>NC_143586.1:52591807-53191807 GCF_048544385.1 Mastigoproctus giganteus | reverse complement strand
CCAAACGATTTTACATGTTTTTCACGTTCTTTTTCATAAGAATTCATTACAACACAAACAATTTCACAAAATCAAAATTATTAGAAAAGGGTTTTCAAAAAGGTGGACTAATTGACGAAGCTGCACAAGTAGCACTAAGAAGCGAAATTTTGAAATGGCGTCACATATTGAAAATAATATTAAAATGTATGTTGTTCTGTGCTGAAAATAATTTGGCATTTCGTGGACATGCTAGTAATATCGATACAGAATAAAAAAAATTGTGGCATATTTTTAAACTTGATAAACATTTGTCAGCCAATTTGACGTTGGTATGAAAAATGCTCTGGAATTTCATATTAAACACCAGACTAATTATTTATCTCCGGAAATTCAGAATGAATTTGTTATACTGTGTACAAAGTGAAATAATAAAAGAAATCAAAATGGCTAAATATTATAGTATAATATTTGATAGCACTCCAGATGTATCAGATAAAGACCAGTTAACAGAAATTGTTCAATATGTAACATTTTCAGTTGATAAATGTACAATTGAAGAAAGGTTCATTGCTTTCATAAACACAACAGACAAAACGGGAGATGGAATTGCATCAGAAATTAAGGAAAAACTAATTCAAGACTGCCTATTAATTGAAAATATACATGATCAAGGCTATGATAATGTTGCCAATATGTTGGGAAAGTACAGAGGTGTCCAAACCATATTTCAAAAGGAGAATTCCCTTGCTCGGTATATTGCATGTCGTAAAAGAATAAGAGAAGTTTACCTCAATATGATACGTAGAACACTTCCATATGATACTCTCCAGAAATTAAAACGAAAACAATTAAAAAATCTAAAATCTTACATTACAATAAGAAATAATTAACAATAATTAAAAATCAAATGAACACAATAGAAATCAATTTAATGCAATTAAAAATTAAGTAAAAAATTAATTTAACGAAAAAAAATTGCAAAACGATTTTCCTGCTTGAAGCTGACAATTATTTTCGACCATATGTCGTAATCACAGGATTGAAAATTACCGAATAGGGGTGAACATGGAACTTAAATAGGGATTATTTGTCTTCCCGCATGCATGTAAAGGATCACGAGTCGGAGATTAGATATGGACGGCGAACATTAACAGAATTTTCATGTAATTTAAATTCAACAGTTTCTGCAATTAATAGTCTCGTATAATTATGTTGGACACTAAATATTTTTGATTTCATTAAATAAAAAAGTATGTTTTTCATTAACGGCATGAAAGGCTAATTCTGACGCTGCTGAACGAGAAGCACGAATTGAGGCCACGTATTGATTAACACGAAAATTCCGAGGAAATCACGTAGAACCCTGATAAGACGAGTCACAATCACTGCAAGAAATGTTGTATATGAGGTCATTTATTTTTGTTACGAACGAGGAAAGGACTGAGCGATTGTTCATTATAGTGTGTAATTTCCGTATCGGCGTGGCTACAATTTTAAATTCATTATCTTTAAAGAACCTGTTAAAGAATCTGTTAAGCCGTTTGTGTCACTGTTCAACATATGGGACAGAAATAAAGTATTTTTTTGATATTACTGTTGTTGGTTAGTGTATTTTTTTTTTTTTTTGTATTCTATCCTTAGCTTGTACCCTAATTATGTCTATTGTAGCAAGTCGGTAACCCCTGTTTAAGAATCTGCTGGTTAATATTTGTATTTCTGAGCCCAAAGCAGATTCCATCGTTGAGCACTTATAAGCATTGAGAAATTGATTAAAGATAATCAATCTTTCGTAGGTGAACGGGTGATAGCTGTTATAAATGTAGAAGCGTACTGGTGTTTGTAGGTTTATGATAGAAGTTAAATTGGATTTTATTTGTGTCCCGAGTAAGCATGAAATTTAGAAAATTTAATGACTTAGTATTCGTATTCTCTCTTTCCAATGTAAATTTAAGTCTAGAATGAATATTATTAAACAAATGTAAAATGTCTTGGATAGTGCTACTATCGGTAATGACTAGAACATAGTCTAAATATCTCCCATAGTACGGGGTAGAAAACTTGTCAAATGTATACGTTAAATCGTTGAGAGGCAGATCTCCGATATTAGGCCGCTCAGGCTTAATCCCATTGGCAAACCAAAAATTTGTTTGTATACTTTGTCTCAAAAGGTGATATAATTGGATTCAACTAAGAGTTTTATTAAGTGAAACATTTCTTTAATAGGAAGCTTCGTATAATTAATCAGTATAGAGTTATTATTTAACATATCCCAAAGAATATCTGTGTATTCAACGTTTATATTTGTATATAACAAGGTAATATCTGGTGAGAATAAGTTATCATTACCGCCTAGTCTTTAGTCCTTAAGGTTATTAAATAGTGTATCATAGTTCTTAATCCCAAATTGTATCACCTGTCTAAAGGGTTTTGTAATGCTCTATACATGTGTGGCCAAGGATCAAAATGCCGAGTTTCTGTAGGAAACAACAGGCCGAATAGAAAATCTGGTCTTATGTAATTTTACCTGACCGAAAAGTGCAGGAATATTGTATGTTCTTGCCTTCAATTCCTTTAACTGAGCCATAGTAATGTAGTTGTTTTTTAGTAATGTAGTTGATTATAAGTAGTGGCGGGTCTACTTCAAGATAAGTGGAAGTATCTGATATAACTGACTAACTTGTTAATATAATCAGGTTTATTGAGTATTACCACTGTATTTCCTTTATCAGCTCTCTGAATAATAATGTCCTTATTTTTCTGAAGTTCACGTAAAGCTGAACTGTCGTGTATTCAATTTAGGAAGTCGTGTTTCTTTTATGTTATTCACCACCTAGTTAACTTATTGAATAAATAAATCTTTTTGTGGAACATTACAAAGTCCAAATTCAATATCAATTAGGCACTGTTTTTTTAGGTAGTTTTTGAGGTGGTAAATTCTAATTTAATCCTTACAACATTTCTGCATACATTTCTTGCAGTGATTGCGACTCTTCTTATTAGGGTTCTACGCAGTTACCTCTGAATTTTCCTGTTAATCAACATGTGGCCTCAGTTCATGCTTCTCGTTCAGCAGCGTCAGAATTAGCCTTTCATGCCATTAATGAAAAACATACTTTTTTATTTAACGAGGCCAAAATACTTAGTATACAAGACTATTAATTGCAGAAACCATTGAAATTAAATTACATGATAATTCTGTTAATGTTCGCCGGCCATATCTAATCTCCGACTCGTGGTCCTTTATGCACTTGTATGAAAACAAATAATCCCTATTTAAGTTCCATGCTCACCCCCTAGTAGGTAATTTTCATTCCTGTGATCATGACAT
The DNA here is from genome assembly GCF_048544385.1 of Mastigoproctus giganteus. NCBI lineage: Eukaryota > Metazoa > Arthropoda > Arachnida > Uropygi > Thelyphonidae > Mastigoproctus > Mastigoproctus giganteus. The sequence goes on along the minus strand of NC_143586.1, from coordinate 53,188,497 downwards.
ATGGTCGAAAAGCATTGTCAGCTCAGAAAGGAAAATTGTTTTGCAATTTTTTTCGTTAAATTAATTTTTTACTTAATTTTTAATTGCGTTAAATTGATTTCTAATTGTGTGCATTTGATTTTTAATTATTGTTAATTATTTCTTACTGTAATGTAAGATTTTCGATTTTTTAATTGTTTTCATTTTAATTTCTGGAGAGTATCATGCAGAAGTGTTCTACGTATAATATTGAGCTAAACTTCTCTTATTCTTTTATAAATATTGATATCAACGTAGAATGTATTGAGCATTATAGTCCTGGTTCATACTATCAAATTGCATGGTGTGCACATAATCTTAATTTGGTAGGCATACGTGCAGCCAGCATTAATGCAGATGTTGTGAAATTTTCGGAACTATACAGGCATTGTACAATTTCTTCTCTTCGTCCACTAGCAGATGGGAAAATTATCGTCAATTGTAAAAATCAGCCTGAAGAGACATACCGATACAAGATGGTGTTCAAAAGTAAATGCCATATGTACCGTATATGGACAACTCCAAGAAATAATTATTTTAATATTAGACCAAATGAAAGATGATTATTTACTTGGTGATGCATTATCTCTTGCCAAATCATTGCACTGTAAAAAAAATTAAAAATTTAAAACAGTAAAAAGATAAGCAAACAATAACAAAGAACACGGCACACACAAATTGCAAGTAACGCGATACGCACAAGTGAGAATGGAGTAACGAGTTACGAAGCTTTAAAAATAGGAATGAAGAGAAGAATGGAAGTGTAAATACATTTCACCATAATAATCCACAGAATTCCAGCTGTGGGTATTATCGCAAATTCAGTAAGATTGAGTTTACTGTCCGTTTATGATAGATTTCACTAACAGAAAAGCCCAATAAACAGGTGAATGCTTATTGTTTTATGGTTGTGACCTCCAGAATTTCGACCGAACCACGTGGTACTGTCGGAGACAATCGTAGGGTAATCTCCTGTGCTGCGATCTCCTGCCCCGATTAAATGGCATGTTGTCCCAATTAAGTGAAGTAAACCCTGGCTATTTTCTCAATTGGTTTCTGTTTTTTAAGATTTTCCCCAAATAAACGACTGCCCCGATTAACCGGTGGCCCAAATAACCAGAATCCACTGTATTATTATTTTTATTTTATTTATTATTTTTTTTATTTATCTGCTGGTACCATCGGGTTGGGCTCCCAGTGGTACGGGATTTGCTGGCATCCACTGGAATTGATTTTTCCTACAGTGGATGCAGGATTCTTACCTTGTCACTTTTGTTTGACAGTATGCGTATTGTTGTGGCCTGCCTCCTTGTGGCGTGGATGGGTACTAGGGAGCAGCCATCCTGGTGATCGCTGCTCCCTAGTAGCTAAGTGGCTAGATACAACAAGACACACACTTCCCAGACATAGCACCATACTTGTATCTGGCCATTTCACAGAGCGCTGTACTCATCACAGTGTACCATGGCAGAGTTGAACTAACGTTTAGGTGCCGCCATACATAAGACACAACACGTCTACACATGAGACGAGCCAGCGTGCTGTATTAATTGTTTGAAAATGCGTATGCCGCATAACATATTGCAGTTTTTAGGAAATGCCCTGAATATTTAAAAGTAGTTGAAGTTACTAAAAGGACTGACTATGGTTAGTTCAAATTCAGGAAATACTCTAAGGCCTATGCAGATCATTGTTCAGTAGTCTAAAAATGTGTTTTCCCCCAATTGGTAAAAGTGGTGGAAGAAAGGTCATTAGACCATATGTTTAATCTTGGTATAGGAACCATACTTTTCATAAGGTGAGGGGATATGCAGGTATGTATAGAATATGAAAATTGGGTAACAATACATTAGTAGCCACTGTGGTGGTTAGTCCACATCTAGTAATTATTCAGATTATATCACTCTGTTTTCAGTATGGCATTTGTGCTGAAATTATAGAGCCATTTGGTTCTTTGTACCTGGTGTTCCTTTACTGTAAATTTAGTGATATCATTTATTGTTATATAAGATATTTAGAAGTGTGGAAGAGTTAAGGTCCAAACTAGTGATGTCTGCTCTGGATTCAAATGCTGGTTCTACAATCTGGTGGTGGGGGGGGGGGGAGAAGACACTGATGATAGAAGTTTAGTTTGGAACTTGAAGAGTTTCTGTTCTCCTTGGGGTAGGAGTGGTTAATGATTCTTCTTGTTCATGATATTGACATTACTACTGGCTCTGACATGGTAATGTTACGTTTGAATGACTGGTGTGTGCATGATGCTCTTGTGACAAGTGATCACAAATGAATAACTTATGAGTACAGGGATGACCTTGCACATGGTTGAAAACCAGTAAATTTTCTTTGTTTTGACGAAATTGTAGATCAAATGTTAGCCAGCATTAAGAATTGGGAACAGTTAAGTGGAAATAAGGCCAGATAATTAACTGAAGTGTTAAAAACTGCGTGTGAATTAACTATGTGCAGAAAACAGTGAATTCTAAATCAGTGCCTTTGTGGAACTCTGATTTATCGATAATGGAACAACAAGTAAGAAGTGCCTGCAAAAGATTTCAAAGGTCCAGAAGATTGAGGTTGAATGTGCTATAACAGGATAAACAGAGATATAAAAAGGTCTTAGGAAGAGTTATTCATCTGAGATAAGATTGTATAAGAAATTGTCATGCAAGGAAATGTTGATTTTTGGGGATCTGTATATAGGATAATAGCAGATAAGATCCATTTTTACAATTTATGTATACTGTGGATGATGGGAGCCAGTTGGGAACTGTTACATGGGCTCAATCAGTCAGACAGATTTTACAAGAATTGATTCAGAGAGACAATCATCCTGATCTCAATAGTGATTTGCAGAATGTTATTTTGGCCAAAAATGAGAATTATGCCTTCTCTGATGTGGAGTTGCTTTTCTCTCAAAAAGAGCTAAATTATTTTATCAATCTTGTTAAAGATTGTAGTGCTCCTGGAATCTATTTCTTGGAGACCCGTGTCATTAAACACTTCCACCCTTACATCCAGGTGTGTTCCTGGACATGTACAACACATGTTTAGCTCAAGGTGTATTCCCTGCAGTTTGGAAGATGGCCATTCTGAGGATGATTCTTGTCTCAGGAGAAGCCCTTGAAACCAACCTCCTACTACCATGTAGCATTGCTACCTATTCTTGGTAAAATTTTGAAAGATTGATAACTAGATTCAGTGCAAGATATTATAGTTTAACTTTAATGTTTAGTATGCAGTTTGGATTTAAAAAAAAAAAAGTTCAACTGAAGATGAAGTTAAGCATGTGATGAATGTAGTAGACAATTATGGGGGGTGGTACTTGCTTGACTTGTTTATAGACTTTTGAGGTGCAATTGATGCCTTGTGGTGGGGTAGTATCATCCACAGGGCTAGAATTGCTTACTGCAGGGGTGTTCCTAGGGTATGAGGTGTCCGGGTGCCAATTAAAATTTGGTGTCCCCCCTTTAAAATTTTCTTCATACGTGTATGTAAGTTTCAGGTTTTCAGGCGCCCCTCGAACGTTGGTGCCCAGGTGCAGTGCACCCTTTGCACCCTCAGGATGGGCCGCCCCTGGCCTTCTTTCCCTGGAGCCTTGTATAACATCTTGAAGTGGGAGGTAGTGGTGCAGTCCATCTTGGTTTGGGAGGTCCAAGTATAAGGTATGTTCGTGTCAAACAGCACCTGGGATTTCTCCCAACTCCACGTGTGTTTTGCTGTATCGAGGACAGTACACTGTCAAGCCAGAGACTTGAAAGTGTGTGGGCCGTATCTGTGCAGTGTGATATGTTGTGCCCATTGTTTGACTGGCTTATTGGATGCCAGGCCCCTAGTGGGGCCTGATGTTGCCCCTACCCTGCCATGTGGAGGCTAGCCAGGTGTATCCAGTATCACAACAAATTGCTCTGGCAGGTCCTGCCACCTAGTTTCCTGGGATTTCAGCGGCTAGGACCTAAAAAAAAAAAAAAAAAAAAAAAAAAAAATTATGCATTTGACATTAGTGCTTAATGGGATTACTGTTTGGAAATCACTGGTTGGGGTTGAATGCTAAAGAGATGTGTTAAAGGCCTAATAGGTCGGGCAAAATTTTGATGTTATTAAATTTAGACGTGAGGCTATACGCTAGATAAAAGCTAATAGTGTTTGTTGTCTTAATTAAAGATTTAGACAACATCTAAATTCCGGTGGAATTTAGACGTAGATTAGAATTTGGTGACATTGTTAAGGGTCAGTTGGTCGATTTAGTGAGAGAGAGGGGGGGGGAAGACTGAAGACTTGGGGGAAAACAGATAGAAGAATAGGGATGATAGAGTAGGATGATAGAGTAGCCATACTTTGCCTGGTGGAGACGAGCCCCACCAGACAAAGTATGGGGGGTAGGCAGGGAGGAGAGGAGACAGATCTGTCTCCTTCCCCCCCACCTGGGTGTGGGGTTTTAAAGGGAACCAGATTAGAGTACCCAGTTCAGATCGCCAATGGCATGTTGGCAGCAAAGCCGCAGAATGTCTTTGTCAGTGTCATGTCCAAGCAGTGTCGAATCCGGTATGAAGGTCAAACTGCCCATCCTGCTCTGGGGGTGGGATATGTTAGCTGGCAGTGGGGAACCCACCAGGCGAGGGGGTGGGAGAGACACACACATTTATTTGGGGAGGTCCAAGTAGTGGAACATAGTTGCCTACAGGGATCAGTTCTGGGGCCGCATGTGTGGAGTATAATCTTTAATGAATTTGTCTTGAATGGCTTGAGCAGGCTCAGTGCTCATGAGATTTTTCCTCTCACTCAAATTATGCACTTGAGGGGGCATAAATTCAAATTGAGGCAAGACTTGCAGAATAGATGTGTGAAAATTTGCATTTAGCCAGTGGGTGGTTGATTGCTAGAACAAACTTCCATCTGTCTTTGTGAAAATTGATAGCTTAAATAAATACAAGGAAGAACTGGACAAACTTTTGGAGTGAATGGATGGGTGAAATGGAAAGTATTTTTTTTTTTTTGGTTGATGTTGCATAAGCATATGCCACTGCTAATGCTAATGAGTTCCTCGAGTGTGACATGGGGGAACACTCAGGCTGTTGCATATGCAGACAATATGGTGTTCTTAATAGATAGGTGGAAATTTGACGATGAAACTGGAGGATAAGGCCAGTTCTATTTTAAAGGAATAAGGAATTATTAGAATGGAGTCAAGTCCATAAATTACAAATATCAGAAAAGAACACTGTGATTATATTAATGAAAGGAAAGTTAGGTCTGGTGAGTTCTTTGCTTGTTAAGTATGGGAATGTCTCTCTGAGGTATGTGTGTAGTGTCAGGGCTTTTCTTCATTGAACTTGTAAAGTATTTGAAATATAAGATAAAGATACTGATTCCAAGCTCTGGAGAGTGGTATGTGTGAGACGGGGAATAATAGGCCGATCATTGAACTTGCTGTATGAATGCATTTTTGTTCCCATCATTACTTATGCTTCTGGAGCTTGGTTTATTAGAGCTACAAATTCTATCATTAAAAAGCATTTTTTATTGGTACAAAGGTTTGCCCTTCTAGGCATAACTCTAGGCTCGAGTTATGATTAGGTTCAGTGTCCACGGATGTAGTTCAGGTAATATCTGGAAAGATGCCAATGGATTTATTGGTAATCCATGCTGGCTTGATATATATTGTTTAAGGAGAGGTATTCCCATGGAAACTGTGGGTATTTGATCGTGCCCTGTTGGTGGATGGGTGGGTGGGTGGGTGGTAGCTGTGGAGAAGAAAAGGATAAAAGATGAATTGGTTGAGAAATGGCAAGCGAAGTAGAACCATTCTGAGAAAGACGTTTTGTCTTCCTGCCATTAGTTACTACAGTTAATTTCAGGGCAAAGCCTTAGTTGTAGTTCTGTCTTAATGCTTTTTTCCTGCTGACCAGACATGGTCTAATGTCTAGGTTGAGCCAATTTAATTTGGTAAGATCAGGCTTTGGTTTGTGTGGTGCAATGGTGACCATCCAGTGCATGCTGAAGTGTCCTTATCTCAATCTAAGATCCTTACTCGAGTGGGAGACACTCTTACTGGATTGGCATACTGTCAAATAATTGTTTTGTAATCAAAATTATTTTTGGGCTTTTTTGCTAATATGTTACAAAACTTTTAAAAAGAAGGAACAGTGTTTCTAGATAGTAGTGGCCTGCCTCCCCACTGCAGGGGCAATACCCTAAGGTATTGAATAATTTGCCATTCCCTGCTGTGGGGTAGGGAATGGCAAGCTATTTGAGCTCATGCTTTTTGTTTATGTTTATTAATTAATTAACTTATTTATTGTTTAAAGTTTACTTTTGGAAACATCAACAACAAATAATAGCCAAAAATTCAAGTTTTGGAATTTAGTGCATGTAGGCTTCAGCCTTGTCGGCACTTCAAAAGTTCTGTTTCCTTAACATGAATATGCCCTCTGTGAAAAAGCACCATGATTTAAATTTCATAGCAAGGTGATGCTGTAAAATTTAAATTCAGATAATGCATATGGATCTTGTCTTTACTACTGTGTTGAAATACCCATGCAGTCCTATAGCACCGTACTATGTAAGAAAAACGTGGCTGTTCTAGGAGTTCTACGGAAGCAAAATTTCTATTTCAAAACATAACAGTTGTTATATTTTGAAATAGAAATTTTGCTTCCCTATGCTGCTTGGCTGTTCACTTGGTTACAATACATTATCTACAGTTCTGCATAGTTTGCTAATAGTAGTAGTAGTGGCATGTGATGCAAGAAAGCAAGTGTATGAGCTTATGCAGCATCAGCCAAAAAAAAAAAAAAAAAAAAAAATCACACCATTCCCTCCAAATGCCTGTCCAGTTATTCCTTAAATTTATTTAACCTATCAACTTCCACAATGACAGATGGAAGTTTTGTTCCAGCAATTAACCACCTGCTGGCTAAAGGCAAATTTCCGCACATCTATTCTACATCTGTCTTTTCTTAATTTTAATTTATGCCTCCTTAGGTTGGTAATCTGAACAAGTGGAAGGATCCCATTAGAATTCAGCGTGCTCAACCCATTCAAGGCCTTATACACCTCAATCAGCTCACCGTGCAGGTGCCTAGTCTCCAGCCACTGCAATTTGCAGAACTTAAGCCTCTCTTGGTAAGAGGATCCCTTCATTCCCCTCAGTTGAATATAAGCTCAAACTTTAATGCAGAGTACTTGGGTTCAGTCTTCAGTGAGAGCAGAGTCTTTACATAATTGAAATTTAATGCAAGGAACAATTTTGATTTTAAAGTAAGCTTTTCTTCTTCACTGCTAATGTAGGGCTCAATGCAGAATTAGGGTATGACCAAGACATAATTTAGAAAAAGGATGATACTGATTTTGATCAAATGGATCCTCAGAAATTCCATTTTTACGTTACCAGAAGCTTGCATTACCTCTTCCTTAAACATATTGTACGTAGCTGTACCATCAATTGCTGATTTGCTTTAATAAATTTAATTTTTTTTAAATGAATTTTTTTCTGAAATTTTAATTGACTTCTTTTTCAGAGATAGAGAAAAAATGGGATGTTTCACTTATGCTTACCATCAATAATATCAAATAAACTTGTACACTATTTCAATCACAAATTTTAAATATGCTATACCATCAAATGCTGATTCAAATGTAATAGTAACAAGTTTCCTCTATCTTTCCAGCCCTCAATTCTGTGGTACTGGAGAACTATAGGTTTCAGTAACCTTTCATGTAAAGGGATGGAGGAACTAAAATATTTACTTACCAAAATCCAGAAGTACCAGTATCATCTGGAAGAATAAATTTTTGTACTCTAGACTGTCCTTTCAGAGTGAGGGTGGAGGAGGATTTATATTAGTCTCTCCTCTGTAGAGGAATCAAATATCAAAAAATAGTATATTCCTTTAGTCAAAAGCTCTTCATTAGGAGATTAGTGGCTTGTATTAGTAAGACATTGCTAATGATCTTTAAATTATAGTATATATAAACTTTATTGGTTCGAATATTTTATTATTAATTTTATTATAACTGAGTTCATTATTAGAATCTGGATCATATTTGAACTTCCGACTGTTTTTTTATGTATTCTGTAAGTAATCATTATTTTGGTATTAATTATAGCAGAAAAAAATTTGTGATAATGTCAGATGGCTTCTCATAAGCCTAATAGGAGTCCTTCAAGACAGAATATTGATTGGGACCGCTTTGGCCTTAGTACAGATCTTCCTGGAGAAAAGATCAAATGGGAAAACCAGGATGATGATGTTGAACCATTTTGGAAAGATACATCAAGTCAGCAGGAATTATTTCATGAAGATCAGGTAAGTGTTTCTGTAGTTTCTTATTTTTAATCAATTCACTCTTTAGGCTCCTTAGACTTTGTCTACAATAATTAGATAACCATTCTGTGAACTTTACTTTGGCTTCACTCTAAACATGGTAATTCACTTGGAATTTATTGAATATTTTCAATCTAACTTCTCAAATAGTGGTAATCATAATATTTCTAATTCCAGCTAGCATCTATTGTACTAGTCTAGTTAGGAATGTCAATGCCTTTTGCTCAAAAGTAATATATATGCAAATTGTTCATTTGTTTTGTTTATATTGTTCTTATATACCGGGTGGTTATAAAATAAGTTTCCCTATTCAGGAGACGATAGTGTCAAAACGGTTAAGAGATAGCGTTTTGAAAATCGGTGGGTATGTCATTTAGGGTATGGGGAAGCAATTTGTAGAAGAAAAAAAATTAGTTCAAATTTCTGCCATCAGGGAAAAATAGCTCTGCACATATGTAAAAGTTGTAGTAGTAGTAATAGTGGCATGTGATGGAAGAAAGCAAGTGTATAAGCTTATGCAGCATCAGCCAAAAAAAAAAAAAAATCATGCCTTTCCCTCCAAATGCCTGTCCAGTTCCTCCTTAAATTTATTCAACCTATCAACTTCCACAACGACAGATGCAAGTTTGTTCCAGCAATTAACCACCCGCTGGCTAAAGGCAAATTTCCGTACATCTATTCTACATCTGTCTTTTCTTAATTTGAATTTATGCCCCTTAGGTTCATAATCTGAACAAGTGGAAGGATCCCATTAGAATTCAGTGTGCTCAACCCATTCAAGGCCTTATACACTTCAATCAGATCACCGTGCAGGTGCCTAGTCTCCAGCCACTGCAATTTGCAGAACTTAAGCCTCTCTTGGTAAGAGGTTCCCTTCATTCCCCTCACCAATCTTGTTGCCCTTCTCTGTACACGCTCAAGTAAATCTACATCCTTCCTAAAATGAGGCCTCCAGACCTGTATGCAGTACTCAAGGCGTGGCCTGACCATTGCCTTATACAGAGGGATAATCACCTCCTTTTCCCTGCTAGCAAAATTCCTATATATCCCATGACCTGCCCTGGCAGCCTGTCTGCATTGCTCAGAAAACTTCATATCTGACTGCACAATTACTCCCAGGTCTTTTTCATTTTCTATCACCTTAAGTGTAGTACCACACAGTTGGTACTTTTCTCTGGGGTTACTTCTACCCATATGCAGTACTTTGCATTTGTCAAGGTTAAACTTCAGTTGCCACTTCTTAGCTCATCTGCCCAAATTATCCAGATCCTGTTGCAGTAGCACACTGCCATTACTGTCATTAACAACCCTGCCAACCTCTGTATCATCTGCAACTTTCGACATTAAGCCTGATATACCTTCATCAATATCATTGATAAATATACTAAACAACAGTGGACCTAACACCGAACCCTGTGGGACTCCACTAATAACATTAGTCCAAGAAGAGCAGCACCCATTGATTACCACCCTCTGTCTTCTCCCAATTACCATCCTTTTATCCATTGTAGCAACTTACCCTTAATACCATTCTGCTCCAATTTGTATAATAGTCTTCCATGTGCAACAGTGTCAAAAGCTTTCCTGAAATCCAAATATATGATATCAAAATTATTTTTTGCATCCAGTTCCTTTGTAACCACATCATAATATCCTACCAAATTTGTCAGACAAGACTTTCCCTTAACAAATCCATGCTGTGTCTGAATTATTGCTGCAGTCTTGTCTAGATGATCCTGCAATGCATCTTTAACCAGTGACTCCATTATTTTACCCGGAATAGAAGTTAAATTAACTGGTCTGTAATTACTCGTGTCACCCTTCGATCCCCCTTTGTGAATTGGGATACATTTGCACATTTCCAGTCCGTGGGAACCTCCCCCGAGTCCAAGGATACTCTCGTTTGTTTGTTGTTTGGTTTTTAGGAGCATTAGCAACTAAGGCCATATTGCTTCGGGAATATGCGGTGGTCATTCCCTGAACTTTCCGCTTCCTCCGTATTTGGTGGTGACGAGCTCGAACCCCGGTCTAATCAAGAAGCATGTGCTACGCACTGTCCAAGGATCTCATAATTATGGCTAAGGGTTTGCTCAGTTGCTTTGCCGCCTCCTATAATATAACTGGATAGATCCCATCCACCCCAGGTGCTTTTCATATGTTTAACTTCAACAATTTCTCCTCCACTATGCTCTCAGTTATTACAAAATCATTAAGTATCCTGCTACAGTTTGATAACCTTCTGCCATTTTCAAACTTTAATAATTCCTCATGTGTGAATTATCAGTTTGTTTGCTATCTGAGCAGGATCATCAACAGTCGAACCATTGATGTCAAGTGGACCAATCAGATTCATCCCCTTTCTTTTTAGAGTTTATATAAGTAAAGAAATCCTTACTGTTTTTCTTAGCATCTTTTGCCAAGGATTTCTCGTAATCTGCCTTCGCCTGCCTAACCTCCTTTGTCACCTGATTACAGACTAGCTTATATCTGCCATAGGCTTCTGAGTCGCTTGATAATTTATATGCATCCCATGCAATTATCTTCTCTGTTAAGAGTCTCATTAGTTCATTTGATAACCATTTAGGCCTAAACCTTGAACAATATTTCTTAATAGGTATGAAACGTCTAGTAGCATCCACAATTAATTCCTTGAATGCTTCCCACTTTGAATTTTCTGTTGGTAACATCGTCAGTTGATCCCACTGTACAGGATTTAAAAACTTTCTGAGACCACTGTACTCACCTTTACGGAAGCAATAACCCTTTCCTTTACCCCTGATGGTAATTAAATCTTTAAGTAAATCCCACATCAGTACACTCTGATCACTGCCACCTAGTGGTTTCTTTATCTGCAAATTCTTAATACAGGAATGATCACTGCTGATAACCAGATCAAGAGTATTACTCTCTCTGGTTGCCTCTCGAACATGCGGCGCCTCCGTAGCCAGGTGGGAAGGAGCAGCAGTGCGTAGCACACGCTTCTTGATTAGACCGGGGTTCGAGCCCGTCACCACCAAATGTGGAGGATGCGGAAAGGTCAGGGAATGACCACCGTATATCCCGGAGCAATATGGCCTTAGTTGCTAATGCTCCTAGAAACCAAATAACAACAACAACTCGAACATGCTGCTGCAGAAAACAATCATCCAATAAATCCACAAAAATCTGACTAGTGTGTGAGTGACCAACCCACAAGTTCCAGTCAATATCTGGGAAGTTAAAATCCCCCATTATAAGACATTCTGATATACTAGCCCACTCTATTTCTCTTTACAATTGTTCATTGTACTCATTCGAGTCATTAGGCCTATAACGCACTCCCAGTCTTATTTTTGCTTTCGCAGTGCTTATGTCAAACCAAACTGACTGAACAGTGCACTGTTCATCTATATCAACTGGGTGCACTTCTTTTGATTTTGTTTTTCTTAATTAACAGCATAACCTCCTCCCTGTCTATCCTTTCTGTACACATTGTACTCCCCAAATTCCAGTTCTGCATTCCTCATATCTGTGTGACACCACGTCTCTGCTATCCCAACAATATCCGCCTTTGATGTCTTGACCAACACTTCAAATCAAATTTATTTACTATACTTCTAGCATTGGTGGTATACATGCAAGCATACATGCCCCTATTCCTAGTTACCCTAACACATCCCATATACCCACCTATTTCACGATGACTGCCATCCATCCCTGAAACCCCCAACACCCCTTGCTCCAGGTCGCTACTATTATTCTAATTATTCTAATAGAATAATAGTTTAACAGTAGCCACAGGTACAGGAGAAGGTGATTCTTGCACAACTTCTAGTCCTTGTACCCCCCAAATCTAACAGTTTTCCGACCCACCTAACACTGCCTCGATAGCATCAGCAAATATTCTTGCACCCTTTCTATTTAAGTGTATCCCATCCCTGTAGAAGCAGTCTCTCCTGTTAACAAGTACAGACCAGGCTGAAAAAAATTCTATCCCTTGAGCCTTGCACAATCTTTCCAGGGCCGAATTGATTGACAAGGCTCTCATCATATACTCCCTTCTATCATGTTTGGGCAGAATTGCAGACACTTTCAAATTCAACCCTAATTCCCGGCTTTTTTTCAACAGTGACCTGTTCTTGTTAAGTAATTCTGCCGGTCTCCTACTCTTAATATCATTAGTGCCAACTTGTACAACTATATCACCCTTTGTGCTCTTAAAAGATCTCCTCTCTACAACGTCATCAACCTTGGCCCCTGGCAGACATACCCTGGTCCTGTTCCACCTATCCTTTTTACAAAGCATGTTCCCCGTTTCCCTGACAATAGAGTCGCCAACAACTACTAGTTCCTGTGGGATCAGTGCATTCTGCCTTGGGGTTGCCACTGTGTTGTGTGATGACCAAGTGGCGTTGATGTGGGCAGCTGAGAGCTTGATGGGCCCTTCAATTTAGATCCTTCGAGGGCAACCACCCTGTCCTTCTAGCTCACATGTGGGCCTCATTTACTTCATGACACACTGCTTACGCACATGACATTGTGTTAGATAAAAGCAGAAAGGACAATGCCACTGTCAATAACCATTATGGTTCTTATAAAAAAAAACGAACGTGCTCTTTTAGTAAAACTGTTCTACCAGAATAATAGCTAATGCAACTACGTGAATATCAGAAACTTAAAGGTTTGCGTAAGGGACCTTTGACCTTGTCAGTGGGTCTTCGAAAACTAATAAAGAAATCTGGTCCCCTGCCTGGAATTACACCTAATTCCCCGGGTGGCCGCCCGGGGAGTAAGGTGTAATTCCAGGCAGGGGACCAGATGACCACTTATTGGAACGGAGGTAGTGGATGAAGTGGCGGTTGCAATTGGCAGAATTTGAAACAGTACCAGTCAGTAGTGCCTGCTAGAGGTGTGTCAAGAGACTTGAACCTTCCTTGGTCTACTGTATGTAAAGTGCGTCAAATAATTTTACGCTGGTTCCCATACAAGATTCACTTAGTGGAAGAACTAAAGTCTTGTGATCAGCAACAACGAATAGACTTTGCTCTATGATTTCTGGCTCGTATGGAACTTGATGATACATGGGCTCGAATGATCATCTGGTCTGATAAGGCACATTTTTGAGAAGTTCCCCATATTTCCGAATATGGGGAACTTCTCGTCCATCTGCTGTGCATGAAAGACCACTACAAAGTCCATACATTACAGTATGGTGTGGATTCATAGCAGAATTTATAATCAGACCATTTTTCTTTGAAGAGCCTACGCCCCACGGGCCCCCTTGTAAGGTGTATGGTAACTAGTGCACGGTACTGCGCTCTTATAAGAGATCACATTATTCCCGCTCTGCAAGAAAGGCAATGCTTGGAGACCGTAGTGTTCATGCAAGATGGTACCCCTCCCTACATTGGTCGACAAGTGAAAGAACTGCTCCGTTCAACATTCGGAAATGATTGCATCATTTCTAGAGACTTTCCACAGTTCTGACGACCAGCCCTCAATCCCTGTGATTTCTGGCTGTGGGGATACCTGAAAGGTAGAGTTTACCATGGCGGCATACAGACACTTGTCGATTTGAAAGCAAGCATTAAACAGCATGTAGCCAACATCCCAAATGAGATGCTACATGAAATTCTGTTGCAAGAAGTCCTCCATTTTCAGAATGTCATCCCAGGTGAAGGAAAGCATATAGAACAATATCTGTAGGGCACCTTCCAAGCAATTCTTTCATAAGGATATCAATTAGCATCCCTCACCAATCTGCAAGTGTAGCCTCCAGATCTGAACAATATTCGAAATGCTTTCTTGCTATTATTTTGCATAAAAGGACAATGACATCCTTTTTTTTTTTTTTTATACTTGCAAAGGTCTTAATATCATAGATGGGTGACAGTGTACCTTCCTGGCTGCTTGTTTATACTGCATTTAAAATTTCATGCCTGACTGATCATGAAATTTCATTAACTGAACAAAATTCTTCATCCCCCTTTTCTGAATGGCACTTTGTCTCCATTAGTCCTTATTATATTAGAATTGGTGGCCTAATCAAAAATTTAGGTTTGTTTAATTTACAATATTCCTGGCATTATATAGAGACAAATTAAATTTTGCATCTTTTAACAACCTTGACACAACCTCTTTAGTTACTTAAACATTTTTCCCAGTGGTATCCAGGTATTGGTTTTTGCATTTATTTTAATGTTTCTTTCTGTGCATAAGGTAATTGCAGGTCAGACAGAAGTACTCAGGGAGGGTGAAAGTGTGATTTTTTTTTTTTTTTTTTTTTTTTTTTTTTGGCCCATGTCACTAACCTACATTATTCCAATTAATCCTCTAATAACCTCCTGAATTAACAGTTTGAGTAAAACTTTTAAGGTGTCCTCAATGACACTAGCAAAAACCTGTGTATTGCACTTCCTCCGAAATGAATTCCATTTTTACAAAACATTTCTTCTATTAATTATGGCAGGCTATGCTGAGAAAAATTTCCCCCATAATCCTTGTAGAGCCCCTTAAGTCCAGAATTAATCCACAAGACTTTCATTGTATATTCCCTTATGCTATATATGGTCAGAATTGCAGACACAAGAACACTTTGTCCCTCCATGAAAAATTTTTCCAGCATGATGTTATGTTTCTTGACTAAGTCATCAGTTTGTTTTAAGTCAGTAGTACCCACATGGATTTGATTTGTATTTTATTTTACTGGCACATTAGCAACTAAGGGTATAATGCACCACCCACATGGATCACCATACATTCTTTAGTGCTCTTAAAAACTGGTAATTGGTTTGTCGCATTGTCAGTTTTTTTTTGCTTCTGTCAGATATACTCTGGTTTTGTTCCACCTGTCTTTATTATAAAGTATATTTCCAGTTTTCCTTACAGTTAAATCCTCCAGTAAGCCTATCTCTTGTGTAGATCCAGGGCATTCTGCTTTAAAAAGGAATGCAGAATTAGGTTAAGGCTGTGATGGCCTTCTTCATTAGTTGTACTCAAATTCTTTAAGGGAAGTGTGGAGCACAGCTACCAGAGATTAGTAGAAACTCTTTCACAATGCATTGAAACAGTCATTACAGCCAAAGTTGTGCTAACACACTGCTAATTCCTTTCAGTAAATATATGTTTTGTTCATAATTAGGAATGTCCCATGGGCTTTAGTAGAATTGTGTATATATCATCTAGTACAGAAGATTACCAGATAATCTACCTGTCTAATAACTATTGGTGACTGGGTAAGGGAGAAGTGTCCATTATTACTGAATGTCCATTAAATCAAAAGTTGTTTTTTGATACCATTTGTACCTTGCATAATTGAAAATTTAAGCACCCTATATATATATGTAGTAGAAACAATAAAATAAAGTTAAACAATAAAAAACATGCTTTTATTTACCTTGACTTTATTGATTGATGCAGAGTAGATAATTTACTATGAACACAGTGGTATAATTTTTTTTTTTTTTTTTTTTTATGTTAAATCTGAAAGGCATTAAATCAGGATCCATAAAATCAAGTTTCACTGTACACAGTGTTAGCTATCTTCTAGGTATCTTGGGTTGCAGTTTGAGCTTTTCTTGTCATTTTCATTCTTTATACTGTTCATAATTAAAACAGTGCAGATAAGATTTAATATTAATAGTGGAAAATGATGCAAGAAGCATGCATCATTTCCACAACACCAAATGGAAGTGTGTTCCAACAATCAACTACCCTCTGGATGAAAATCCAGAGGGTAGTTACATTCCCATCCTCAATGTAAATTTATGTCCTTTTTATTTGTGTTCAACAAGCAAGGGTAAGGATACTAGCAACGTTGAGCTTACGCAATCCAATCCGAGTTTTAAACATTTCAGTCAGATCTCCTCTCCTCTTAATGTCCAGATGCTGCAATTTTCAGAACTGAAGCCCTTCCTGTTAAGAGCACCCTTTTGTTCTCGTTGGAATGCAAAAAATCCACATCCCTAAAAAATGAGGTTTCCAAACCTCTTTGTGGTACTGAAGGTGTGGTTTAACAGCAGAATAATTACCTTTCTTCCCCGCTGAGAAAATTCCTGTATGTTGTTGACAAAACCCTGTGAGCTGTCCTAGCAGGCCATCTCCAATGATCAAACTTTGTCTGATTACACAATTACCCCCAGGTTTTTTCGATTCTCATTACCCTCAGTGTTGTACCACACATCTGAAATGTTATTTTGGGATTACTGCTACCCATATGCAGTACCTTGCATTTGTACATGTTAAACTTCACTTACCACTTCTCAGCCCATTACCTAATTTTTCTAGATCTTGTTGCAGTAGCATACTCTGATTACTGGCATTAATCACCCTACCAACTTTTGTGTCATCTGCAAATTTAGGCACTAAGCCTGATACGCCTTCATCAAACTTATTCATAAACATTACAAAACAACAGTAGGTCCAGTACTGAACTCTGAGGGATCCACTAATAACATTAGTCCAAGGAGGAGCTTGACCCATTAGAACACTGATCCAATTTGTATAGGTATGAACAGAGTCAACAGCTTTTTTGAAATCTAAATATGATGTCAGAATTATTTTTCAGTATTATTAGCAGCATACAATGCAAGAAAGTAAGCTTATACAGCCAAAAAAAAAAAAAAAAAAAAACCGCCCACATTACATCTCCAACAGTTTGTCTAGTTTCTCCTTGAATTTATTCAAACTACTGACAATCACAACAAATGATAGTTTGTTCCAACAATTGCCTACCTGCTAGCTGAAGGCAAACTTCCACACATCTAACCTACAACCATCCTTCCTCAGTTTGTGTCGTGACCACCAAATACGAAGGATGCGGAAAGGTCAGAGAATGACCACTGCATATCCCCGGGGCAATATGGCCTTAGTTGCTAATGCTCCTAAAAACCAAATAACATAACATAAGTTTGTGTGTAGTCTCAGTAAGAGGAAGCGTGCTGTCATTTAGATGGATTTCAATGGATTACTCAATCCATTCAAAGCCTTAAACACCTCAATCAGATCACCTCACTAGTGTCTAGAGTCCAGACATTGCAGTTTGCAGCTGAAGCCTTTCTTGGTAAGTGCACTATTTTCCTCCCTGCTCCAATCTCATTCCCCTTTTCTGCATCCATTCCAATAGATCTAGATCCTTCCTAAAATGAGCCAAGGTGTGGCCTAACCATTGTCTTATACAATGTGATAATCACCTCCCCCTGCTAGCATAATTCATATATGTCATTGACAAAACCCCGCGAGCTGTCTTGGAAGCCTTTCTGATTTATTTAACATAAATAAGATTTATGTCTTAAATCTCCTGATTGTAGTACTTGCGCCAGTTGCATTACTAAAATTATTTTTACAGGAATAGACTCCTTTATTTCTCATTCTACCCTAGGCAGCATTCACAGTGTTGTTGGTTTTTCAAGAAAACATCAAAGGTATGTTATGTTATACAAAGTGCTCTAGTATGGAGGACTTTTTGTCAATTTTCAGTCAAATACTTCTCTTTGAAGAGAGATGTTCTCAACAGTTCTTTCCTCTGTTAATTTTCAATCTTTGTAATGTATCTTCACAATTTTTGGACTGATTACACTTATTAGGAACTCATTTTGTTGTTGCCATACAAATTAATTCTTAAAATGTGTACTAATTTCTTGGTATTCTAAGTATGCTAATAATTGCGAACTGCTACATATATTTCTATGCCTAAAAACTTCCATTTTTCACCAATTTCATTGTCTTTGTTTCTGTTTTACTTTAAAATGATGTGCATTAAAATTAAAACTGCACTAGCTAAGGACACCATATTCTGACCACGGGTCATGAATGATTAATGGATCACAAGCATGCACAGGCCTGGCATAGCCAAGTGGTCAGGAGTGAGAGTGCAGTAGCATGTGCTTTTTGAGTGCACTGGGGTGCAAGCCTGTGACTGCTAAATACGATTAACTTTTGTATTGACGATTTATTGTAAACTCCAATGACCTGGTGGTCGTGCCAGAATATAAACTAGAACAAGCATGCACCCTGTTCCTTCAAATGCTTCCTATATTGTTACAATTAACTCTGGTCCTCATAATGTAACACATTAACACAAATGCATTGCTGTGTTATAGCAGAGTGCTCAAGTGTGAACAAGGCCTTAGCCTTTCATCCTTTATCTCAAACCATTTTTTTAATAAATGTACTATGATTTGGCACAAAAGTAAAAACTCATTGGTTGAATTGAATTATGATTCTCAGCTTTTTTTTTTTTTTTTTAACAACACAAACTTTTTCCATACTTGTAAGTTATTAATTAATGTGAACTAGATTTTGAAAGTTATTAAATCCAAGAACCCTAGCCATTTTGGTTTCTATGACAGTTTGTGTATGGAGTGGATTGTCTACAGTACACAATGTTACAATCCATTACATACACAAATTTTCGATTTAATATGCACAGTAATTCAGTGTATGGGATCATACCACATTACCAGAAGGAATTTCACTGTGCCCTCCTGCATGCACCACTAGTGCCTCTAGACCAGTGGTTGCCAAAGTGGTCGATATCGACCCCCAGAAGTCGATATAACATTGTTAGGGGTTGATTCAGGCTTGGGGTCGATAGAAAAATATGACATCATTGTACGGGTAATATTTAATTCGGTTAACTTGGATTACCTCCATCCTGAATGACAACGCAATTAAGAGTGAATCATGGAAACAGCGACATGAATAGGACCTGTAAGATGGAGCAAGGTCATGAAAATAGTTACGGAGGCCAATCAAGTAGGCCAAAATGACGTATTTACCAATAAACAAATGTCGGTGGTTCCCGCGCGGCGGGAGCGAGATTGCAACATGTGCACGGTTGCTTATTTACTTATACTTACACGTATTCGATCCCGGTCTCATTTTTGCGCATCGACATACAAGTGAGCGTTAATGTTCTAAAATTCATCAACATACATATTATAATTCAATCGTCATTCATTCACGAACTAAACTTCTCTATGTTGAAGAGTTGAGCAGGGCAGATAGTTTTGTACATCCTATAGAAATACATGAGTAGGTATATTATTTAGACTTATTACTTTTGCTTACTGACTTCAATTTTAATTATTTTGTTACAACTCCAGTAGCCAGGTGGACAGGAGCAGCAGTGCGTAGCATACGCTTCTTGATTAGAATGGGGTTCGAGCCCATGACCACCAAATACGGAGGATGCGGAAAGGTCAGGGAATGACCACCGTATATCCCTGGAGCAATATGGCCTTAGTTGCTAATGCTCCTAAAAACCAAATAACAAACAAACAACCCCAGTAACCACAATGGCAGCTTCAGATTCTAAAAAGAAATGCAGACAATATTCGTTAGAATATTTGAAACTTGGGTTTATTGCTTCATTAACAAACAAAATGAGGCCTATGTGTCTTCTTTGTGAAAAAACTTTTAGTAACGATGCAATGAAACCATCAAAAATGAAAGATCATCTTCAAAGACTCCATCCCGATAAGAAAGATAAAGATCTTGACTTTTTTAAAGAACTGAAAGAGTAATAAACACACATCGACCAACTATAAAATCATTTATGAAAGCACTTGCCAAAGCTGACAATAAACAAGGATTAACAGCCTTCTACAATATTTCTTTTAATATAGCAAAAAAAGGAAAACCATATACAATTGCAGAGGACATTGTTATACCTGCAATCAAAGAAGTAATTGAAACCATAACAAAAAAAGATTCTGGCCCTGTTTTAAAATGCTTACCATTGAGTGCGAATACCGTGAAAAGGCGTATTGGTGAAATGGCTGAAGATGTAGAAAAAAACTGTAGTAAAAGGTAAAAAACTGTAGTATCAGAACTCAAAAATAGTAAGTTCTCCATCCAACTCGATGAATCTACATTCGATATTTCTTCTATTCTTATGGCTTACGTAAGATATTATAGTAAAACCAAACATCAAATTATTGACGAATTTTTATTTGCAAAATATCTTGAAAGTGATGGAACGGGGTTGACAATTTTTCAGCAATTGGAGGAATATTTAAATAAGTATGATATTCCATTTACTAATATAACAGCAGTAGCCACAGATGGCACACCTGCAATGGTGGGCCATTATCGAAGTTTCGCTGCCTTTCTGAAAGAAAAAGTTCAAAGTGTACATACTATTCACTGTGTGTTGCACCGAAACCATTTGGTGGCAAAAACTCTGTGACGAACTGCATGATACTCTAAGATTGTGTATTAAATCTATTAATCAAATTAGAGCTCATTCTCTTAAATCGCAATTGTTTGCCAAACTTTGTGAAAAAAATGATGAAGTATCAAACCAATTACTCTTGCATACTGAAGTAAGATGGTTGTCTAGAGGTGCAAGTCTACAAAGATTTGTTGAGTTGTTCGACTCAACCCTAGAGTTTCTTACAGATGTTAATTTGTTTTTGAGTGATGAACTGAAGAGAAATAAGAATCATATTTTCTACTTGGTGGACTTATTTTCAAAATTTAATAACGTGCAGACCTGTCTACAAGGTAAAGATGTCACGATTATTCAAGCTCCGATGATTCTTTTAGGCTTCCAAGCTAAATTAGCCTTATTTAAATCATCATTGTTACAAAAAGATTTTCAGTACTTTTCGAATCTACAGCAATTGGAAGTAAAAGATGGAGACTTAGAAATATACACAAAACATCTTCCAAATTTGAGTGACGATTTTAAATTGCGCTTTGCAGATTTTGAAAACATGCACATTCCAGATTGGATTAAAAAAGGATTTTTGTTGGTGGTTGTTAAAGCTTCCACCGTTGGATGGGTGGAAGGTTGGGTTGTGATGGGAAAAGCCTTCCATAAAACAAAAAAAAACAGCATTTCTTTGTTATTTACAATCTATGTAATAAGTTTCTTCTTGCTTCTCAAACATTACTATCCACGGTGCTAGCATGCCACTAGCTCCATAAAAGTTATAATGGAGTTTACAACAGAAATATTGAACACTTGCTTAAACTAATTATCTATTTATGGTTCTACTTCTAATTCACTAACTGAACTTTTGTTTTTCTTGTTTGTTCTTTTATTTCTGTTCCAAGGACCAGTATAGAGTGAAGTTTCAAAATTTTAATTAATTTTACTTAAGATATTTCAGTTCATAAGTTTATTTAAAAAAACAAAACAACAACAAAAAAATCGTTAAATTTCAGGCCGCTAGCAGTAAGCCATGGTGGAAAACCAATTTTTTTCTCTCAGAGCCAGTACTCTTTGGAACATGGGATGGAGTTTTCACATCATGCATGATAAACCTATTCAGTGTAATAGTATTTCTTCGAGTTGGCTGGATTGTGGTAAGTTATCCTTCTTTATGTGTCTTTTCTGATAGCAGTCATAACTTATTTTTTTCTGTATGTAACTCTCAGTAAGAATCAGGATGCAGCTACATATTAATTTAATTAATAGTAAATTCTTTAATTCCAGAAAGGATAAAAGCTCATAAAAAATAACTTTAAACTCATGTGCATGCCCATGAATGCAAGGGTTCACCCTACTTATTTAAGTGAAACCAATCTCCAGTATGGTTATACAAATTCAAAAGGGAATATTCTTTTTTTTTAAAATCCTTTAGCTTTTCTTTCTTAAACAAAATTTTACAGTACTATTAAACATGATCTAAGTTTACGTTAAACATAATAAATAAAAAATAATGGGAGCTGGGCAGAACAAATCTTAGAGGACAGGCAAATAAGTCACCAGCCTTTGAACTAAAAATTAAATGTACAAAAATAAAATAAGCATTAGTTGACCCTGCTACATTTGAATTCCTAAATAAAATTGCTAGAAGGATAATGGGATAATTGCAGACTGTAACTTAGTTAATACTATTTACAAATGCAGCAGATAACTATTTAGCCACAGACTGAAACTAATATAGACTGCACACTAAATCTTTGTAGCAGCAGTTAAGTCTACTGAAATTTGTGAAAGTTTTGGCAGAGTTGACTGAAATTGCATAGTATCAGCAAGTTCTGTCAAAACATGAAATTGCATACAGTTGAACCTCTGAAACTTTGTGACCTGAGACTTGCTAGATCTTGGAATTTTACAGATTTTAGTTAGGCATATTATAGTCATACATAAATGAGAATGAAAAAATAAATAAATAAAATACTACACTGCTACTGTATATTGCAGTTTATTGTACATATGAGAACCGGTACAAAAGTAATGCCTGCTAATTTTTTGATTTCAAATGTGCCACTGTAGATCATTTTGCATGTCACTGAGTGGTCACTAGAAGTGTCTAGTTTCACCATACTGAGTGGCACTGTGATTGGTCTTGTGAGTGCAGCACACTGATAGTTCAAAATGGTGGATGTTTCAGATATACGTATCAAGCAAAGGGTGGTGATTGAGCTTCTTACCAAGAAAGAAGTGATGCCTATTGAAATCCATATGCATCTCAAAAATGTCTATGGTGACAATACTGTAGATGTGAGTACAGTTAGATGTTGGGTAAGACACTTTAAGAGTAGGGAAAGTGATATCATTGACAAGCCCTGAAGTGGCCGGCCAGTAACATCAGTGACAGCAGACAACAAGAGCTGGATTGATGCACTGATCAAAGAGGACCACCACATCACAACACACGAATTGTGCAATGCAGTAGGTATAGTGAAACCTGTTGTGATAACCATCATAAAGGAACTTGACTACAAGGATTGCACCTGATGGGTTCCCGAAAATGCTGACATATGGACACAAAGAAGTCTGGAAAGTCATCTGTACGGAACATCTCTAGTGCTACGAGAGTGAAGGAGAGGTTTTTCTTTCATGCATAGTCACAGGTAACGAAACTTGGGTCCATCATTATGACCCAAGTTTTTAAATTTGAAAGTGTCTGCAATTCTGCCCAGACACGATAGGAGGGAGTACATGATGAGAACCTTGTCATCAATTCGGCCCTGGAGGGAATGTGCAAGGCTCAAGGGGTAGAATTTTTTTTTCAGTGTGGTCTGTGCTTGTTAACAGGAGAGACTGCTTCTACAGGGATGGGATACACTTAAATAGAAAGGTGCAAGAATATTTGCTGATGCTATCGAGGCAGTGTTAGGTGGGTCGGAAAACTGATAGCTTGGAGGGATTCCCAGACTAAAAGGTTAAAAGTAGCCGCAGACAGAGGTGAAGGTGATTTTTGCGCAACTTCTATTAGAATAAGTAGCGACCTGGAGCGAGGGGTGCTCGGGGTTTCAGGGACTGATAGCAGTCATTGTGAAACAGGGTGGTATATGGGATGTGTCAGGATGAATAGGAATAGGTGCATGTATGCTTGCAAGTATACCAATGTTAGAAGTATAGTAAAATTTGATGAATTTAAAGTGTTGGTCGAGACATCAAAGGCGGATATTGTGGGGATATCAGAGACGTGGTGTCACACTGATATTAGGAATGCAGAATTGGAATTTGAGGAGTGCAATGTGTACAGAAAGGATAGACAGGATAGAGACAGGAAGGGAGAAGGTGTCATGCTGTTAATTAAGAAAAACAAAATCAAAAGAAGTGCATCCAGTTGATATAGATGAACAGTACACTGTTGAGTCAGTTTGGTGTGACATAAGCACTGCAAAAGCAAAATAAGAGTAAGAGTGTGTTATAGGCCTAATGACTCGAATGAGTACAATGAACAATTGTACAGAGAAATAGTGGGCTTGAAAATCAGAATGTTTTATCATGGGGAATTTTAACTTCCTAGATATTGACTGGAACTTGTGGGTTGGTCACTCACACACCAGTAAGACTTTTGTGGATTTATTGGATGATTGTTTTCTGCAGCAGCATGTTCGAGAGGCAACCAGAGAGGGTAATACTCTTGATCTGGTTATCAGCAGTGATCATTCGTGTATTAAGAATTTGCAGATTAAAGAACCACTAGGTGGCAGTGATCACAGTCTACTGATGTGGGATTTACTTAAAGATATAATTACCATCAGGGGTAAAGGAAAGGGTTTTTGCTTCCATAAAGGTGAGTATAGTGGTCTAAGACAGTTTTTAAATTCTGTACAGTGGGATCAACTGACAATGTTACCAACAGTAAATTCTAAGTGGGAAGCATTCAAGGAATTAATCGTGGAAGCTACTAAAAGTTTCATACCTATTAAGAAATATTGTTCAAGGGTTAGGCCTAAATGGTTATTAAATGAACTAATGAGACTCGTGACAGAGAAGAAAATTGCATGGGATGCATATAAATTATCAAGTGACTCAGAAGCCTATGGCAGATATAAGCTAGTCTGTAATCAGATCACAAAAGAGGTTAGGCAGGTGAAGGCAGATTACGAAATATCTTTGGCAAAGGATGCTAAGAAAAACAGCAAGGATTTCTTTACTTATATAAACTTTAAAAGGAAGGGGATGAATCTGATTGGTCCACTTGATAACGATGGTTAAACTGTTGATGATCCTGCTCAGATAGCAAACAAACTGAATGTGTATTTTGCATCTACATTTGCACATGAGGAGTTATTAAGGTTTGAAAATGGCAGAAGGTTATCAAATTGCAGCAGGGTGCTTAATGATTTTGTAATAACTGAGAGCAAAGTGGAGGAGAAATTGTTGAAGTTAAACATAAGGAAGGCACCTGGGGTGGATGGGATCTATCCAGTTATATTAAAGGAGGCGGCAAAGCAACTAAGCAAACCCTTAGCCATAATTATGAAAGCATCCTTTGAATCAGGGGAGGTCCCCACAGACTGGAGATATGCAAATGTATCCCGAATTCACCAAGGGGGATCGAAGGGTGACATGAGTAATTACAGACCAGTTAGTTTAACTTCTGTTCCGGGTAAAATACTGGAGTCGCTGGTTAAAGATGCATTGTAGGATCATTTAGACAGGACTGCAGCAATAATTCAGACACAGCATGGGTTTGTTAAGGGAAAGTCTTGTCTGACAAATTTGATAGGATATTATGATGTGGTTACAAAGGAACTGGATGCAAAAAATAATTTTGATATCATATATTTGGATTTCAGGAAAGCTTTTGACACTGATGCGCATGGAAGACTATTGTACAAGTTGGAGCAGAATGGTATTAAGGGTAAGTTGCTACAATGGATAAAAAGAATGGTTGAGTGGGAGAAGAGAGAGGGTGGTAATCAACGGGTGCTGCTCTTCGTGGACTAATGTTATTAGTGGAGTGCCACAGGGTTCAGTGTTGGGTCCACTGTTGTTTTGTATATTTATCAATGATATTGATGAAGGTATATCAGGCTTAGTGTCGAAGTTTGCGGATGATACAAAGGTTGGCAGGGTTGTTAATGACAGTAATGGCAGTGTGCTACTGCAACAGGATCTAGAAAATTTGGGCAGATGGGCTAAGAAGTGGCAACTGAGGTTTAACCTTGACAAATGCAAAGTACTGCATATGGGTAGAAGTAACCCCATAGGAATGTAACAACTGATTCGTACTACACTTAGGGTAGTAGAAAATGAAAAACCTGGGAGTAATTTTGCAGACAGATATGAAGTTTTCTGAGCAATGTAGACAGGCTGCCAGGGCAGGTCATGGGGTTTTGTCAGTGATATACAGTGAAACTTCTCCTAACGGTCATCTCTCTACAACGGAAACGGACATTTTCAAATTCCCCAACTTGCCTCCATTGGTTTTAACGTGTTTTCAGCTTCTGTCTAGCGGACATTCTCTGTAATGGATGCGGACAGGCAATCTGCACTGTTTCGTTTAGATTAGCACTTAATTTGATCTCCCCATAACGGACAGCAGGCGAGCTCACGGCCCTTTTTCTAGGAACTTTTCTTTCATGTATTGCCTCAATCGTGTGTTTATTTTCTATTTCTGATTCTCTGAATTTTATCAAGGTTTACGTCGCAGTTCTAAACCCTTTTTCAAGAATTTTAAGGCACGTGTAAAACTTCTGATGAATTCAGTGTGTGCAGGGGCGGGGGAATTTGGTCGGCCTTTCATCTTTTCAGTTTCAGTTTTGTTCAGTGTCGTGTGAAGTGTACAATGTCTTCTCGTAAACATTTAATTTTAAAAGATAAAGTCGAACTCGTTAATGCGTATGATCGGCAAAAAAATAGTGTTCGCAATCTCACTGCAAAATTCAAAATCGGAAAGACGCAGGTAAGCGACATCCTAAAGAAAAAAAATGAACTGCTCAAAAACTTTTGGCAATACAGAAATGATCAGGTTCAAAAATCATTCCCGAAAACTGTTGGACTTCAAATTGACAATGTTACGTAGAATGGTTTTGTCGCGAATGTGCTAAAAAATTCCCACTAATGGGCCTATTATTAGAGAAAAGGCTTTGGAGGTTGCGAAATCTATGGGAGTAAATGAGTTCAAAGCTTCAGTGGGATGGCTAGACAAGTTCAAAACTCGGCATAAAATTTCTTGGAAAACCGTAAGTGGTGAAGGTGGATCTGTTGATACTGGGGTTGTAACAGAGTGGACCACCAAATTGGAAGATTTATGTCGTGATTTTGAAGCTAAGGATATTTACAGCTGTGACAAAACAAGGTTGTTTTTTAAAGCTCTTCCTGAAAAAACAATGAGTCTTAAAAACGAAAAGTGTCAGGGCGGAAAAATTTCTAAGGAACGCTTGACTGTACTATTGTGTACAAATATGCTGGGAGACTTTGAACAACCTCTTGTTATAGGAAAACCGCAAAATCCTCGTTGTTTCAAGGGCATAAAGTTGAATCTTTTGAATGTTGAGTGGAAGTCTAATAAAAAAAGCGTGGATGACACGAGATATCATGAGCGAATGGATAAGTCACTTTAACCAAAACATGATTCGTAAAAACAGAAAAATTATTCTTTTCATGGATAATGCTGCATCTCACCCGCACATTGAATTGTATCATTCAAATCGTTTTTCTGCCACCAAACACATCTGCAGAGTGTCAGCCCTTGGATCAAGGGATAATAAAAAATTTTTAACTTCACTACAGAAAACGTGTTTTAAGACATCTCATTGCAAACATGAACAATGTAACATGTGCAAGTGACCTTGCAAAGAAAATCAGCATCCTACATGCGAATCAATGGATTTCCTCTTCAGTAAACGCAATTAGAAAACAAACTGTCGTGAACTGTTTTGTAAAGTCTGGCTTCTCAAACGCAAAAATTGAAGTTGTGAATGGCAATGTGGAGCACCAAGAAGAACAAGAACTTCAACATCTATTGATATGTACAATACTTCAGCTACAAGTGACCCTGGCTACAAAGATATAGACTCGAACCTCACTACAGAAGATGGTGCTCTAGATGTCAACGACATTATCATCGATATTTTTCTAGAAGTTCCTCATGAGGATGAAGAAACGGAAGGAGGTCATTCTGTCGAAGAACATATTAACGACGAACCACCGATGAAAATAGAAGAAGCGCTCATACAAATCAATCGTTTAAAAATGTTTTTCGCCGCTGAAGAAGATACTGAATGACGTTCGATGGTTTCTTCACTCCAAACAAATGTTGAAAACAAAATTATCAGCCGGAAGAAGGTGCAGAAGAAAATAAGTGATTACTGTATGTATTTTTCTTAAGATAAAGTCATAATATGCATAGCACAATTGTATGTATATTATTTACAAAAATATTGTGCAAAATCTGTATATAATTTAATTTAATTTTACATTAAACGTTTAACGATTTGACTTTATCTCTTGTGTATGTAATTGTATATTATTTACAAAAATATTGTTCAAAATCTGTATATATTTTAATTTAATTTTACATTAAACGTTTAACGATTTTTCTTTCTTTTTTTTTTCTCCCTCAGACTTCTTGTTAGTGGACACTTCTCTCTAACGGACACATTTTCGTTCCCCATGGCTGTCCATTAAAGGGAAGTTTCACTGTATAGGAATTTTGCTAGCAGGGAAAAGGAGGTGATTGTCCCTCTGTATAAGGCAATGATCAGGCCACGCCTTAAGTACTGCGTGCTGGTCTGGAGGCCTCATTTTAGGAAGGATGTAGATTTGCTTGATCGTGTGCCGAGAAGGGCAACAAGATTGGTGAGGGGAATGAAGGGATCCTCTTACTAAGAGAAGCTTAAATTCTACAAATTGCAGTGGCTGGAAACTAGGCACCTGCACGGTGATCTGGTTGAGGTGTATAAGGCCTTGAATGGGTTGAGCATGCTGAATTCTGATGGGATCCTTCCACTTGTTCAGATTACCAACCTAAGGGGGCATAAATTCAAATTAAGAAAAGACATGTAGAATAGATGTGCAGAAATTTGACTTTAGCCAGCGTGTGGTTAATTGCTCGATCAAACTTCAATCTGTCGTTGTGGAAGTTGATAGATTAAATAAATTTAAGGAGGAACTGGACGGGCAATTTGGAGGGAATTGTGATTTTTTTTTTTTTTTTTTTTTTGGCTGATGGGGCATAAGCTCATACACTTGCTTTCTTTCATCACATGCCACTACCCTGCATCACATGCTACTACCCTGAAATGAAGAGACAAGCAGTGTTCGCAAAGCCCTCCGGAACAACAGTAAGGACTTTTACTGGATTGGAATACAGCGTCTGACTGAGATGGCTGAAGTGCATAGAAAACGATGGTGACTTTGTGGATTGAGGATTAATTGGTGTAAAAGGCATAGTTGCGGGAATTAAGTTTTGAGTTAAAAATAGGAGGCATTACTTTTGTACTACTCCTCATACTACTGTACAGTAGTACTGTATGCTGTACTGCATAGTGTAACTATTGCTTTTTTATTGCTGTCTGCATGGATTTTAATTAGTTTTCGGGTTGGTCCCTCAGTTGTGCGAGTGGCCAATTGAGAACTAATTTCAAGAATTCTAGAATGGTTTGCTAAATTCATAATTTTCCAAAAAGCTGAAAATACACTGCTTGATGAAATTAACAGAACAAACTGTTTTTCGTGAATATAATTTCGTGAACAGTGTTACCGAAGGTGAATATTTGATATAATGGGCATCCTGACACGCAAATTCAGCGTATCAAATAGAAATCGATCTATCACTTTACAGAGCTGCATGTTATGCAAATTATTCATGCCTATAAAAACGCTAGTTTTGATCGCATCACTTCATTCCTGTTTTTTGGCTTGCTCAGTGGGATAGCCACATCTCCAGCACTCAAGGGCCACTGATCATTATTTAAATGATTCTTTGAGAATCATTTAAATAAGCCAAATCATATCCAAATAAATAAACCTTCAAATCATACAATGAGCCATTGTATGATTTGAAGCCAGGCAATCACAGGCTGAGGTGGCACATTGACTTAATGTGTCACACTGTATTTTCTTGGCAGTATGGAAGCAGTTTCAAGAGACAAACCATTATAAGAAGAGCTGGCTAAGGTTGCCCGAGGACTACCTCAACCAGAACAGACTGCTGCCTCACTCTAACAGGAAGACTAAACCCTATGATGTCCTGTCATCAGTTGTCTCATGAGGTTGCTGCGGCCACATGTGAAAACATTTCCAACTGGACTGTGTTAAGAAGACTCATTTCAAGTGGAATGCAGTGGTTTCCTCTTTACGAAAGGAAGGCAGTGGTTTGTATCTTATTAACCCCAAACCACTGTAGAGCCCGTCGAAACTGGTGACTTGGAGCTCTGACAAATGGGGTGGTGTTTTTTTTCTCCGAGTTCCATTTTAGCCTACAAACATTGAAAATGTTATTTCATCTGGATACAACAAGGAGTGTGGCAACATTCCTTCAATGTCAGAGGAAGGGACACTTACAATGGAGGGAATGTTCTCATGTGGGACGGAATAATGATCAACGGCCACACTCCTCTTCATGTTTTTGATAGAGATACTGAGAACAGATCGTCAAACCCTATGTGCAATTTTTTAGAGCGGCAATTGGCCCTAGTTTTCTTTTTATGCCGAACAACGCTGCTGCATATAGAGCTCACATGGTGAAGGAATATCTTGAAAGTGAAGATATTCAATGACAGCTGTGCCCAGCACGATCATCAGACTTAGATCTGATCAAACGTGTGGGACCCTTGAGCATCGCATTGCATTGCATGCCAACAGCCAACTCCTCAGTTCACTATGTGAACAACGGTCTGACCTGGTGGAAGGATAGGATTTGTTGCCACAGAATCTTATAGAAACCCTTGTATTGAGCATGGTTCACTGCTATCAAGTCTGTTTACCTATTGGAGAGGATCATATGCTGTACTGATGTCCTGTGACCACTGTAGAGCCCATATTTTTGAGCATCTTTTATTGAATTCTATAATGCAACAGTTTTGGTAATTCTTATGCAACCCTTATAAATTTCCCTAATACCTGTCCATGGTTTCTTGCTGTCTTTTAATTTCATTGTTATTCTATGGTACACCAGACTTCTCTTGAAATACACCACAGCACCTCCATGATACTGAGTATCTGTAATACAGTCAGTCCTTGTATAGCACAATAGTTGTGTTCCTAGAAACCCTCGTGCAATGCAAAATTGTGCAATATAAACAACAGGCCCTATGGGAAAAATAGGGTTAGGTGTGGACCACCCAAGATTGAACACACATTTGTAACCAAAACATTACCATACACAATAAATTACCGTAATAAAATACGTATTTTATCACGACTATCACGTAATAAAATATTGCTAATAGTTTGCTTCTATCGTAAGCAGACTTGTTTTTTGTTTGATTTTCTATCCAATCAGATGACAGCCGTTCCATCTCTTCCAATTCTTTGTGTCTTAATCTAATGGATTTTAATTATACTTTGAGTTGTTCCTGCTATGAAGTTGTTTTTATTTTCTCTGCATTCTTTGTAATTCTCGGCGTTGCCTCATTTAGGTCTGTAGCACGTGCAATATCATATGGTCTTTCATTTCGCTCAAAGCGTTTCACAATTTCATATTTTTTCTCTATCGACAGAGGTGGACTGGCCATAAGCCTTACTGGGGCAACCCTGGTGGGCCGGAGGCCGGTGTGATTTTGGCCACAAACCCTATAAATTTTTCTGGGTAAGAATTTTTGACCCAATCCACCTCTGTTTATCAATATTGCTTTTGTTTTTCTCTCTGAATCTGCAGTGTCTCCACCAGGACTCTTCCTTTTCATACCTTTTAAGTATTTTACTCATTTTTTGGGAATAAAGTGCAATTACTAAACGAGGAGGCACACTTGATACACATAAACAAAGCTGCGCGCATGTAGCAACTGAATAAACAACACCGTAAAGGCAAAGATACACTATTAACACCTCACATTTTACTAAAGCACATTTCTAGGGGTTACTACCATAAAACAATAAAAACAATTTCCAGTTGCGTTTCTGCTAGTGGAATCTGTTATAAACTGGTAGTAAACTCGATCTAATTGCAGTTGCGATTATACCGATAGCTGGAATTGTGTTGGTTTTTACGTTATTACGGTGAAATGTGTTTCCCATGTGTTTCCCCTTCACTGATATAAAAAGCATAAATACATTTTCAGAATATTCTCTTCATTCCTATCGTGTTGCATTCGGTTGGGGTGATTCTGCATTCTACTGCCATTTCTAAACACAAAGGTGAATCGTGCATAAGCGAATTCGGTTCGTGTTATATGAGATATCGTTCCCCTATTTATAAATTCGGTATGATCAAATTCGTGTAGTGTAAACCCGTGTTATACGAGGACTGACTGTGCAGTAAGGATGGACATGAACACACACCTTAGCTGCTGCTAGTAGTAGCACTAATGCTGGGCCTAATTTTGTCAGCTAGCATGTAATCCATAATTACAAAATATTACTAGACTGTACTGGGTCTCTGGTAATGTCCATGAATACCATTCACTCATTAATTCCACCTCATGTGCCCTTGCAAGTAGCACCTTTGGTTTAACCACCATTTTCCCCTGCACCGGGTGGAAAAGAAGAAGAAGAATCTTTATTGCAAAATAATAATAATAAGATACAAAATACAGTTTGTTGCAACCTATCCATCACGGCCACAGACCAGGGGTTTTTACATGTTCGGGGATCAATGAATTTGAATTATAAATGAAAAAGGTAAGGGTATTTACAAACATAATATACAAATATTTAAATGGAACTAATATATAAATAGGATAATTAGCTTGTTTTTAGACCTGAGACAATTTCAATAATCGATGGATATTTAAATAAATATACATCCAGACTAATGGAAGGCAAGGCACAGTGAATTTTTAGTTTGGCAAGAATTCTTTTCCTGTGGCTTTTGTTATTGACCACTTCTTGAAAGTCCCTGTTTATTGCTTGCAGTGAGGGCAGCATTTGCTTTGAAAGGAATCTGTTGGTAAGCACTAGCTGGTTTTGGTCGGCTAGCTGCTGTGCTGAAGACCGGAGATAAGGGGGAGGAATGTGCCAAGAGCAGTGATCCCAGAAATTTGGCTCTGTAATTTTACTTGTGGCCATCTTGATCGTGAATAGCAGCCTTCTTCCTACGATGTAGGATTGAAGCTTGCACAGTTGAAGGGCACCTGCTAACTGCGTTGATCTGAGAGCTGGGGGAAGGTGGATTTTGGTGTTGGCCTATTTTAGAAGCTAGAATTTGGCAGCAAATGGTTGGTTTTTTTTTAGGAGCATTAGCAACTAAGGCCATATTGTTCGGGGGATATGCGGTGGCCATTCCCTGACCTTTCCGCATCCTCCATATTTGGTAGCTCACGGGCTCGAACCCCGGTCTAATCAAGAAGCGTGTGCTACGCACTGCTGCTCGGCAGAAAATGTCCTTTTAATGTTGGATTTGGCAGCCATGGCCCATATCTCAGAAGCATACAGTATTTTCGGGTATAGATTTGATATGATATACCTTTTTACTAAGTGTGGGTCATTAGTATGGAGCAGCTGTTGCTAGGCAACCCAGCGTAGTTGAAGTCAGCCTGGAATGTATAAAGTTAACGTGATCGGTGAAGGACAGCTTGGAGTCGAAAATGACCCCCAGACCTTTGTATGCTTGAACAACTGGAACTGAGGAGCCATTGAGCACAGGCTCTAGCATTGTTGGGCTGCCCTTTAGTGAAAAGATGATATGTGCCAATTTCAGAGGGTTTGATTTGGAGATTGAATGCATTGAGGTAGTCAGCTATGTCCTGTAGTTTCCTGTTGATTTGCTGAGTGGTTTCGGCTGCCAAGTTGGATGACGATATCCTAGTAAGGAGCTTGACATCGTCAGCATATATGCTCCAATTACATTTGTTGGCCACAAACGGCACCATGATTGCCATGAAGAGAATGCCAGACAGGACCCCTCTTTGAGGCACAAAAGACCCGAGTTCTAATTCCTTCATTGATGGGAGGGATTTTTATGGGCCATTTTCATAATGTGGCTGTTAGTGGGTTTCAGATGAGGGTAGAATGGTTTCTCTGCCAGAAACTTGGGTTTTTCAATTTGCCTGTTTTCAGGCAAACAGACAAATTGACTGAACATACAACACAATTTTACCTACATATGTACAGGGCAATATGGGGTAAGTCGTTGACACACCTAAAATCCTATGGTATTTTAGGTGCTACTGGTAACTATTGTAAAAACTATATTTTTACTCCATACAGCTTATATCTCTCTACCACTCCTCAGCTAAGTGCAGTAGAATCCCGGATATCTGTCAAAATTGGGACCGAGGATATTAGATTTCTCGCATAATCAATTCTAAATGCACTCTGTTTACATATAAGCAGGAAGCAAAAAAAAAAATTGGAGAGAAAAATTCACACAAGTAATTTGCATTTATTATTTACACATTATATACTGCACATGCTTATACAACTTAAAAATTTAAATGTCTTGCTGCTTAAAGGTGTCAGTGTGTTTTTTTTTTTTTTTTCACTGCAACATGCTGATCAGTGAGAAGATTCTGAATTGATGAGAATCATTTCATCACAAATTGATTATTCAGTTCTTGCAATTCAGCTTGTTTAGTACGTAGATCCGAAGGCCTCAATGCTTTTCGTGTATGTGTGCGTGCGTTTAGTACTCATTGTAGGTCAGACTTTCAATCTGAATTATTCTGTTAAAATTTGAGAATGTGTATGGATGCAAAATATCAGATGTCTCTCTGTCGGTCTGTCTTTAATCCCGATATGAACAATTATATGGCATTGAGTAAAGTTATTGTTGGTCAGTTACTAAATAGTGCAGTGATACTTCAGCAAGTGACTGAAAAATTTACTTGATGTATATTTGTTTTTCCAGATTGAAGTTAGAATAAACAGAGTATAGTTTTGTTTATTGCCATTAAAATTGTCAAAGAACTTGTTACAGACTCTGTTGAACTGTTTATGGAAATTTAAATTGAAGCAATATATAAATAAAAAAATTGAACGAAAAAACTAAGAAGTTTGTGTCAGTGAAAAAAGGGAAGCCGGTTGGGTTGATGCCACCTCTATATAACATTAACAACACTAATGTGACGTGTAAAGTTCTTGCTAAAAATAAAATGTGTAAATTGATATTAATAAATTTTGAATTGCTCTAATTTATATAACGGTGAATTTGTAATTTTACAATGAAGTTTTTGTGTGTTATATCAGCACGGCTGGTATTATAACTGAAATGACATAGAAGAAATTTACTCTTTGCATTTATTCATAATGCTTTATATAAGTGGAATCATGATTTTAGTATAGCCATGAGATAGTTTTGGTTTTTACCATTAAATATAAAATTTGCTAATTTCTTTGAAAAAAGTTACAGGGAAAAAATAAAAGAAAAACAAACAAACTATATTTTCAGATAATTGAAATTTTAGATAACTGGTATTGGTGGATAACTGGGATTATACTTTATATTACTTTTTGAAATATGAAGAAAACGTTTTAAAACACTGCATCTCGTATCTACAGTGGCAGACAAAAAAACTGCATCACCTTAGAAAAAGTAACATTTGTAGTGAAATATAAGATTTTGTTTGTCGGAAAGCAAAGGTATTGTGTCAGATAACGCTTCTATTGCATCAGCCATTTCTATAAATACAGTGTTGGAAAGGTATACGTGCTCATTAGTATCCTGTTTTGCAGAGGTGTAAGCATGGCTCCATATGCTCAGTTGACACCAAGAAAAAAAAGTGTAGCTGTTGCTCTGTCTCAGGAAGGGCTTTCTATGCATGCTATCACTGATAAAATAGGCTGCCACCAGTCAACAGTATCCCAGGTGCTGAAATTAAAGCATGAAACCGGTAAGAGAAGAGAAGAACTGGATCAGGCCGTAAGGGAGTGACTACGCCTTCCCCATATCGATATTTGAAATGGCTATGCCTTCGTAATCGCCATGCTAGTGCTCCTGATCTAAAACTGGCGTTGAAAAAAGTGCAAGAACTATCCAAAGATGGCTTTCAGAATGCAGTTTGCATGCCTATTGGCCCAAGAAGAAGCCTTTGTTGACCCAATAAATGAGGAAGAAGCGACTTGCTTGGGCTAAAATTCGTGTTTCATGGATAAAAGAGCAATGGGACACCGTCATCTTTTCTGACGAATCAAAATTCAACCTGCATTGGCTCGGATGGGCAGCGATATGTCAGAAGACGAAAATCGGAGACATACTATCCTGACTGAATAACACAGACTATAAAGTTCCCCGCCAGTCAGATGGTCTGGGGATGCATAACAAGCAAAGGGGTGGGGAGAATTAAGTTTATTAATGGAACGGTGTATACAGAAAACTACACTGCTATCTTGGAGGAGTGCCTGAAACCTGTTATTAGGGATCACCACACAATGTCGAAACTGCATTTTTCAATGGGACTCAGCACCTTGCCACACAGCAAAATTGGTAAGTTTTATGCTATTTAGATTTAATGATGAGTTTGTCTTCATGTCTCACAAGGCTTAAAACATACTTACACCTCATTTTTCTCCCTTAAGGTGCAGTCATACCTCAGAAATGCTGGCATTACTACGTTGGACTGGCCTGGCAAGAGTCAGATTTGAAACCTATTGAAAATTGATAGTACATAATGTTGTCTAAAATTGCTCAGAAGAAGCCAACAAGTATTCAGCTGCAGGGGAGCATTGTAAGAGTGTATCACGAAATTGAGCAGCTGTTTATCCAGAAGTTGATTAACTCTGTGCCAGTTCGTTGCAAGGCTGTAATTAGCATTAGTAAAGGCACATGATGCAAGAAAGGAAGCATATATAGCATCAGCCAGAAAAATAAAAACCCCTTCTCATTTCACCCACCCACTTGCTCCAAATGTTTGTCCAATTCTGTCTTGAATCTATTTAAGCTATCAACTTCTACAATTACAGATGGAAGTTAGTTCCAGTAATCGAAGACCCGTTGGCTAAAGGCAAACATCTGCACATCTATTCTTTAACTGTCTTTCCTCAATTTGAATTTATGCCCTCTCGGGCGATTATTCTGAGCAAGAGGAAGAATCCCATCGGCAATGAGCATGCTGAAACCATTCAAGGCTTGATACACCTCGATCAGATCACCTCATAGGTGCCTAGTCTCCAGCTGCTGCAGCTTGCAGAACTTAAGCCTTTCTTTGTGAGTGCACCCCTTTGTTCCTCTCACCAATCTTGTTGCCCTTCTCTGTACTCATTCTAGCAACTCTACATCCTTCCTAAAATGACACCTCCAGACCTGCATGCAATACTCAAGGTGTGGTCTGACCATTGCTTTATACAAAGGGATAATCACCTCTTTATCCCTGCTAGAAAAATTCCTATATACCATTGACAAGACACCATGAGCTACTCTTGCATTCTGTCTGCACTGCTCAGAAAACTTCATATCTGCCTGCACAGTAACCCCCAGGTCCTTTTCATTCTCTATCACTGTCAGCGTAGTACCACACAGTTGATACTTTACTCTGGGGTTACTGCTTTCCATATGCAGTTTAACATTTGTCAATGTTAAACTTCAGTTGCCACCTCTCAGCCCATCTGCTCAACTTTTCAAGATCCTGTTGCAGTGGTGTACTGTTATTACTATTATTAACAACCCTGCCAACCTTTGTATCGTCTGCAAACTTAGAAATTAAGCATCATGTACCATCATTAATATCATTAATAAAAACAAAAAAGAACAATGCACCCAACACTGAACTCTGGGGAACTCCACTAATAACATTAGTCCACGAAGAGCAGTGTCAATTGATTACCACTCTGTGTTCTCCCCCTCAACCATCCCTTTATCCATAGCAGCAATTTTCCTCCAGTGCCACACTGCTCCAATTTGTGTACCAGTCTTCCATGTGCAACAGTATCAAAAGCCTTTCTAAGATCCAAATATATGATATCAAAATTATTTTTTGCATCTAGTTCCTTTGTGACCACATCATAGTATCCAATCAAATTGATCAGACAAGACTTTTCCTTACCAAACCCATGCTGTGTCCGAGCTTTAACTGAATTCTTGTCTAGATGATCCTGTAGTGCTTCTTTAACCAGTGGCTACATTAAGTTCCCTGAAACAGAAGCTAAACTAACAGGTCTGTAATTACTTGTTGCCCTTTGATCCTCCTTTGTGAATTATTATAATAATTACAGACCTGTTAGTTTAACTTCTGTTCCAGGGAAATTAATGGAGCCACTGTTTAAAGAAGCACTGAAGGATCATCTAGACAAGAATTCAGTTTGGGGTGACATTTACACATCTACAGTCCATGAGTACCTCCCCTTAGTTCAAGAAAGCTCTCATAATTGTGGCTAAAGGTTTGCTTACTTCCTTTACTGCCTCCTTTAATATAACTGGATAGATCCCATCCACCCCAGGTGTCTTTCTTTAAAAATTTCTCCTCCACTTTTCTCTCAGTTTATAAAAATCATCCAGCTCACTGTTCAGAGTTTAATTCATCTCTGGCATTCCCCTTCCTGAATAACTCGATGTGCGATTTTAGATGCAAAATATTCATTTAGTTTGTTAGCTGGCTGAGGAGGATCATCAACAGTTGAACCATTGATATCAGGTGGACCAATCTGATTCATCCCCTTCCTTCTAGAGTTTACATAAGTAAAGAACTCTTTGCATCCTTTGCCTGCCTAATCTCCTTTGTGACTTGGTTACAGACCAGCTTATATCTATCATAGGCTTCCATGTCACCCATTAATTTATATTTATCCCATGCATTTTTCTTCTCTGCCATATGTCTCATTAGTTCATCTGACATCCATTTAGGCCTAAACCTTGAACAATATTTCTTAGTTGGTATGTAAAGCCTAGTAGCTTCCAAGATAAGTTCTTTGACTGCTTCCCATTTTGAATTTGCTGTTGGTAACATCATCAGTTGGTCGCACTGTATAGAATTTAAATACTGTCTCAGACCATCGTAGTCGCCTTTACAAAAGCAAAAACCCTTCCCTTTACCCCTAATGGTAGTTACCTCTTTAAGTAAATCCCACTTCAGCACACTATGATCACTGCCACCTAGTGGTTCCTTTATCTGCAGATTCTTAATGCATGAAGAATCACTACTGATAATCAGATCAAGAGCATTACTTCCTCTAGTTTCCTCATGAACTTGCTGCTGTAGAAAACAATCATCCAATAAATCCACAAAAGCCTTGCTAGTGGGTGAGTGACCAACCCACAAATTCCAGTCAATATCTGGGAAATTAAAATCTCCCATTATAAGACACTCTGATTTACTGGCTCACTCTATTTCTCTGTACACTTGTTTATTAGACTCATCACAGTTATTAGGCCTATAACACACTCCTACTCTCAATTTTGCTTTCCCAGTGCTTATGTCACACCAAACTGACTCGTCACTGCACTGTCCAGCCATGTCGACTGGTCATACTTCCCTGGATTTTATGTGTTTCTTAACTAATAGCAAAATCCATCCTTTCTATGCTTCCTGTACAATGGTACTCCTCAAATTCAAGTTCTGCATTCCTTATATCTGTGTGACACCACATCTCTGATATCCCAACAATATATGCCTTTGATGTTTTGACCAACAGCTAATTGCTGCTTGAGGGGTGCCTCCGTAGCCAGGTGGGAAGGAGCAGCAGTACGTAGCACACGCTTCTTGATTAGACTGGGGTTCAAGCCCGTCACCACCAAATACGGAGGATGTGGAAAGGTCAGGGAATGACCACCACATATCCCTGAGCAATATGGCCTTAGTTGCTAATGCTCCTAAAAACCAAACAACAAACAAACAAACAAGCAAGTTGAGGAGGAACAACAAAATATTGAGGACTTATTTTGCTGATTTACAGTACATAATACTATCATGTTAACTTGTCATTTCAGTTTGTAAACATAAATGCAATAAAATGTATGTTTGGTTGTCATGATTGCCATTTGCATGATTTCTCATATTTCCATTAATTGCACTTTTTCCCTTTGTTAAGACATTTATGGCAATTAGGTATATCAGGGAGTCTTTTTATTGGATTTCATTCACATAGATATATATCCCATCTAACAAATGCATTTTGATCATTCCTTCAACCCACAATGTAGCGCAAAGCACATTATTTGCAAAATTTACAAGCGATGCAGTTTTTTTTGTCCACCACTGTAACTTCTTACCTTCTACTAAGCAGAACAAACAACACCATAATAACAAAACTGTGTGATGTCAGTTTCAAGTAGAGCTATAGAGATTAAAGCATAGATATAGATATTGTGCATGACGATCTAGTGCTAGTATATGAAATAATGGGAGGAAGGCAGCTGTAGGGTGACAGAAGGGGGGAAAGAGATATATATATATATATATATATATATATAGAGAGAGAGAGAGAGAGAGAGACCTAAAGCATTCTTTCAATCTAAGTGGTATTACTTTGCTTTGAAAGCAACACTTAGCTATTCTTGATAAGATTTACTAGGCCAGTCATAACAAACCAATGGCACGCGTCCCTTTTTGTATGTGTGCCATTGGTTTGTTATCACTGTTTACGCATAAGAAAGTATATCAGCACGTGATCACTCATAATTTATATTATTAAAAAATCTTTTTTTTTTTTTATATATGAAGAAATTTGTTTTATGGTCTATCAGCCACATATAGCAGTGAAAATCATAAGTGACACTGCTTCCAAGGATTCACCAAATGATGTATTTACTGCCCATGGGAGTAGTTCTGTACTAGGTAATGTTGTTAATAAAAATATAAAAGCAGTTGTTAGGATTATATACTGTGTTGGGTGTGCATTTTAATTGTGGTAACATATTGCACATATGTGTGTTGTGTGCACATGCACACACACTCACATTTACTTTCTGATAGCAGTATTTATCTAGCCAGTCACAAAAGAAATGCATGCAAAATAGGAATAGCATAAAAATGTGCCGTGTAAGCACCACATATATTGGTATGAGTGTGAGCTGTATAAGTTGCAGTATAGTTTTATTGAGTTTTAAATAGGTTTAACTGTTGGATATCGTATCAGTCATATGTTGTGCTGCTGCAATAAATAATAGTCTGTCATAATATCATAACTCATATTGTCAAAAGTTGTAGGTGGTAGATGACTTTCATCAACCAGTGAAATACCACCGCTTTGCTTATTGGAGGCTTGAAGTGGTGAAACTCATGTTTAGTCTCTAGAGCAAAGTTTCCGGCATCCCCCTCCCCCCATACTTCTCCTTCAACCCATGCATGGTACTAAGTACTATAGGTTTTGATACCTTTCGTGTTTGGGGTTTTCATAAAAAAAAAACAAAAAAAACAAAAAAAAAACAAAGGTAATACATCTGGTCCAATAGACCAAAACACTTAAGATATTGGTTATATTATCCTTCAGTCATCTCTACAAGCAGTTTATACAAGTATATATAAGTTTAAGATTATTGTTAACCAATACACACAGTGTAATATGCAGTCTTTAAGAACCATGGGATTTTTTAATTTTGATTTGAACAAAGGAGAAAACTGAAGTGGATGGTTGTTTATTTGGATGTGTTATTGTACCGTATAAATTTTATCAATAATTATGTTAGGTTCACTTTCACACAATAGTTCTATCCAGTGTATCAAAGCAAAATTTGGCTAAGTTTGAACTGACTTGTATTTCTAAAATTTGTTTAAAAATAAATAGAGATACTTTAGAAAGCAGCAGTTTGCACTTTACTTACTTACTAATGTATAGTAAGTGTACTATTGGGGGTATATCTTCTGTATGTATTACATGATAAAATGGTAGGTTTGAAAGATCTAACCTGGTCTGAAATAATTACTTGTCATATATAGCAGCACAGAAAATTTACATGCTTTTGTCTGGCAGGTTTCAGTTAATGAAGTTTTACTCAGGTCTTCTAAACTGATTTGCATTGGCATTCAAATTTATTTTGTGAAATGGCAAACAATTTCAGTGAGCAATAGGAGCCATTTTAAATAATTTAAAGTAAAATTTAATATACAGGCTAAGTCATTAAGGCTGGAAATTTACAAAAAAACTTACTGAAAAGTACTTTTAATGTTTCATGCATTTGTAGGTTTTAGATTAATGTCATTGCTGAATTCATGGAGATTAAAACCCATTCCCATTATTAGCATTATAGTATTTGTAGATATGTGTTTGGGCATAATTTTGGTATAACTTTCTGTATTGCATTATGCAACCTGCACAATAGCATGTTGGAGGTGGCAGATAAATTGCAAATGTGACATATTTTGTAATTCACCATTCTATAAATAAAGTAAGAAATTTATTTCAGTGTTGTGCAAATTCTCCTTACTTAACATAATGCTATTACTATTTAATGGAATATTATAAGACCCTGCTAGATTATTATTGAACACCACACACAATAAATAAGAGAGGAAATTTAAACTGTAATCATTTTCTATTAAGGTAGCAAAATATATTGATATGTAAATTTTATGTTATTCTTTAAAACCCGATACAGTTCCATAAAATATG
Source organism: Mastigoproctus giganteus (assembly GCF_048544385.1). Classification (NCBI taxonomy): domain Eukaryota; kingdom Metazoa; phylum Arthropoda; class Arachnida; order Uropygi; family Thelyphonidae; genus Mastigoproctus; species Mastigoproctus giganteus. Next base: position 53,146,392 of record NC_143586.1, on the reverse strand, counting down.
AATTGCATGTGCAATAACAGAAGTTTTACGGCTAGTAATTAATTTTAAAAAATCTATTTCATCTTTTATAGGGAAATGCAGGAATAATTCAATCGGTTCTTATTGTAATGACAACAGTTATTATATGCACTGTGGCAGCATTGGCTGGTATTTGTATTTGTGAAAGATGTCATGTGGAAACTGGAGGAATTCATTTCTTACTTTCACATGTGCTTGGTGCTAGAACTGGTGGAGCTGTGAGTCTAGTATACTGTTTTGGTCAGGTTTGTACATGGAACGCAATTATCAAGTGATGATCTTATTTATTTTAAAGAGTTACTTGTCCTTTTTTTTTTTTTAATAGAAAAGTTAGCAGGATCTGTGTAAATATTGTCTCTTTAACATGGCAGTTATTAAAAAATTTGTCCATAAATTGTTGGAAAACATTGAGATTAGAGTAGGATGCATGTGAATTTCATGAACTTGTGCCCATAAATTTTATGTAAATTGTGTAGTAATAAAATTTTCATCTTCATTAGCTCTTTTGCAAACCATTTAGGTACAGTGCTCTATTATAGTTGGGCACCATAATCATTACTAATAGCCTGCACTCAACTGTACGTGAGCCATAAATTTAATGGGTCACGTACTATGATCATATATAGTTGAGCTAATAAAATGCTAGAGAAAATACCACATGCTTCTGAAGCATGTTACTTTGGAGATGAGTTTAAACAATTGATGATGGATCACACAAGTTGCAGTTTTATTCTCCAAAAATGTTTTATCATGTGAGAGCATCAAAAGTAGACAAATTGTGAATCTGATGTTGAAGATTCCGAAAATTTCATCATCTGATGAAATGGAGTTTAGCAGTGATGAGGAACTCCAACAGGCAGAATTGATTAACAAGTACAGGTCACTGTTGAAAAAAAGCCGTGAAATAGGGTTGAATTTGAAAGTGTTTGCAATTTTGCCCAGACACGATAGGAGGGAGTATATGATGAGAGCCTTGTCGATCAATTCGGCCCTGGAAAGATTGTGCAAGGCTCAAGGGGTAGAATTTTTTTCAGCCCGGACTGTAATTGTTAAAAGGAGAATTGCTTCTACAAGGATGGGATACACTTAAATAGAAAGGGTGCAAGAATATTTGCTGATGCTATCAAGGCAGTGTTAGGTGGGTCGGAAAACTGCTAGCTTGGGAGGAGACAAAGACGAATAGATTAACAGTAGCCACTGGCAGAGGTGAAAGAGATTCTTGCACTGCTTCTATTGGAATGAGCAGCAGCCTGAAAAACAAGATGCAGGATATTTCAGAGACTGCTAGGAGTCATTGCGGTACAAGTAAACACATGGGTTGTGTTAGGGTAGCTAAGAATAGAAATAGGTGCATGTATACTCGCGTGTACACCAATGCTAGGAGTGTAGTAAATAAATTTGATGAATTTGAGGTATTGCTCAAAACATCAAAGGCAGATATTGTTGGGATATCAGAGACGTGGTGTCACACAGATATAAGGAATGCAGAACTGGAATTTGGGGAGTACAAAGTCTACAGAAAGGATAGAGTGAATAGGAAGGGAGGATGGCTTATGCTATTAGTTAAGAAATACATAAAATCCAAGGAAGTGAAGCCAGTGGACATTGCTGGACAGAGCAGTGTCGAGTCAGTTTGGTGTGACATAAGCATTGGGAGATCAAAATTGAGAGTAGGAGTGTGCTATAGGCCTAATGACTCTGATGAGTATAATAAGAAACTGTACAGGGAAATAGAGTGGGCCAGTAAATCAGAGAGTCTTATAATGGGAGATTTTAATTTCCCAGATATTGACTGGAATTTGGGGGCTGGTCACTCACACACTAGCAAGGCTTTTGTCGATTTGTTGGATGATTGTTTTCTACATCAGCATGTTCGGGAGGTAACTAGAGGGAGGAATACTCTTGATTTGATTATCAGCAGTGATTCTTCATGCATTAAGAATCTGCAGATAAATGAACCACTAGGTGGCAGTGATCACAGTGTGCTGAAGTGGGATTTACTCAGAGGTAACTACCATTAGGGGTAAAGGGAAGGGTTATTGCTTTCGTAAAGGCGACTACGATGGACTGAGACAGTATTTAAATTATTTATAGTGGGACCAACTGATGATGTTACCAACAGCAAATGCGGGGCGCCTCCGTAGCCAGGTGGGAAGGAGCAGCAGTGCGTAGCATACGCTTCTTGATTAGACCGGGGTTCAAGCCCGTCACCACCAAATATGGAAGATGTGGAAAGGTCAGGGAATGACCACCGCATATCCCGGAGCAATATGGCCTTAGTTGCTAATGCTCCTAAAAACCAAATAACAATAACAATAACCAACAGCAAATGCAAAATGAGAAGCATTCAAAGAACTTATCTTGGAAGCTACTAGGCTTTACATACCAACTAAGAAATATTGTTCAAGGTTTAGGCCTAAATGGATGTCGGATGAACTGATGAGGCATATGGCAGAGAAGAAACATGCATGGAATACATACAAATTAACACATGACACAGAAGCCTATGATAGATACAAGTTGATCTGTAACCAAGTTACAAAGGAGGTTAGGCAGGCGAAGGCAGATTACGAGAAATCTTTGGCAAGGGATGCAAAGAAAAACAGCAAAGAGTTCTTTACTTATGTAAACTCTAGGAGGAAGGGGATGAATCAGATTGGTCCACTTGATATTGATGGGTCAACTGTTGATGATCCTGCTCAGGTAGCTAACAAACTAAATGAATATTTTGCATCGACATTCACACATGAGGAGTTATTTAGCGAGGGGAAAGCCAGAGGTGTATTGAACTCTAGCAGTAAGCTAGAGAATCTTGTAATAACTGAGAGTAAAGTGGAGGAGAAATTGTTGAAGATAAACACAAGAAAGGCACCCGGGGTGGATGGGATCTATCCAGTTATATTAAAGGAGGCAGCAGAGGAAGTAAGCAAACCCTTAGCCATAATTATGAGAGCTTCCTTGGACTCAGGGGAGGTACCCACAGACTGGAGATGTGCAAATGTGACCCCAATTCACAAAGGAGGATCAAAGGTTGACACAATTAATTATAGACCTGTGAGTTTAACTTCTGTTCCAAGAAAATTAATGGAGGCACTAGTTAAAGAAGCACTGCAGGATCATTTAGACAAGACTTCAGTTATAGCTCGGACACAGCACGGTTTTGTTAAGGGGAAGTCTTGCCTGACCAATTTGATTGGATACTATGATGCAGTCACAAAGGAACTGGATGCAGGGAATAACTTTGATATTATATACTTGGATCTTAGAAAGGCTTTTGATACTGTTGCAATGGAAGACTGCTACACAAATTGGAGCAGTGTGACATTGGAGGCAAATTGCTGCTGTGGATAAAGGGGTGGCTGAGGGGGAGAAGACAGAGAGTGGTAATCAATGGACACTGCTCGTCGTGGACTAATGTTATTAGTGGAGTCCCTCAAGGCTCAGTGTTGGGTCCATTATTGTTTTCTGTATTCATAAATGATATTGATTATGGTATATCAAGCTTAATGTCGAAGTTTGCACACGATACAAAGGTTGGCAGGGTTGTCAAGGACACTACTGACACTGTGCTGCTGCAACAGGATCTGGAAAGGTTGAGCAGATGGGCTGAGAGGTGGCAAATGAAGTTTAACATTGACAAATGTAAAGTACTACACATGGGAAACAGCAACCCCAGAGCAACGTATCAATTCTGTGGTACTACACTGACAGTGGTAGAGAATGAAAGGGACCTGGGGGTGGATGTGCAGGCAGATATGAAGTTCTCTGAGCAGTGCAGATGGGCTGCAAGAGTAGCTCATGGTGTATTGTCAATGATATATAGGAATTTTTCTAGCAGGGATAAGGAGGTGATTATTCCTTTGTATAAGGGAATGGTCAGGCCATACCTAGAGTACTGTATACAGGTCTGGAGGCCTCATTTCAAGAAGGATGTAGAGCTGCTGGAACGAGTACAGAGAAGGGCAAGAAGATTAGTGAATGGAACAAAGGGGTGCTCTTACGAAGAAAGGCTTAAGTTTTGCAAATTACAGTGTCTGGAGACTAGGCACCAGCGAGGTGATCTGATAGAGGTGTACAAAGCCTTGAATGGTTTGAGCATGCTCAGTGCTGATGAGATTCTTCCTCTCGCTCAAAATAATCACCTGAGAGGGCATAAATTCAAATTGAGGAAAGATATATGTAGGATAGACGTCCTGAAATTTGCCTTTAGCCAACAGATGGTTGGTTGGTGGAACAGACTTCTATCCCTTTTCGTGGAAGTTGATAGCCTAAATAAGTTTAAGGCTCAGCTGGACAGGTATTTTGAACGAACAGAGGGGTGAAGTGGTTCCTTTTTTTTTTTTTTTTTTTTTTGGCTGATGCTGCATAAGCTTTCTTTCTTGCATCTAATACTAACGCTAACAGATTGAAGTAAGTTCTGATTCTGATGGGGAAATCAGACATAGACAGAAGAAATGCAAATAAATTCACAGATGTAAAGAAAACTCTGACATGGGGTGATGATGTCTTGTGCTTTTGAATATAAGGATTGCACAACTTGTTAGACTGCAGTAATCTGAAGGCAGAATGAGGAAAATGTGTGATATATCAGACATTGAAAAAGGTCTTATCATGGGTGCACGTTTAGCAGGAGCCATGATTCAAGAAATCAGCAGCCATGAGTAGTAATACAGATTTGTTATTTGTTGTTATTTGGTTTTTTTTTAGGAGCATTAGCAACTAAGGCCATATTGCTCCAGGATATGCGGTGGTCATTCCCTGACTTTTCCGCATCCTCTGTATTTGGTGGTGACGGGCTCGAACCCCGGTCTAATCAAGAAGGGTGTGCTAGGCACTGCTGCTGCTCCTTCCCACCTGGCTACGGAGGCGCCTAGTAATACAGAAAGACAAATGATACTGAAACTGAGGAATAGCAATGATGTAGTTATAAATAGCAGAGAGGACATAATTCAATTAGCAGAAGACTCCTATAGAGAATTATATAAGGAACGAGGGAATGATGCCAGCAGTGGGGAAGATGGATCACAAATTAGTAACACATACAACATACCCGATATTTTTCCCGATGAAGTAGAACATGCTTTGAAGAATCAGAAAGCCACAGGAGAAGATAAAGTTACTGTAGAGTTGTTAAAAATGGGAGGAAGAGACATGACACAAAAACTGGCAAGACTCTTCACAAAATGCATTAAAAAGGTATGACGCCTAAGGAATGGAATAATGCAGTCATAGTTTTGCTGCATAAGAAAGGAGATAAATCAGAAATTGGAAATTATAGACCAATTAGCTTGTTATCTCACATCTACAAGTTGTTCACAAGGGTTATTACTAACAGATTAGAAAGAATACTTGATGGAATCAACAAGCTGGCTTTAGGACAGGATTCTCAAATATGGATCACCTTCACGTAATGTCACAGCTAATAGAGAAGGCAAATGAATATAAAACACCATTATGCCTGGCATTTGTGGATTATGAAAAGGCATTTGACTCCATACAGCATAAGGCAATGTTTCGGGCGCTGGAAAGACAAGGCATAGATACCCCACATATTATGATTTTGAAGAAAATATATGAGAATTCTACCTCCTTTATTAGACTAGACAAAGACAGTAGCAAATTTAAAATTGAGAAAGAAGTTTGACAAGGAGACACAATATCTCCGAAGTTGTTTACTGCTGCTCTGGAGGAAGCTTTCAGAATATTACACTGGTCGCAGAAAGGAGTCAATGTGAATGGAGAGTACCTAAACCATTTACGATTTGGAGATGACATTGTGGTCATAAGCCACGATCCCAAAGAATTAGAGGAAAATCTTAATCAGTTATGCAGAGTTGGTAAGGATTTAGGACTAAAGATGAATATGGCTAAAACAAAAGTAATGATGAACAAGTGTGCCACAGAAAGGGATATAATGATTGAAGGAGCAGTAATTGAAAAGATGGAATCATATACTTATCTGGGACAAGTCATTAGCTGTAATAATGATAAATGGCTGGAAGTCAAGAGAAGAATAAATTTTGGATGGATAGCATTCAGGAAATATAGTCACTTACTGAGGAGCAATATCCCAATTTGTCTAAAACGTAAAATAATGAACCAATGTATACTCCCCACCATGACTTATGGAAGTGAAACTTGGTCACTCACCAAAAGAATGGAAGATAAGCTGAGAACTACACAGCGAAGAATGGAACGAATTATATTGGGAATCAGACTGTTAGATAAGAAGAGAAACACATGGATTAGACAGCAAACTCAAGTAAAGGACATTCTTATCAAAACTAAAGAACTAAAATGGTCTTGGGCAGGACACATAGCTTGAAGACATGGCTGACAGATGGACTAAGAAAATAACAGAATGGTACTCAAGAGAAGCTAGAAGAAAACCTGGAAGACAATGACGGAGATGCACAGATGAAATTCACAAGTTCATGGGTAGTAAATGGATGGCCATTGCACAAAACAGAAGGAACTGGAAAGTTGCTGGAGAGGCCTTCGTCCTACAGTGGATTTAAAATGGCTGATGATGATGATGAGTTGCCTACCCTATTCGGAAACCAATTTTTTCAGAGAAAAACAAAAAAAATCTGCTTGCAGTGGTGCTGAGAACAGTGATTGGACATTGTTTCTTCATGAAACAGTGGAAGAAAGGTCAAATGAATCGTGATATACTTTATTTTGCACTGATGGTAGGCAGAGAATGTGGCAAGATCTTCATGAAGTGATGGACCCTCTTGCCTTGTTAAGACAACCTAAGCATCTGGAGGTAGTATCATGGTATACGGGGAATATTTTTTTTTGGCACGAACTGGGTCTGTTGTTACTGGTGGAAGATTGAATGTCAACCAGGGGGTACCTGAATTTTGTATCAGATCTACTGCACCACCCTGCAATGTCACACTTTTATCCTGACAGTGAGGCTCACTTTACAGATGATGATGCAACAGCACATTATGAACAGAATCATGCAAGAATGGTTTGGAGAACATGACACAGATTTTGACCATCTTCCCTGGCCCCCACATCCACCTGATCTTAATCCTATTGAGAATATGTATGATATGCTGGAGAAAGCTATTCTGCAATGAAATCTTCTTCCTTCAACTTTGGCACACCTATGTGATATTTTGCTAGAAGAATGGTTACAAGTAGACCATAGGCGCACTATAGCCCCAGCAGCTTGTGCGCCATTAAACCCCCATCACAACAAGTAGACCTTATAGAATCCCATACACTTGGTGTCATTTGAAACAGTGGCAGCTGGCTTTGATACTGAATAAAGGTTTGTATTTTTTTGGCCATTGTGTGTAAAGTGTATGAGCAAAACTGTAAAGTGGTACAAAACATTTTTACATTTTGTGCATGATTGCTTACTGAATGCTCATGCCCTTTACCAAAAACACAGTGGGTAAAATTTTCTGTTGCAAAATTTCAATTCTCTAATATAACAAACTTTTAGATCACCATTCTTTTGGAAAGGGAAGAAACGGTGGCAAAAAAATCGAGTGAAAACTCTAAGGCTGATTGAATGTCATTGTCCATGTTTGCACACTTGTACTGTTACATGCTTGTGTACATAACAAAAGAAGGCAAAGAGAATCAAGGGATATGTATTCCAAATGTGATGTAAGATTTTGCATTGGTCCATGCTTTAGGTTGTATCACACTCTACAAAGCTTTTGTAGTTTGTTTCGAAGTTATTCTGATATTTCTGTACTATACTAGCAGCAAAGTATTTCTTAAGTTAAAATATGTTCCTCTTATGTATCATGTATAAAGATTAATTTTTGTAGCATTTTTTTTAAGTTTTCAGAAAAGTCAATTTTTTACAAAAATAACTCTGGGATTAGTAGTCGTGAAAGTGACTCAGTACTTAAAGGGTTAATTTGCATTGCTACATTTTTTATTAATATTTACATAGTCTACTTTATGTAAATATTATTAAAAAAGTTGCAGTCAGTTGATTACCTTGAAATGTATAAAAATTATAAGGATAACATTATCTGAACAGATATCTCTTTTTACATATGAAATATGTTTTAAGATAATCTTAGCATTTTATATATATATATATTATTTAATATAGTCTAAGTATTATATCTGTTTAAGTTGTTAGTAATGGAGGCTAAAGTTGTAAAATACAGAATCTACTTTGAGGTATAGTTATGGTGCAGACCGAGAACGACCTGTGCGATGCAACAACCTGGGAAACATACAATGGCCTATGCACGCACCAATGGTATACTGGAAAAAGGCATGTGCATAGGCCATTGTACGTTTCTCAGGTTGTTGCGTCACACAGGTCGTTCTCGGCCAGCACCATAACTATACCTCAAAGTAGATTCTGTATTTTACAACTTTAGCCTCCATTACTAACAACTTAAACAGATATAATACTTAGACTATATTAAATAATATACAGACGGATGTAATGTTTAATCTTATATAGATGGCATTAATCAGTTCTGGGCTAATTTAATTAATTTATTTATACTGATATACAGTGAAACTTCCCTTTAATGGACAGCCATGGGGAACGAGAATGTGCCCGTTAGAGAGAACTGTCCACTAACAAGAAGTCTGGGGAGAAAAAAAAAGAAAAAGAAAAATCGTTAAATGTTTAATGTACAATTAAATTAAAATATATACAGATTTTGAACAATATTTTTGTAAATAATATACAATTACATACACAAGAGATAAAGAAAAATTGTTAAACGTTTAATGTAAAATTAAATTAAATTATATACAGATTTTGCACTATATTTTTGTAAATTTTTGATTTGTATGAGCGCTTCTTCCATTTTCATTGGTGGTTTGTCGTTAATATGTTCTTCGACAGAATGACCTCCTTCCATTTCTTCATCCTCATGAGGAACTTCTTGAACAATATCAATGATAATGTCGTTGATATCTAGAGCACCATCTTCTGTAGTGAGGTTCAAGTCTATATCTTTGTAGCCAGGGTCACTTGTAGTGGAAGTATCGTACATTATCAATAGATGTTGAAGTTCTTGTTCTTCTTGGTGCTCCCTATTGCTGTTCACAACTTCAATTTTTGCATTTGAGAAGCCAGACTTTACAAAACAGTTCACGACAGTTTGTTTTCTAATTGCGTTTACTGAAGAGGAAATCCATTGAATCGCATCTAGGATGCTGAGTTTCTTTGCAAGGTCACTTGCACATGTTACATCGTTCATGTTTGCAATGAGATGTCTTAAAACACGTTTTCTGTAGTGAAGTTAAAAATTTTTTATTATCCCTTGATCCAAGGGCTGACACTCTGCAGATGTGTTTGGTGGCAGAAAAACGATTTGAATGATACAATTCAATGTGCGGGTGAGATGCAGCATTATCCATGAAAAGAATAATTTTTCTGTTTGTCTATTCTTTTTTTTTTCGTTTGTTTGTTTATTTGGGTTATTTTTATGTTAATTTTCGCTCTACAGTTTTTGCCATACTACTGGCTTATGTTTTGTTTTATTTTATTTAATTTAAAATATTGGATGTATTTCAGCTTCATATGGAGGAATTGCATGTTGCTGCCTCTAATGAATGCCTAATTATTTATTTATTCACTTTATTATAATTTAATTTATGTTAATATTTAATATAATTCAATGATAGTATATATATATATATATATATATATATATATATATATATATATATATATATATATATATATGCTGAGAGAAATATAAATTAATCCATTTGTCCATTTTAGCACAACTGTGGTTGTGAGATTGTTTAAAAAAATTAATCTCACTATTTGGAATTTGTAATATTTTTATTTTGTTGTTTACAATTTTGATGGAAGAAGTGTGGACTGTTTTTTTTTTTTTAATATTATGAATAGTACTCCCCTGATGGTATTCTCTGCCTTGTCATGGTGGGGGGGCTTGCGTGTCCCAATGATCCAGAGAGAGCTAAGTCGGCAATAGCTTAGCTACTGGTAGGGCCTTCCAAGCCAGACAGGTCAAAGGGTGGGGGCCAGACAAAGAGATACCTTGGTCCTTCAGGTTGGGGGTTGCTGCAACGGGCTAGCTCCTCGTTCAGTGTAAAAAATACACAAATGCTAAACGACCTACAAATGAAAATGTACTGCACTTTTGGAAATGACTTGGCGAACAGAAAAGGGCAATGATTTTGGGATGTTGGAATATTCAAGTTTCTTTCAACTAAAATAAACTTTCTTCTGGATGAACTGCAAAAATTCAATTTAGACATCTTTGTGTTATCAGAGACAAAGGGATGTGGAGAGGAAATAACGGGAGAATACCACATTTTTGGAGTGGAGTCGATAAGAGTGAAAGAGCAAGAGCAGGAGTTTCTATTGCTGTTAAAAAGAAATTGAGACATAACATCAAAAACTGGCAATTTATTAATGAAAGAATGATCTCATTGGAATTGACAATGTGTGGGAGAGAAATATCTATTTTGGGAATATATGCCGTGACTAATGACATGGCTGATACCTTGAATTTTGGGAAGATCTGAGAGAACTAATAGAAAAAACCTTTAAGAACAAAGAGATATATTTAATTGGGGATTCCAATGCAAGAGTAGGAACTGAAAAAAAATAGCAAAGTTATTGGAAGATTTGGAGAGAAAAGAGGAACAACAACAGAGAGACTATTCAATCTTTGTGAACAGTTAGACTTGAGAATAAACAACACATTTTTCCAACACAAGGATATCCATAAATATACTTGGTCGCAGGAGACAAGACAAATTAGATCAGTTATAGATTACATTATTTCAAAACATTCAAGGACATATGTATTGAAAGGTGTCAGAGTTTATAGAGGGGCAGAATGTGGATCTGACCATTTTCTTGTTAAAACAACACTGAGGTGGAACTGGATTAAGAAAATAAGCATGAACAACCAACAATGCAGGGAAGGAGAAATGCTACAAGTGGATCGATTTAACGTTCAACTACTTCGGGACGACAGCATTAGAAACAATTTCACCCAGAGTTTGGATGCTGTAATTAATATAGAGATAAAAGGTAATACTGAAGAAATCTACGAATACTTAAAAAATATTGTAAAAAAAAATAGCTCATGAAATCCTAGGCAAAAAGAAGAGCCAAGGACCAAAAAAGACCTGGATTACAGAGAAAGTAAGAGCTGCTGTAGAGGAAAATAAACTTGCATATCAGAAATGGCTGGGTGGTAGGAATGATGCATATTGGAACATTTATGTTGAAAAGAAGAAAATAGCCAATCAGTTGGTAGTAGAAGTGAAGAATGGGAAAGGAAATGCACGACTATTAATAGCAAATTGGGCTTCGAGTGATCAGTGGAATCGTGGAAGGTCCTTAAAGACTTGAGAAAACAGAATAAACACAATGCTGGTTTGCAATTAATACCTTTTGAAAGACTGGATGAAGTACTATGAAGGACTTTTAAAAGAAGACCGGGAAGAGTTCAAGACGGTGGAGATTTTGGTGTAGAAGACTCAGGCTTAAAAGTTTCTGTTAGGGAAGTGGAACTCTTGCGGAAGTAAGGAATGGCAAATCACCTGGACCTGGAGTTTATATGGAACTTCTGAAATATGGAGGAAGAGGAGGATACATATTCCTCTGATACAAAAACTGTTAAATGGTGTACTGAGAGGAGAAGAAATACCGAAAGAAATGACAACAGGATATATTACATCAATTTATAAGAAGGGCGATCGGAAAAGCTGTTCAAATTACAGAGGAATATGTATCCTGAACCCGCTGTTAAAGATTCTTGGAAAATCGATCAGGAACCATTTAGAAGCCTGAATCGAGGTGTAAGAAGAACAAAATTGTTTTTCAGTCGGGAGGTCATGTATAGACCATATCTCAACAGTATAACAGATCCTTGAAAAATGCCAATCGAAAGGAAAAGAAATCTTTATGATTTTCATTGACCTTGAAAAGGCATATAACTGTTCCAAGAAAACTCTTATGGGAAGCACTGAAAGAGGCAAATATTGATGGACAACTGATTAACAGTATTACGACAATTTACAGGAATAACAGATGCAGAATCAAAGTGGGATCAGCTTTGTCACCTGAATTCCACACTTCAAAAGGCTTATTACAAGGCTGTTGCATGTCACCAACACTTTTCAAAATTTATATCAACATCTGCCTAAGATCCTGGTCAAAAAATGCAATAAAATGGGATTGCTGATTAATAAGAACACTTATATTCACAATTTACTTTTTTTGCAGAAGATCAAATGGTGATAGTACAAGACTTAGAAGATTCCGACTATGCATGTCATCAATTGTTTGAGGAATATAAACAGTGGGGGCTAAAAACCAATTTTAGCAAGACTGAAATGTCTTCAGGATCAGGACACATTCAAAATATTGCAGGTTTTAAAATCAAACAAGTCGATAAATTCAAATATTTGGGATTAATCTTACAAAGTGATGGATCATCCCAAGCAGAGATCAATAAGAGAATTGCAGATGGCAGAAAGGCTATCGGCATGTTAAATTCTGTTCTATAGAGCAGAACTATCTTAAATAAAACAAAGAAACTTATATTTAAAACGATTGTACAAAGTCTTCTTCTATTGTATGGAGTGGAAACCTGGATGTTGAATAGGCAAGTAGAAAACAAATTGCTCTCCACAGAAATGGATTTTTGGAGACTCTCAGCAAGAACTTCTACAAAGATAGAAAACGGAATGAAGACATGAGAGAAAATGGAAGTGAAAAAGAACATTATTGACACTATCAAAGAAAAGCATTTAACATGGTATGGACAGGTAAAACAGATGCAAGAAACCAGATATCCAAAGGCTATCCTGGAAGAAGGAGAAGAGGAAGACCTAGGAGGACATGGATAAAGTATGGGAGTGCACGACAGTCTGAGGCTTAACCGACAAGACACCTTGAACTGCACTTTATGGCCGGAAAATATTCGTACCAAAAAATAACTTGTAGGCTGAGGAAACCCATTGTAAATGGAAACACTTCTCTTGAAGAAGATGAATTATGAATAGTAATTAAACAGTTCCATGACCTAACAAATTTCTTGATGTTGTTGGAGTGTGGTAAAAACATATGGCTATGAGATAATCTCTGCCAAGCACATTTAGATCTAAAGTACTTCTATGATGAATGGAAAATCCGAAATATATTCTAATTGCATAGTATTCTAATAACATACACATAATATTCATTGTTTTCAGTTGAAAGTTTTCCTTCACATGGTTGCATGTTTAGGTTTTAATACATTTATTCACTGTTTCAATGTGAAGTTGCATATTGTAATCTTTATGGGAGTCTAGCAAGAAGGAAGGGGATGACTCACGTTGGTCCACTCGATATGATTGGTTTAACTGTTTCTGATCCTGTTCAGGTTGCTGACAAATTGAATAGGTATTTTGCATCTACATTCACACATGTGGAATTTTGCAATAACTGAGAGGAAGTTCAGGGAGAAATTGTTGAAGCTAAAGGTAAAACAAAGACACCTTGGAGCGGTTGGAATCTATCCTGTTATATTAAGGGAAGCAGCAAAAGAGGTAAGCAAACCTTTAGCCACGATTACGAGAGCATCCTTGGATTCAAGAGAGGTCTCTGTGGACTGGAGATATGTGAATGCATTCTCAGTTCCTGAAACGGGGGATTAAAAGGTAACATGAGTAATTACAAACTTGCTAGCTTGACTTCTGTTCCAAGGAAAATAATGGAGTTACTGGTTAAAGAAGTAATGCAGGACCATCTAGATAGGAATGCAGTTATACTGTAGTCACAACATGGATCCTTTGCTACTCTGTCATAGTATTCAATCTGATTGGATACTATGACACAGTAGCAAAGTAGCTGGGTGCAAAAATTAATTTTGAAATTGTGCTTGGATTTCAGAAAAGCTTTTGATACTTAAACAAATACAGGCATTTCCCTCTTTACGAGTCCCTGGGTTGATGAGTTTTTTTTTCTTTCAAGTATCAACAAAATAGAAAATATGAACATTAATTGCAAAAAATGAATGTTAAACATTCATAAATACCGTATTTCAAACCACGCTCATAGCTATACAATACAGTGTACCCCTGCTTTACGATATTAATCCATTCCAGGGGCACCATCATATCATGAAAATATTGTAACGTGAATCTAATAGCACATTGTTTTTTGGTTATTCGTTCCAAGACCTTGGAAGTTGAAATTTTTGCTATATAACTAAGCTATTTATCTCTCTCTCTCTCTCTCTCTCTCTCTCTCTCTCTCTCTCTCTCTCTCTCTCTCTCTCTCTCTCTCTCTCTCTAAAAGGTCATTTTTATAATAAATTGTATTAGTTACCAATTCAAATAATGAAAACGCACTATACTTTCATTGTTATCATATGTTCTGTTATAAGAACATATGATAACAATTTTGAAAGTCTTTGTGATATTTTTCTAAAGCACATTTCTGGAGTTCACGACCGTAAAACAATTTGCACTTTCCGGTTTATTGGACTTTTATGTTAGTGCAATCAATTATAAATGGGTAGTATACTCAATGTTATTGCATTTGCGAAAATACCTTTAGCTGGAATTGTGTGGGTTTTTACGTTATTATATCGAAATGTGTTTTCCCTTCACTGAAATCTTGAATCATATAAAAAACATGAATTTTCTCTTTGTTCCTTTATTCCAAGATTAGTTTGCGCATCACTTTGTGCCTGAAGTAAAACAATATTGTGAAGATAAAAATATTCCTTTTTAGGCGATTCTGATTCATCACCACCCTAATGTTAAAATAATTTTTTTGCCACAAAATATGACACCACTTTTTGTAGCCAGTGGACCGGAGTTATTTAAACTTTTTAAAGCACATAACCTTGAAAGACATTTGACATGCTAATTAATGCAACGAATAAGGAGGGAGGTCCAACTGTTAAAGAATTTTGGATAGAATTCCATATTTTAGATGCAATTAAAATATACAACGAACCTGGGACAAAATTACAGAGAACATGAAAGTTGTTTGGAATAAACTGTCCTCAGTTTATTGATAATTTTGAAGGATTTCAACAACCAGCAGAGATAATACAAAATGAAACAGAAGCAGTCGTTATTATTGCTAACCAATTGCAGCTTGACGTTTCTTCAACTGATGTCACTGATCTGCTTCAAGCACACAATGGAGAGCTCACAAATGAAGACCTCTTTGAAATAGCAAAATGTGACGAAGCTGAGGAAGAAGAAGATTTAACAGCTGAAACTCCTGTTCGTTCCTTCACTCTTGAGGGGCTAGACGAAGCTTTTCAACACATAGAAAAAGCAATTGAGATTTTCAAGTCACAAAATTCAAATTTCGAGCGTACTAGGAAAGTTGCTACAGATTTAAAAAATGCTTATGCATGCTATTGCGAAATTTATAAAGAAAAGAGAAGACAACTCCTTGTGCTTCCAACAACAACAAGTGCCGAGACAATGAGTGATCAATGAGTGTGCATTTAGTCGATGATGAAGAATAAATATTCTTTAACATTCGTAAGTTATAAATAATTTCTTTATTATTATAATTTGCTTGATTTTATAAGCTGTGATTTTATTTCTTTAGATAAATTAATCATTGTTTAAGCAAAAACTAATCAGCTAACTAATTTCATTGTTGAGAACGTAACCCCTGTTTTTAATATTATGTCTATGGGAAATAAATTCCCTCTTTACGAGTGCATGCTAGAACGAAGGCGCCTCTGTAGCCAGGTGGGCAGGAGCAGCAGTGCATAGCACATGCTTCTTGATTAGACCGGGGTTCGATCCTGTGACCACCAAATACGGAGGATGCGGAAAGGTCAGGGAATGACCACCGCATATCCCCGGAGCAATATGGCTTTAGTTGCTAATGCTCCTAAAAAAAAAAAAACAACCAGAACAAATTAATTCGTAAAGTCAGGAACTACCTGTATTTTTTGTAAATGAGTTTTATTTATTTATTATGTATGTAGACTAAATAACTGATAATTAGACAATCTAGGAAGAGTCTTTAATGAATATTAGACATGGAAATAAATAAAGTAAAGTGAGAAGTTTAGGAAGCTAGTTAAAGAAATTCATTTGAAACCAAACATAAATTATCCAAAAGACAAAATTAGCCTTTATAAAACAGTTTTTAAGCCTATTTAAACCTTCATTTGTTAAAATAGCTTAAAAGAGCTGGATAGAAAATGAAGAACTTGATCAGAAAGAAATTAAACTATTCAGAAATGATAGTTTTCAGCAGAATATCTTGCTGATGGAAACACTTCCTCACATTAAAAATAATGAAATTAAAAAAAAATCGTGGGTAACTGAGCTATACGAGGAAAGACTGATTATGCGGGCTAGAGAGCTTGGCAACTATGGCACCTCACAGGTGACCTGATTATAAGAATCTGAGAGGAGTTAGTAGGTGGAATCTTCACTGTTTTAAAGAATTCCAGAACTAGGGGCCACAAATTCAAATTACAGGGGAAGAGGTTTAGACTAGATTGTAGGAAGTTTTCTTTTAGCCAGTGAGTTGTTGATTGCTGGAACAAGTTGCCTTTGTAGTTAGTTGAGGCTGGCAGTTTGAATAAATTCAAAGGTCAACTAGATAGTTCTCTATGTGAGATGGGAAGCACATAATTTGTATTTTCTTATCTACTTGTTTATGGTGAATACTATTACTACTGATGAGGCCAATTAGATCCCCCAATGCAGGTCTCCAATGATGTTGGGAAATGTCTCCAATGCAGATCTCCAATGATGTTGGGCAAGTGTATAGGAGTTAGCACTCATATTTTTTTCAGCAGCTATATTACACTGAAATCTGTTGCTATTAAAGATACACATGTAAATTAGATATTGTATAGTAAGCAATCTAAGCCATATTCACCATCCATAGATCAAGATTAAAGTCATGTGCAATACTGATAAAGGTGCATGTGCAGTGAGTGGCACCATTGAGGGTCTTCTTAAGCAAAACACTGGCAAGAACCAAACCACGTGAAGATGATGCTGATCGCTGCCTCTGACATTACAACTGCTCAGCACTGTTCATCATGCAGTGCTGAGCACTTTCAATATCAACATACAGGGCTGTTTCTCATTTCTTTAGCACTATCTGTGATCTAAACTGTGTTGAAATTGGGACATTTATTAGATACTTTGTTCATTGTGTTGCACACATCATCGGTTAAAATCTGTTAATCTAAACCGGGGATTGCTAACCTTATGCCCACGGGCACCTTTGTGCCTAGTGAAAGATTTTCAAGTACTCGAATGAAAAATGCTCATAATTTAAAATAAGAGTATGCACAGAAGGAAACAGTTTACTAAACTCACTTATACCTTACTTTTATGAAGATGAAATTGCTCATGGAACTGTAAAAAGAATTTATCTTACTTATCTTAAAGCAGCTGATTACAGCCAATCTCCATTGAATCCCATCACATGGCAACCATTTTACATAAAACTGGAACACTTTAACCTGTGTCACACTAAAAGGCAATGAGAGTAAACGATTATTCTTCTACCAAAAAAAAAATAAAAACCTACGTAATCTTCAAATAGCATGTCAAGCTTCTTCAGTGACTGAAGAAGCTTGCAGCAAAACACTATTTCCACTCTCTACTGTGATGAACTAAGTTTCCAAAATGTAAATTGTCACTCGAAATGAGGCCATTTTTAATACTATGCTCTCAATCAAAGATTTAATTTAGATCCCTCTTTGTTACTTTTTCATAGTCTTCTGTTTTTTGCCTTAATTATATTTGGACCTGTCTCACAACATTCTTCATCATCTGTTTCTTTGTAAGTATGAATTTAA
The DNA here is from genome assembly GCF_048544385.1 of Mastigoproctus giganteus. Classification (NCBI taxonomy): domain Eukaryota; kingdom Metazoa; phylum Arthropoda; class Arachnida; order Uropygi; family Thelyphonidae; genus Mastigoproctus; species Mastigoproctus giganteus. Next base: position 53,128,591 of record NC_143586.1, on the reverse strand, counting down.
AATCTTTTTGATTTAATAAGAAGAAATTTGGTATATTCTTTTTTTTTTTTTTATTAGCATCAGTCTGCAGTCCAGTCTATGATTTTGTTAAACAGTAATACGACTTTCCATCTTCAGATTTCCCATATCTCTGAATGCTTTCTCAATTTTGTTTTATTTTTGTTCTTTATGATTGGGCATTTTCGTGAAAATTTAACATATGTTAAAATAAAATCAACAAGTATTTGTACTTGGTATAATATTTTTATAGCTTATTTTTAGGTGAGTGGGGAAAAAAAAAAAAAAAAAAAAAAATCATATTTCAACAGTGAATGGGAGGAACAATTCTGCTTTATCATATGTAATGGAAAGTGTATCTTGTTTATTGTGTATCTGTTTATCGCCAAAAAAGCATAACATTGAGAGGAATTTGAAAACAAATCACAGAACCTTTGACACAGACTAACCACATAACATCCGTAGCCGAATGGTCAGGAGCGGGAGTGTAGTAGCACACGCTCTTTGAGTAGACCGGGGCTCAAGCCACTGACTGCTGAATATAGTCGATCTGCCAACCCGCACTGGACCAGCGTGGCAGATTATGGTCCATTTTCCCTCAGCATGAATTGTTGAGGAGGCTTCCATCCTGCTGTGGGTTGATAATGGCTGCACTTTATTTTTATTTTTTATAATCACATAACTCTTCTATAAGGAAAAATAAAGTTTAAACTCAAGTCTGAAATTTCAATTCAACAGTCATTTTTCACCAACCTAATGAAAAAGTCTTCAAATATAACAATATCATCTTTTAAAATTGCTTATGTTCTTGCAAAAAGAAAAAAGCCATATGAGGATGGAGAACTAGTTAAGGAAGCAATGTTATCTGCTGTAGATTCCCTTTTCGAAGGTTTCAGCAATAGGACGGTTATTATTTCGTTGATTTGCAACCATCTGCTAACACTATAAAAAGAAGGATAGAGACGGTTTCAAAAATTTTAAAGTTCACAGTTGATGAGTGATCTTCAGCTGTGCCTACTATTCATTACAATTTGATGAGTACACAGACATATTAGATACAGTGCAACTAGCAGTCACAGGTTGATTGGTTTTTCACAATAATTCAATAAAAGAAGAGCTTCTAACAATTCTTTCATTGAAAGTCAAAACTAGAAGAGAAGATATTTATCAAGCATTTAAGGATTATGCTTCCAAAAACCAAATTCCTCTCTATAAGCTATTGCCAATGACTGCTGATGGTGCACCTGTGATGGTAAGTACCAAGAATGGATTCATTAATCTGTGTAAGAAAGATACATACATCATTTCCAGCATTCATTACATATCACTGTATTATCCACCAAGAAATACTCTGTGCAAAAGTGATTCATTTTAAGCATGTATTGAATGTGGTAACAAAAATTATAAATTCCATCCATTCATTAAGCTTGCAACTTAGGCTTTTTAAATCTTTCTTGGAAGAAGTTGAATCTGAGTATTCAGACTTGATATTGCACACAGAAATCTGATGGTAAAGTAGAAGGAAGGTTCTGGAAATATTTTACAAGTTACTTCCCAAAATTCAAGTATTTTTCAAATCCAGGAATGAGGAATACCAACAACTGAATGACCACACTTGGTTACTAGATTTAGCAATTTTAACAGATATGAATCTGAAACTTAATGTATTAAGTGGTGAACTTCAGGGAAAACAAGAATATTGCTGATCTGATTAGCTTAATCAGTGCCTTCAAAGGTAAACTAAACTTGTAGGAATTTGACATAAGAAAAAAGTTTCTTTTATATTTTCCTTATTGAAAAAGTTTATTATTGAAACTGCAATTGAAAAGAGTTTTTTGATATTCAGCCTTTTGTGGAACATTTTGAAGGGCCAAAGCAAGAATTCAGATGGAATTTACAGGATATCAAGAAAATTGAACCAATTGTGAAATATGCAATAAATCCCTTTAATATAGTTGTTTGTTATTTTGGTTTTTAGGAGCATTAGCAACTAAGGCCATATTGCTCTGGGAATATGCAGTGTTCATTCCCTTGACCTTTCTGCATCCTCTGTATTTGGTGGTGATGGGCTCAAACCCTGGTCTAATCAAGAAATGTGTGCTATGCACTGCTGCTCCTTCCCACTTTTTTATTTTTTTGTTATTTTGATTTTTTTTTAAGGAGCATTAGCAACTAAGGCCATATTGCTCGGAATATGCGGTGGTCATTCCCTGACCTTTTCCGCATCCTCCATATTTGGTGGTGACGGGCTCGAACCCTGGTCTAATCAAGAAGCATGTGCTACATCCTGCTGCTCCTTCCCACCTGGCTGCAGAGGCGTCCTTTAATATAGTAGATATTTCTGAGATTTCAGTATTAATTATAAATTTATTTAAAACAGACATTGCAGAAACTGAACTAGAAATTGTTTAACTTTCAAAGTGACATTGCTTTGCAATTGTGTGAAAAAGATAGTGACTGGAATCTGTTGACAAGAATAGGTTCCTTTTGTTATGAAGTGTAGTGCTAAAGGTAAATTCTTTCTTTGGTTTAACATACTTCTGTGAATCATTATTTTCTAGCATGATGTTCATAAAGAATAGAAGCAGACTTACGGATGCACATCTAATTGATTGTCTGTTAGCTGGATTTTCATCTTATGATCAAGCTTTTCATTCTATAACTAAAGAAATGCAATCACAAGAATCACATTAATTTTAATTAAATTTTATTTTATTATTTAAACAAGTTGAATCATATAGTAGTATTTTGTAAAGGTATTGATTTTCTAGTTTAGATCTTTTATGTCAACCCTCTAACAAATGCAGTATTCTTTGGTGCCAGTGACAGTTTCATTGATACCAAAAGTAGCTTGAAGTATTCAGTTTCAAATATGACAGTTTCATTGATACCAAAAGTAGCCTTGAAGGGGTTCGTGACTCCCTGATCTAAACCAAACTGATGAATTGGAAAATGCCACAATATTCACCATACTTACCAAATATATATTCCTATAGCTGAAACCTGTTCCCAAAAATGAACAAACCTCACTTGGGGCAAAATTTTGAAAATAGTCAGTACATTTTATATGGTCTTGTAGATATTGATTAAAACTATTCTGTAGATAGAATTTCCTGGTATAAATGGAATTAGGTATTTGCTGGTACTTTATACCAGAGGAATATAATCAATCAAAATAATCATTAACCGTGTTATAATAAAGTGTACTTTCCTGCTTTTGCTTGGTTGGCACTATTTTTTTCTTCAACCTTTATAGTTACATAAAATTTTCTGTCATATATTAATTGCTTAGAAATAAATTGTAAATTTGTAGTTTGTTCTATTATAAATTAATTTATTTTTAGGCAGTAAGTTGTTCCCTACATGCCATGGGCTTTGGTGAATCTATGTCCCAAGTTCTGGGTGAAAACAATGTTTGGGTAGAGAGAGGCATTGCAATTGTTGTTGTTCTTCTTTTGCTAGGTACGTTACTGCTCTCAATATTTTTATTCAATACTTTTTTTGAGGAAGGAGATTAAGCTGAAATATAATACTTTTTATGATTATGCTTCTTAGAATTTCTTTATATATATGATAAAAAAAACTTTCCATTAATCTTTTTATTCATTTAGAACTTGTGTTGCAGTATGTGGTCAGTGTGCCGCTATAAAAGTTCTGCATGCTGTGTGATAGGATCCACATGATACTGTAAAATAGTGACCTTTTTTAAAATCATTGTATATTAGTTGTGAGTCCCTCTAAACCCTAAACCTCCCCATTTTTGGATGATATCCCAACTTTAGCATTATGTTACCTAAATGATACAAAGAAGTGGACTTTTTTGCATCTACAAAAAAAAAAAAAAAAAAAAAATGCAAAAGGAAAAATTCTATAACTCATACTTTCCCCATCACTGAAAGGTGGCTATCCAGTTCTGTTTTGAACTTTGCCAAAATCTCTACAACACACTGTTGAAAATTAAACTTCATGAGATCTAGCTTTGTGTTACTCCCCAAAAGTTTTGTATTTGCCCACTGGTTCTCCCTTCTGCCAGTGTGTTCATTTTACTGATTCCTTTTAGGACCTTATACCCCACCGAAGGTACTGAAAAGTTGCCAATTTTTGCAGTCTGCACTTTCTAAGCCATTTTCTCATATGGACATCAATTAGCACCCCTCACCAGTGTAATTGCCTCTTTTGAACCTTTTCTAGAAGCTGCATGCCTCCAAGTGTGTAGCCTCCAGACCTGAACACGATATTCTAAATGCTGTCTTGCTATTGTCTTACATAAAAGGATAATGACATTGTTTTCTCTACTTGTGAAGACCTATATCATAGGCAGGTCACAGTGTGCCTTTTAGCCACTTGTATATACTGTATGGAAAATTCCATGCCTAACTGAATAGTAACCTCTGAGTCTTTTTCATCCTGAACTAATTTTAACTAGCTTGTAAGTAACTCCTGGATTTCTGTTTCCATGTGAAAAACCTTACACTTCAAAGAATTAACCTTTAATTGTCATTTTTTAGACCATTTGTGCAATCAATCAAAATAATTTTGTAGTAAGATAACCTAGTTCTGGTTTTTAACCACTGTTTAACCACTTTTATTATCAGCAAATTGACAGTTTTCCCTTCATTCCCTAACAATGAAGATGAGAAACAGAAGTTATCCCAATATTGATCCTTGACAGACTCCAATTGTTATATTGATTGACCTGAAGGAATGTCCAATTATGACTGTCTCCTGTCTTTTATCCAGCCATTGATCCAGTGAAGGATCTTACCAGTAATCTCAATTTACTTCAGTTTACATAATAGCCTTTTATGGGGAGGTATATCAAAAGCTTTACTGAAGTCAAGGGAAATTATGTCAAAGTTGTTTCTTGCATCCAACTGTTTTTTATGACTTTGTCATAATAAACTGGATTGGTTAGGGAAGGCTTTCCTTTCAAGAATCAAGGTAGGAATGGTATGTGATCCTTTATGGATCACATACCATTCCTATCAAAATGATCCTGTGATGGATCCTTAACCACAGGCTCTGTGATCTTTCTCCCCACCAAAGTCACTGGCACTATCAAATTCACTGGTCTCATCTCTGGTTGCCCAACACATTTTTTTTTTTTTTGCACCTCCTTTGAGGGTTGAGGAGACATTAGCACTTCTTCAGTCTAGTTAGTCATCCCAGGATGTAATGATGATCTCATTTACATTCCCAACAGGATGATGCATCACATGCAGACTTTTTTTAGTATTATGTCATTTGTAATACAGTAGAGTCCCAATTATCCGAGGTAATGTGGACCAAGGGAATCTCGGATAATCAAAAACTTGGATAACATGGTTTGATATATTATTATTAAATAAACTGGATTTGAATATATTAATGTGATGATGTACACTCTATTTTCAGGTTAGACTTACTTATTCAACATAATGACTTTTAAATTATACAATAAAACACTTAATTTTATTTGCAACTATTTTATTACAAAAATAAAAATAAAAAATAGTACATGTATAAAAATTACAAGTCATAGACAAGAAAAATGTATGCTGACAGTTGTTAGCACTACACCTTAATATCATATAAAAAATTCCTTAATGGGGTTTCTGTTTCATAGAAGCTGTTTGCTTTTTAGCTGCTATATTTTATAGGCACCTGAGTAACAAAACATTGGCAGTCATGGTATCCTCCTGCTGTACAATATAACGTAAAGCTGACTCAGTAGCATTTTAGACCTTTTGTGTGTTTCATTTTTTTTTTTTTTTTTTTTTTGTAGTTTATGTGCACTTTTCATCATCTTCTCTTTCATCTTTTTGTTCATCAACAAGCTTTACGATCGTGTCATTAGTCGTTTCCATCTGTTCATCAGAATTTATCCACTCTTTAATATTCTCTATAGTAAGAGTGTCCGAAACAGGAAACTTATTGGCTAGTTCTAGAAAGGTTTCCTTACCACTGTTATCTTCATTTGCCATTTTGTTCTCTTTGGCTTCATTTTGGGAGCATAAAATATTTTTCCAGGATTTAATAAGAGTAGATGTTTTAACATCATTCCATGCTTCTGCCAACCAGTAAATAACGTCCTTGATGTTTGTTTTTTTAAGATTTTCAACAACACTGGTCCCTGTTTCAAGATTTTAAAGCAGATGCTTTAAGAGATGTTGCCTATAGTTGCATTTCAAAGTCTCCAAAACACCTTGATTTAAAGGTTGAAGAAGGGATGTCACATTAAGTGGCAAAAACAGAGCTCTGATGTCACCAAAAACTAGTTCACTTTTGTCTGGATGGGGTGGAGCATTGCCAAAAATTAAAAGTGCTTTATGTCGAAGTTTCTTTCGTTCAAATTTTTTTTTGTGCTAGGGATAATTCTTCACGAAACCATGTTTTAAACAAACTCGAATCGATCCATGCATTTTTTTTTTTTTTTTGATTTGCATAGTTAACGGACAAACCTTTTACGTTTTTTAAAGCTCTGGGATTTTTTGACTTTTCATTGAGAGTTAATTTAAGCTTATACCATCCTGGTGAATTTGAACATGCTGGTACCATCATTCTCTCCTTGCTTTGTTTATAACCAGGAGCTGATTTTTATTTTCTAGCTGCAAGTGTTTTGGATGGGAGCATTTTATAATTCAGCCCCATTTCATCACAATTGTAAATTTGATCCAAATTCAAAGTTTCTTCTTGAATAATTTTTGTTAATTTAGCAGTAAATGTTGCTATTTCTTCTGTACTAGCTGATAATTTTTTCCCAGTGATATTCGTATTTCTAACTCCAAATTTTTTTGGTTTGGAGTTAAAAATCTGATTATTCCAAAGAATGTGCTCAACTCATTCGCCACCTCTGCAGAGCTTTTTCACTTTGATCAAGTAAGGGTCCTATCTGGCTCACTCTTCATTTTTATTTTCATGTATGAAAATAACTTACTTTTTTTTTTTTTTTTTTTTATCTCTTTGCTAGTGATTTCTTATATGTAGCTTTTACAAATCTTAGCCCATCAGTGATTTTATTGCATATAATACTCATTTTGTTGCATATATTAGCTCACTTCTTAGGCTAAGGTCTGTGCTGGTGGAAGAAAGAGATTTGTTGCAACAGCATTCCATTGATACCCTTGTATCGAGCATGCTTCACTGTTGTCAGGCATATTTAGTTGTTGGAGGGGATCATATATTGTACTGATGACATGTGATCATATTTTTGAGCATTTTGTATAGATTTCTGTAATGTGACCTTTTTGGTAATTGTTATACAACTCCTATAAATGACCCTTATACTTGACCAAAGTTTATTGCTATCTCTTCATTTCATCGCTATTTTATGGTACACCACCACATCAAATTTTGTTCCACATCATTGCAAGCTGCATGAGTTACACTACATTTTTTACGTGTTCTGCTAATTTTGTTGAACAGAGTATTTAGAACAAACAAAAGAACTAAACATCCCAAACACTTCCTCATTAATTTCACAAATATATGTTGTCTCAGTTCCAGTCTCAGTGATATCCTTTTCCATCAACAGTCTGCCAAGCCCTGCTTACTTTTTCTGACAGAATCCCAATTATTGGTTGATTCAACCACTATTCATCTTAGTTCTAATTATTTGCTGTATGATTCTTTTCCCTTCAAATGTGGTACTTGTTGATCAAGACATCAAAGGCAGATATTGTTGGGCTATCAGAGACATGGTGTCACACAGATATAAGCAGTGCAGAATTGGAATTTGGGAAGTACAAAGTGTACAGAAAGGACAGACAGCTTAGGAAGGGTTATGCTGTTAGTTAAGAAACACATAAAATCTAAGGAAGTGCATCCAGTTGACATGGGTGGTGTTGACATAAACACTGGGAAAGGGAAAATGAGAGTAGGAGTATGTTATAGGCCGAATGACTCTGATGAGTGCAATGAACAGTTGTGCAGAGAAATAGAATGGGCCAGTAAATCAGAATGTCTTGTAATGAGGGATTTTAACTTTCCAGATATTGACTGGAACTTGTGGGTTGGTCACTCACACGCTAGCAAGACTTGTGGATTTATTGGAGGATTGTTTTCTACAGCAACTTGTTCTAAGGGCAACCAGAGGGAGTAATACCCTTGATCTGATTATCAGCAGTGGTTATTCATGCATTAAGAAATTGCAGATAAAGGAACCACTAGGTGACAGTGATCACACTCTAAGAAATATTGTTCAAAGTTCAGGCCTAAATGAATGTCAGATGAATTAATGAGGCTCGTGGCAGAGAAGAAAAATGCATGGGATGCATATAAATTATCAGGCGATACAGAAGCCTATGTCTGATATAAGCTAGTCTGTAATCAAGTCACAAAGGAGGTTAGGCAGGCGAAGGCAGATTATGAGAAATCTTTGGCAAAGGATGCAAAGAAAAACAGCAAACAGTTTACTTATGTAAACTCTAGAAGGAAGGGGTTGAATCAGATTGGTCCACTTAACATAGATGGTTCGACTGTTGATGATCCTGCTCAAGTAGCTGATAAGCTGAATGAGTATTTTGCATCTAAATTCACACATGAGGAGTTATTCAAGGAGAGGAATGCTAGAAGTTTATCAAACTCTAAAAGGGAGCTAAGTGATTTTGTAATAACTGAGAATAAAGCGGAAGAGAAATTGTTGAAGTTAAACATAAAGGCACCTGGGGCAGATGAAACCTATCCAGTTATAATGGAGGCAGCAAGGGAAGTAAGCAAACCCTTAGCCATAATTATGAGAGCATCCTTAAAGTCAGGGGAGGTCCCCATGCACTGGAGATGTGCGAGTGTATCCCCAATTCACAAAGGGGGTTCTAAGGGTGACACAAATAATTATAGACTTGTTAGTTTAACTTGTATTCTGGGGAAAATAATAGAGTCACCAGTGACTCCATTATTTTCCCCAGAACACAAGTTAAACTAACAAGAGGTGATACAGGATCACCTAGACAAGACAGCAGTAATAGCTCAGACACAGCATGGGTTTGTTAGGGGGAAGTCTTGTCTGACCAATTTGATTGGATACTATGATGTGGTCACAAAGGAACTGGATGCAAAAAATAATTTTGATATCATGTACTTTGATTTTGATACTGTTGTGCATGGAAGACTGCTGTATAAATTGGAGTGGTATGGCATTAAGGGCAAGTTACTGCAATGGATAAAGGGATGATTGAGTGGGAGATGGCAGAGAGTGGTAATAAATGGACAATGTGCTACATTTAGTGGACTAATGTTATTAGCGGAGTTCCCTAGGGTTCGGTGTTGGGCCCATTGTTATTTTTTGTATTTATCAGTGATATTGATGAAGGTATATCAGGTTTAATGTCCAAGTTTGCAGATGATACAAAAGTTGGCAGGGTTGTTAAAGACAGTATGCTACTGCAACATTATCTAGATAAGTTAGGCAGATGGGCTTAGAAGTGCCAACAGAAGTTTAACATTGACAAATGCAAAGCACTCCATATGGGTAGCAGTAATCCAAGAGAAACATACCAACTGTGTGGTACTACACTTAGGAAGGTGGAGAATAAAGACCTGGGTGTAATTGTGCAGTCAGATATGTAGTTTTCCGGACAGTGCAGATGGGCTGTCAGAGCAGGTCATGGAGTTTTGTCAGTGATATATAGGAATTTTGCTAGCAGAGACAAGGAGGTGATTATCCCTTTGTATAAGGCAATGGTTAGGCCACACCTTGAGTACTGTATACAGGTCTGGAGGCCTCATTTTAGGAAGGATGTAGAGGTGTTAGAATGAGTACAGAGAAGGGCAACAAGATTGGTGAGGAACAGTGGTGCACTTATGAAGAAAGGCTTAAGTTCCGCAAGCTGCAGCATCTGGAGACCAGGCACCTGTGAGGTGATCTGATCGAGGTGTGTAAGGTCTTGAATGGTTTGAGCAGGCTCAATGCTGACGGGATACTTCCGCTTGTTCAGATTAAGAACCTGAGGGGCTTAGATTCAAATTGAGGAAAGACAATTGGAGAATAGATGTGTGGAAGTTTGCCTTTATCCAGCAGGTAGTTGATTACTGGAAGAGACTTCCATCTGTTGTTGTGGAAGGTTGATAGCTTAAATAAATTTAAGGCTGAACTAGACAAATATTTGGAGTGACCAGATGGGTTAAAGGGGCAGTTTTTTTTTTTTTTTGGCTGATGCTGTATAATCTTGCTTTCTTGCATCATATGCCTCAACTAATGCTAATTGTGTGTATGCTCACTCTGATATTCTCTGAGAGATGATAATTTGGAATCTACTCTTCTTAATCTTCTCTGGCTTAAAATTCTTCTACCCCATTCTGCCAAATTCATCTGGACTGTTATGAGATGCTCATGATAGTCTATAACTTTCTCATGGTTTTTTTTTTTTATTTTGCAGAACTTCTCCAAAAAAAATTGTATTTATGACTTCCAGGATGAATCCCTTGAATACTTCCCATAATGAACTCGTGCCCAACAGCATATAGTTATAGTAAATAGAGTTCTGCAGAGCCTAAGAAATACTTGAATCACTGTCAAAATAGCCTAAAAAATACTGAAATCACTCAGGAGAGCCTAGTAAATACCATAAATAGAGCCTAAGAAATACCATTTCCCACTGTTGTCTAGGAAATTGAAATCCTCACTATTTGTTTTCCTTTAACCATAGAAATCTCTTTGGATACTACTCATTTGTGACATTTTGGTCACCAGCTGCTCTTGGTTCCTACATTATCGTATTTTGGATACAGTTTGAATCAAGAGCCCATTGCACATTCTCTGACATGTTTGACATATATATTACAATCATCGGGTGGCTCAAAAATTTGTTTCCCTGTTGCATTTCTGGTCCATGATTTCCAATCTATAGGAGAGTTGAAGTTGCTCATAATGAGGCAGTCATGCTTGGCTGTCCATTCTCTTTGAGTACAGAGATTTTTGTCATATTACTCAAAATCATTTTGTCTATAACATACTCTGTCATCTTCCTTTTACCATCTGTCACCATACGAAATCACTGTCCATCTGAATTTGATCTTATCTGGGTATAGTCTGATCACTTTCAGAGAGCCTTTGGTAAAAAAAAAAAAAAAAAAAAAAAAAAAAAATAAATGTGACTGCTCTTTCTTTTTGGCTCTCCTTACCATCTTGAACATGCTATAATCAGTATAATGAAATTCTTCATCCCCTCTCTCTGGATGGCGCATATCTCCATTAGTCTTTATTATATCATCATTGGTTGATATAATCAAAATTTCAGATTTGTGTAATTTATTTACATGGAATTACTATACAGACAAATTAAATTTTGTATCTTTTGGCTTTTAACAACCTTGGTGCATCTCTTATAGCTGGTTAAACATTTTCCCAGTGGCGTGTGAGTGCATATCTTTTGATGTTTTTTCTGTGCATAATGTAGTGTTGGGTTTTTATGATTTTGGCCATTGTCATTAGCTTCCTTATTTCAGTGACACCCTCCTAACCTCTTAAAATAGCAGTGTCTGTGAACTTTCAAAGTGTCTTCAATGACACTAGCAAAAACTGTTGCACCTCCTCTTCAATTGAATTCCATCCATCATTACAAAACAGATTTCTTCTATTAACTGGAGCAGGTCTTGTCCATTGTGTGGTATGATTGATGTCTTTTGAGGTTATGATAGGCATTATTATGAGATCTAATCTTCCTTACATTTCAAGGCTACATTAAAACAGCATTCACTGGCCAGCCACTAGATAGTCTAGTGAACTAAACTTATTGATAACTCTAGGAGGCATCCAGATTAGCTAGCGTATAATCTTGCTGTCCCTACTCTACTACAGAGTAACTGTAGGGAGGCTGAGTAGTGTTTGTGGGGGGGGGGGCATTGTCGAGATCACGTTATGTCGAGGAGCTGGGTATATTCTTACCACGCCTATGCCATATCTGAAAATTTCATTACTTTATACAATGTGTTCTTCTCGCCATTTCTTACTACTGAATACATCATGTATAGTCAAACTACACTGCTCGACAAAATTAACAGAACAAATTTTTTTTTCATGAATATTTTATTGTGAACAGTAGTAGTAGTAGTAGTAGTAGTGGCACTTGATGCAAGAAAGCAAGTGTAGGAGCTTATGCAGCATCAGCCAAAAAAAAAAAAAAAAAAAAATCACACCATACCCTCCAATTGCCTGTCCAGTTCCTCCTTAAATTTCTTTAACCTATCAACTTCCACAACGACAGATGGAAGTTTGTTCCAGCAATTAACCACCCGCTGGCTAAAGGCAAATTTCCGCACATCTATTCTACATCTATCCTTTCTTAATTTGAACTTATGTCCCCGTAGGTTCGTATTCTGAACAAGTGGGAGGATCCCATCAGAATTCAGCGTGCTCAACCCATTCAAGGCCTTATAGACCTCAATCAGATCACCGCGCAGGTGCCTAGTCTCCAGCCACTGCAATTTGCAGAACTTAAGCCTCTCTTGGTAAGAGGATCCCTTCATTCCCCTCACCAATCGTGTTGCTCTTCTCTGTACACGCTCAAGCAAATCTACATCCTTCCTAAAATGAGGCCTCCAGACCTGTACGCAGTACTCAAGGCGTGGCCTGACCATTGCCTTATACAGAGGGACAATCACCTCCTTTTCCCTGCTAGCAAAATTCCTATATATCATTGACAAAACCCCATGACCTGCCCTAGCAGCCTGTCTACATTGCTCAGAAAACTTCATATCTGACTGCACAATTACTCCCAGGTCTTTTTCATTTTCTACCACCTTAAGTGTAGTACCACACAGTTGGTACGTTTCTCTGGGGTTACTTCTACCCATATGCAGTACTTTGCATTTGTCAAGGTTAAACTTCAGTTGCCACTTCTTAGCCCATCTGCCCAAATTATCTAGATCCTGTTGCAGTAGCACACTGCCATTACTGTCATTAACAATCCTGCCAACCTTCGTGTCATCTGCAAACTTCGACATTAAGCCTGATATACCTTCATCAATATCATTGATAAATATACAAAACAACAGTGGACCCAACACCGAACCCTGTGGGACTCCACTAATAACATTAGTCCACGAAGAGCAGCACCCATTGATTACCACCCTCTGTCTTCTCCCACTTAACCATCCTTTTCTCCATTGTAGCAACTTACCCTTAATACCATTCTGCTCCAATTTGTACAGTAGTCTTCCATGCGCAACAGTGTCAAAAGCTTTCCTGAAATCCAAGTATATGATATCAAAATTATTTTTTGCATCCAGTTCCTTTGTGACCAAATCATAATAACCAATCAAATTTGTCAGACAAGACTTTCCCTTAACAAACCCATGCTGTGTCTGAATTATTGCTGCAGTCTTGTCTAGATGATCCTGCAATGCATCTTTAACCAGTGACTCCATTATTTTACCCGGAACAGAAGTTAAACTAACTGGTCTGTAATTATTCGTGTCACCCTTTGAACCTCCTTTGTGAATTGGGGATACATTTGCACATCTCCAGTCCGTGGGAACCTCCCCTGAATCTAAGGATGCTCTCATAATTATGGCTAAGGGTTTGCTTAGTTGCTTTGCCGCCTCCTTTAATATAACTGGATAGATCCCATCCGCCCCAGGTGCCTTTCTTATGTTTAACTTCAACAATTTCTCCTCCACTTTGCTCTCAGTTATTACAAAATCATTAAGCACACTGCTACAATTTGATAACCTTCTTCCATTTTCAAACTGTAATGATTCCTCACGTGTGAATGTAGATGCAAAATACTCATTCAGTTTGTTTGCTATCTGAGCAGGATCATCAACAGTCGAACCATCGATGTCAAGTGGACCAATCATATTCAGCCCCTTCCTTTTAGAGTTTATATAAGTAAAGAAATCCTTGCTGTTTTTCTTAGCATCTTTTGCCAAAGATTTCTCGTAATCCGCCTTTGCCTGCCGAACCTCCTTTGTGACCTGATTACAGACTAGCTTATTTCTGCTACAGGCTTCTGCGTCGCCTGATAATTTATATGCATCCCATGCATTTTTCTTCTCTGTCACGAGTCTCATTAGTTCATTTGATAACCATTTAGGCCTAAACCTTGAACAATATTTCTTCATCGGTATGAAAAGTCTAGTAGCTTCCATGATTAATTCCTTGAATGCTTCCCACTTAGAATTTACTGTTTGTAACATCGCCAGTCGATCCCACTGTACAGAATTTAAAAACTGTCTGAGACCACTGTACTCCCCTTTACGGAAGCAAAAACCCTTTCCTTTACCCCTGACGGTAGTTACCTCTTTGAGTAAATCCCACTTTAGCACACTGTGATCACTGCCACCTAGTGGTTCCTTTATCTGCAAATTCTTAATACACGAATGATCACTGCTGATAACCAGATCAAGAGTATTACTTTCTCTGGTTGCCTCTCGAAATGCTGCTGCAGAAAACAATCATCCAATAAATCCACAAAAGTCTGACTAGTGTGTGTGTGACCAACCCACAAGTTCCAGTCAATATCTGGGAAGTTAAAATCCCCCATTATAAGACATTCTGATTTACTGGCCCACTCTATTTCTCTGTACAATTGTTCATTGTACTCATTCGAGTCATTAGGCCTATAACACACTCCTACTCTTATCTTTGCTTTTGCAGTGCTTATGTCACACCAAACTGACTCAACAGTGCACTGTCCATCTATATCAACTGGATGCACTTCTTTTGATTTTATGTTTTTCTTAATTAACAGCATAACACCTCCTCCCTTTCTGTCCTGTCTATCCTTTCTGTACACATTGTACTCCCCAAATTCCAGTTCTGCATTCCTTATATCTTTGTGACACCACGTCTCTGCTATCCCAACAATATCCGCCTTTGATGTCTTGACCAACACTTCAAATTCATCAAATTTATTTACTATACTTCTAGCATTGGTATACATGCAAGCATACATGCTCCTATGCCTATTCCTTGTTACCCTAACACATCCCATATACCCAACTATTCCAGGATGACTGCCATCCGTCCCTGAAACCCGCAACACCCCTCGCTCCAGGTCGCTTCTTATTCTAATAGAAGTTGTGCAAGAATCACCTTCACCTCTGCCTGCGGTTACTGTTAAACTATTAGTCTTTGTATCCCCCCAAGCTAGCAGTTTTCCGACCCACCTAACACTGCCTCGATAGCATCAGCAAATATTCTTGCACCCTTTCTATTTAAGTGTATCCCATCCCTGTAGAAGCAATCTCTCCTGTTAACAAGTACAGTCCAGGCTGAAAAAAATTCTACCCCTTGAGCCTTGCACAATCTTTCCAGGGCCGAATTGATTGACAAGGCTCTCATCATATACTTCCTCCTATCGTGTCTGGGCAGAATTGCAGACACTTTCAAATTCAACCCTAATTCTCAGCTTTTTTTCAACAGTGACCTGTACTTGTTGAGTAATTCTGCTGGTCTCCTACTCTTAATATCATTAGTGCCAACGTGTACAACTATATCACCTTTTGTGCCCTTGAAAGATGATATCCGCTCTACAACGTCATCAACCTTTGCCCCTGGCAGACATACCCTGGTCCTGTTCCACCTATCCTTTTTACATAGCATGTTCCCCGTTTCCCTGACAATAGAGTCACCAACAACTAATCGTTCCTGTGGGACCAGCGCATTCTGCCTTGGGGGTTGCCGCTGTGTTGCGTGATGACCAAGTGCAAGCTCTGGCGTTGATGTGGGCAGCTGAGAGCTTGATGGGCCCCTCAATTTATTTCCTTCGAGGGCATCCACCCTGTCCTTCAAACTCTCATATAGGCCCATAACAACGCTGAGTTGTCGCCTGATTTCCTTACACTCCTTACATCGCGCACACACAAAGACATCCCCCATGGCAATATCATGTTCCGTTCCAGAGAGTTCGGCAAACATTTCACAAGTTGCACATTTTTTTTAGGCTGTGACGCGTTGGAGAATCGCCCTCCTCAGTTCTCCCCCGAGTCACAACACTCCTGCCACTTTGTGCCCGTTGCTTTGCTGCTCTAGTTCGGGGCATGGTAGTTTAAATTAATAAAATCAATAAATTAAATGTCAGTAGTATTTGAATAGAAACTATGAAATAGAAACAGTGAAGCGTATTACTATATAATTATGCGTTAGAGCTACCTCAATTAAAAAATTTGAATTCCCTACAAAAACTTTGAATTCCCTATATACAAAAACAATGGCTACAAAAATCGAACAAAAATAACGGTTTTACCTATCGTAAGTAAAATCCACAAAAACTCTTTATCTAAATTAAAATAAAAAATAACCAGCGTAACTATAACTATATGACTACGTATTAAGTACAATATAAAACAACAATCATGTAAATAAAAGGCAAACACTTATCGTTTTTGCGGAGCCTGTAACTGACAGCTGTAACTTTTAAATAGAGTCAGCGCCCTCTATGAAGGTGAATATTTGATATAATAGGTATCTTGGCATGCAAATTTCGAGTACCCAATAGAAATCGATCTACCACCTTACAGAGTTGTACATTATGCAAATTATTCGTGCCTATAAAAACACAGGTTGCAACTATGTCACTTCATTCCTGTTTTTTTGGCTTGCTCAGTGGGATAGCCACATCTCCAGTACTCAGGATGGCAGATTATCGTCATTTAAATGATTCTTTGAGATGGCAGGCCATTGGACAACTTGAAGCTGGGCAGTTGCAGGCAGAGGTAGAATGTTGGCTTAATGTGTCACGCAGTGTCATCCTGCGTAACACATTAAGATCGTGGTTGCTGCAACTACAGGTGAATACATTTCCAACCGGACTGTGTTAAGAAGACTCAATTCAAGTGGACTCCATGCAAGAAAGCTAGTGGTTTGTATCCCATTAACCCCAAATGTCTCAGTTCCAGTCTCAGTTAATGTCCATTACAGTCTGCCAAGCCCCACTTACTTTTTCTGACAGAATTCCAATTATTGGTTGATTCAACCACTGTTCATCTTAGTTTCAATTATTTGCTGTATGGTTCTTTTCCCTTCAAATGTGATACTTGTGCATAGGTCCACTATGATATTCTGTCAGAGGGTTAGTAATTTGGAATCTCCTCTTTTCGATCTTCTCTGACTTAAAATCCATCTACCCAATTTTGCCAAATTCATCTGTTGCCTCTATTGTTCTCTCAATTTCGCTAATCATGTAACTTTTTGATTTTCTCTCTTTGAAATTTGATTTTCTCTATACTTTCATAACAGTGAGGTTATTTTCCTTTGTGATTTTAATGTTCACAACTTCAGCTGGCTTCTGTTTTCTAGTGACACAGATCCAACTGGTGAAGGTGCTGAGGCTTTTGCAATTACTAATGACCTCATTAGTAATTGCTAAATATTTTAATTATATTCTGCAATATAAGTAATTGCAGAATACCAGACAGTCTTAACCACATGGCCCTTGATCTTTTTCTCACAAACAATACTTCCAAGTACACAGTCGAGGTAAATGGTCCTGTAGATACCTCAGATTACAAGTTGATGGTCTCTTCTCCAATAGAGCCTTTCTCTCGTGGCCAATCTCAACCATGTGTTGTTCGGCATTACAAGAATGTGAAATGGGATGATCTGTGAGATTTCTGTTCTTCTTTTCCTTGGTTGGATTACTGTGTTAAATCTTCTAATGTCAGTGTTTGCTTAGATTATGTCAGTGAAATATTCTTATAGGGATGAAATCCTTTATTCCACACTCCACCTTAAAATCTCGTCCTTCAACTACACCTCTGTTTTCCAATAAATGCACTAAGGCTATTCAAGATAAGAATATTGCATATTGCAATTGGCTTGCATCCAAATCTCCAGGTTCATGTTCTGCCTACACCAAAACTTACAACAATTGTAAAGTAATTATTAATCAGTCCAAACAAGATTTTTAATGGGCTAAGAGCAGAAAACTTATTAGCCTAATGATAATCGAGCATCCTGGCCTCTTGCCAAAGCTATTGGCCACAACTTTTGTCCATATCTGCTCTCACCTCTCTTAAAACCCAGTGGTTCTGTTGCCACCTCAGCTTAAGATAAAGCTGACCTGCTAGCATCCTACTTTTCTTCCAGCTCTTGTATTGATCTTGGTAAACCCCATTTCCAGTATACTCTATTTAATGCCTCCTGTGGTCTTCCATGAAAAGGATGTCAGAAGAATTTTGAACAGTCCTGTTGCTAAGAAAGCACCAGGTAGTGATAATATCTCTCCACTTGTTCTCAAAGCCTGTGGTCCTGAACTTTCTCCTGTTCTGTGTCACCTTTTTACATTTGCTTATTCCACTGGTGTTTTTATTTCTGCTTGGAAATTGCTCATATCCAATCAGTTCCTAAGGAGGGTGACACATCCCTCCCATACAGTTATTGTGCCATTACACTTACTTATACGTTTTCTGAAGTAATGAAGAAATCCATTAACTGCCAACTCCTAAACTATATTGAAATCTTCCATCTGATCAATGATTGCCAATATAGATTCTGTCAGTATTGATCCAGTGGTGATATACTGGCTTATACTACTCCTCTATTGTGGAGAAATTCAATGGAAAAGTTTGAAACTTGCACAGTCGCCCTTGACATTTCAAAGGTTTTTGATCATGTTTTGGCATAAAGGTCTTCTAAATAAGTTTCCATCTAATGTTTTGCAAACTGTTTTTTGTACTTGGATATCCAGTTTTCTCTGTGACCATTT
Source organism: Mastigoproctus giganteus (assembly GCF_048544385.1). Taxonomy (NCBI): domain Eukaryota; kingdom Metazoa; phylum Arthropoda; class Arachnida; order Uropygi; family Thelyphonidae; genus Mastigoproctus; species Mastigoproctus giganteus. The sequence continues at coordinate 53,109,968 of NC_143586.1, read as the reverse complement.
GCTATAGGTGATGGTACACAGCTCCATCTTCTAACTTCTCCACTAATGCTGGTGTTCCCAAAGGTTCATTTCCATCTCCCACTCTTTTCTTCTTGTATATTAATAACCTTCTTTCATCAAATGGAATCCTATCCATAGTTTTGTTGATGATAGTACATTGAATTCCACTTTCCAGTTTGAGAAACCTTACCTAGCACAAATAGCTGCTTCAACTTCTTAAACATCCACTACCAGTTCCTTAAGTGCTGAACTTCAAATAATTTTTCAGTGGGACAAACATAATTTAGTTAATTTGGTACTTCTAAAACTCAGTCCTGTCTTATATCTCACAAAAAGGGTTCTATTTGATGATACTCAGATTTCTAGATAAGATCACATATCTCAACTAGGGATTACCCTGATTTCTAATCCCTCTTGGCATTAGCACATCACAAATATTGCTTACTCTCATTCCTGTAGTTAGTGAATCTATTGTAGTAAGCACTGAAATTAGTTGAAACTGTAACCTCCTTGTTTTTGAGTGTCTTGTCCATAATTAAAGACTGGCTGACTGCAAATTATCGGCTTCAAAAATAGTAGGTTCCATCTTTGTGTTGGAATCTACTTTATAACAGTTGGATAAAACTTAATCTGTAAAACTAGGTTGTGTGTGTGTGTGTGTGTGTGTGTGTGTGTGTGTGTGTGTGTGTGTGTGTGTGTGTGTTCGTGCGCATGCGCTCTAATACTTAATGATGAGACTTGGCCTTTCTAGTTTCTCCTCTGAGAAATCTTTATTAAAGAGAAAGAGTGTAGTTTGGATGGATGTCAAGTGAGTTTTGATTGTCATATTCTGTGACATGACCATTCAGAACTCAAAGATAAACATTTTTAACAAAACAAAATATTTATATTCTAAACACACGCAGAATTATGAGATACAATTCTGTTAATTGAAGAAGTCAGGGAATTTAAACCACACTTAGACCAGTATGGAATAAATACCCTTGCTGGAAAAGGTAGGATGTACAGTGGTTTATGCATCATTATTTATTATTGCTATTAAACTTGTGTAGAAATTTATATCATAATTTCACTTGTGATTTCTTATATGTGTGTGTTATTTATATAGAGCATATAATTCTTTCAACAAGACTGGTTTGCAGCACAAGTGTTCATAGAAATCTCCCAAGTACTTCAGAATGGCAATTTGGATTAAAATGAATTGAAGCATTTACAAGGTTTTATAAAATGATTTTTTTTTTCCACCCAAACTCTCTGAAGTAAATTTAGAAATTTGTGGGAGCTTCTATTGCCTTTCAGTTTACAGTCCTAGATTATTACAATAAGAAGAAATGTATGTATAAAAAAAAAAATTACTTCAGCATTCATATGGGCTGTTGAACAGATAACTTTGCCATTTTGAGTGTAGTTTGTATCTTTAGTCATTTATTCATTGATGACTTTAGTCTTTAGTCATCATATCTGTATGCTTTAGTAATTTATTTTCATTACATGTACAAACATATGAGGTGTGGCAATAAAGTTCTTGTCCTGGTGCAATAAAAAGAACACAAAGTTGGAGCTCAAAAATGGTTTTATTTTCATTCAAAGTAATCACCACCTGATTGAATGCACTTATTACACTGTTTTAATTTTTTTTTTTTTTTTTTTTAGAGACAGTGAAGGTATTCAAAGAGATGATGTCGAGTTCGGCAGTTGTGTTTTTCCCTCAACATCCTGAAATCTTTGTCCTGGGGACAAAGATTCCTCTGAGGTCAGTTTCCACCTTGGGAAAGAGAAAGAAGTCTGCTGGTGTTAGATCAGGAGAATAGGGGGATAGATGGTTGATCTTGAACAGTGCCGTGTTTCATCAGAAATGTCTTCACAACAAGTGCAGAATGAGTGGAGGCATTGTCGTGCAACAAGAACTAGCTGCCTTTCTCTCAAAAGGCATCTGGTTCGAAAGGCAATTGTGGTCTCACTTGGGAAATGCACTTCAATAGTGTTTGAAGCACCTGTATATAGAATGCAGCATTGACTCCCTCTCCCCTTCAGGTACAAATTTCTAGTGGATCATACCCTGTTTGTTGAAAAACATGATCAGCATCATCTTGATACTGAACTTCTGTAAACTATACTTTGTGGGGCATGGTAATGATTTTGAAGTTCACTGCATGCTCTGAAACATTTTCTCTGGGTCATACTGAAACACCCAAAACACATCTCTAGTGGCAATACAGTAGAGGAATTTAGAATTGTCTTGACAAGTCTAGATGAAGTTTTTGCATGATGGCACTCTTTGTTGCTTCTCATCCATGAGACTGCGTGGCACAAATTTTGCACAGACCTTCCTTTTCCCTAAATCTTCATTCAGAATTTGACAAATCATCTCCTTATTTATATTGAACTCATCAGCTATCATTCTGAGGGTCAAACAACAATCTCTTACCACAATTTCCCAAACTTTTGTATCTCTGTCCTCATTTTGAGAAGTTGATGGACACTTATCTTGAGTCATTGTGAACATCCTCATGTCTTCATTTGAACTGCTTATACGATCAAAACACACTGGTACGACAGTGTTTTGTCACCTATAAACACCATTTTAACATTTCATACATTTCTGTTGCAGATTTTCCCAGTTTGAAATCAAAATTTGATATTCATTTGTTGCTCTGTTGCAAAATTGTGACACAAACGTTAATGTTATTAATAAAACTTGCAATTTGTCAGCCCGCTGGACAATCCCTGTACCACCATCTGATGGAGGGAGTTTGAACTACAACATAGCACTTCCGTTTATTTTCAGACTCATCAAACATGACCACGATGGAGTCACTGGTTAAAGATGCATTGCAGGATCATCTAGACTAGGCTGCAGCAATAATTCAGACACAGCATGGGTTTGTTAAGGGAAAGTCTTGTCTGACAAATTTGATAGGATATTATGATGTGGTTACAAAGGAACTGGATGCAAAAAATAATTTTGTTATCATATATTTGGATTTCAGGAAAGCTTTTGACACTGTTGCGCACGGAAGACTATTGTACAAATTGGAGCAGAATGGTATTAAGGGTAAGTTGCTACAATGGATAAAAGGATGGTTAAGTGGGAGAAGACAGGGGTGGTAATCAATGGGTGCTGCTCTTCGTGGACTAATGTTATTAGTGGAGTCCCACAGGGTTCGGTGTTAGGTCCACTGTTGTTTTGTATATTTATCAATGATATTGATGAAGGCATATCAGGCTTAATGTCGAAGTTTGCAGATGATACAAAGGTTGGCAGGGTTGTTAATGACAGTAATGGCAGTGTGCTACTGCAAAAGGATCTAGATAATTTGGGCAGATGGGCTAAGAAGTGGCAACTGAAGTTTAACCTTGACAAATGCAAAGTACTGTACTGCATATGGGTAGAAGTAACCCCAGAGAAACGTACCAACTGTGTGGTACTACACAGGTGGTAGAAAATGAAAAAGACCTGGGAGTAATTGTGCAGTCAGATATGAAGTTTTCTGAGCAGTGCAGACAGGCTGCCAGGGCAGGTCATGGGGTTTTGTCAATGATATATAGGAATTTTGTTAGCAGGGAGAAGGAGGTGATTGTCCCTCTGTATAAGGCAATAGTCAGGCCACGCCTTGAGTACTGCGTACAGGTCTGGAGGCCTCATTTTAGGAAGGATGTAGATTTATTTGAGCGTGTACAGAGAAGGGCAACAAGATTGGTGAGGGGAATGAAGGGATCCTCTTACCAAGAGAGGCTTAAGTTCTGCAAATTGCAGTGGCTGGAGACTAGGCACCTGTGCGGTGATCTGATTGAGGTGTATAAGGCCTTGAATGGGTTGAGCACGCTGAATTCTGATGGGATCCTTCCACTTGTTCAGATTACGAACCTAACGGGGCATAAATTCAAATTAAGAAAAGAAAAGACAGATGTAGAATAGATGTGCGGAAATTTGCCTTTAGCCAGTAGGTGGTTAATTGCTGGAACAAACTTCCATCTGTCGTTGTGGAAGTTGACAGGTTAAATAAATTTAAGGAGGAACTGGACAGGCATTTGGAGGGAATGGTATGATTTTTTTTTTTTTTTTTTGGCTGATGCTGCATAAGCTCATACACTTGCTTTCTTGCATCACATGCCACTACTACTACAGCACCAGACTGCGAACTTTATTGCCACACCTTGTATAACATTAAAGACATCACAACTAATATTTGCAAACATCACTGAAATTGAAATATTATTTTCTAAAACTTCAATATGTTATGATTTCATTTGATATAATTGACCTTTTAAACAGGCTTACGTCATTTTATCTGTCTTCTGTTTTTTACAATTGGGTAGCCAGTTTTTTTTTCTCTGATTGCTTGTTTCAGGTGATGGTTAATGGCTTTCCATCTTCTAACACTTCTTAAACTATGCTGATGTTCCTTCAAGGGTCTGTTCTTTCACCTACTCTATTCTCAGGATGGAATAGAGTAGGTGAAAGAACAGACCCTTGAAAGAACATCAGCATTGTTTGAGAAGTGTTTATGAAGTTCTAAAATGTACAGTCTTATTTCTTGCACAAAAGGGTCTAGCTCTTGTGCTCACGTTCAACAACGTAAGTATGGGAACAGTAGATGTTTTTGTGTAAGAAATAAGAAATTCTTGGATTTTTAGATAAGATCACTTACCTTTACTGGGTCTAACCCTGGCTTCTACCCTTTCTTTGCCTAAGCATATTACAAATACTTCTTCCTCTACATAGAAGTTTTCTATTTTGTTCTGGCCTACTATAATGTTCTCTACTATCATGGAATACTGTTCCCACATTCAAGGTGGTGGCACTAAACTTATCTTAAACTGCTAGACTCTAAAATAGAACAGTTATATTAACACACTGCTCACTATATGACACACCTCTTCTACATTTTTTGAAATTTTATTTCCTGAAAATAACAAGCCAAAATTCAAGCCCAGTATCAAGCATTTTCTGTTTTCACATCCTTCAATCCATACATGGTATTTAGAACCTATTACGATATGTTTAGCAGTCACCATAAAAAAGAATTAACTTTATTTATTAAGTGTTTTTTCCGCTGATGTAGTAAATCACAACCATTATTCATGTGTTTATGAAATCTGATCTGCTAATTTAATGCAGTTGTTTCTAAATTTTATCCTTTGCTTTTGCAGTCTCCAACAGATATGTCTGCCATACGGTGGGTGCAATTACCTTTTTTCTTCATTCAATTGGTTTCCCTATGTATTATTGCCTTTTAGAGAGTACATGGAACTTGCCTGTGATGAATTTACTTTACCTTTTAAAGTTAATCAGTAACTATCACTCCCTTCTTTGTCTACTAAGGATGCCAACACCTGGATAGTTTATGGCAACCTTTTGAAATTTCTTGTAGCAAAGAGATATGTCATGGTACCATTCCTTATTTGGTCTCTGAATCATAATAAGAATTCAGGTTTCATCCATGATCACCATTTGGTTGAAAGACTTGTTTGAATCATGGGAAAATTTTTGCAAGAATTGTCTTTATATAGTTTACTTGCTCCTTCTTTTGGTATCCACTAAGCTGAAATTTTTTTTAATGCTCAATTCTTTGTGTACAGTATGATGAACTTCACAATATATGTTTGTATGCTTAATATCTTGGCTATGTATCATAACCCAGTCAAACTGTTTCATTATATCCATATAATTTTTTGAAATTTAATATTACTATGTTTTCAATTATAAAATTTGTTATAATATTATAATTTGTTTTCAAATAATGAAATATATGATAAGCCAGAAGCATTTCAAATACCTCTTATTCATCAGTATTCTATAAATTCTGCTAATGGTTTATTTTTATAATTTTTAGGAATTAACCTTGCTGGTGTAAAGTGGGTTATTCGGCTTCAGTTTCTCCTTTTAATTCTCCTTCTTTTGGCTGCACTTGATCTCGCAGTAGGAACATTGATAAAAGAGGATCCAGGTAAAATTGCACATTCATATTAGTTTTCAGCTACATTATGAAATATACTTCATTATATATCTATCCATACCAAAACTATTTGCCAAAATCATCACTGTACAAGTCAACACTGATGATTTTTGACACTACAACCAATGCTCCAGCACTCCACATCCCACACCACGAATCTGACTCCCCTGTACTTCACTGTGGTGCTCCACAAGAGTATCTATAAGTTCACAGTCCATAAGGAGCTGCACATGGATTTCTTGCGCAGTTGCTGCTCACAAGTCCAATATCACATCAGTGAATGTCAGACATCCTTTGCAGTGGTGTATGGTGCATTGTTTTTGGACCACAGAACAGGTTTTATAGAGTAACAAGTTGCATTACACAACCTTCAGACTAGATGGTCTAGTGTGGACCTGTAGAATATCATCTGCTCACGTACAGGGGAATCAGAGTCATGGGGTGGGACTGTGGAGTACTGTAAACTGACATCCTGGACAATTTAATGGTGGCACACTCTGGTTCTGCGAAAATAGGGGCACCTCTCCACGTTGCAGCATGTAATGCTCCATCTCATATAGTGAGCAGTGTAAAAACTTGGTTTGAGGAAAACTCAAGTCTTAACAGACCTTTAGGTCTCTCTAGACCTAAATCTGTCAAACACCTTTGGAATTCTGGATCAGGGCAGAGCCAGTATGTTTCTCTTGTACAACTAAACTGGTAACTGCATTAAATGAGAAATGGGCACATTCTTGCTACCTGTTATTAAATGAACTGAAAAAGCATTCCACAACAGAGTGATACTGGCATTTGTACCAAAATTGAGTTGATCTACACATTTTTCATTTGTTCATTAAGAGTAAGATTACTAACATTAACAGTTACTAACATTCTTAACATTTTCCAGTACATCTTCTATAGTTGACTTTCCAAAAATATGTTATTACTCAAATTAAAGTTGAGTAATTTTATTATTTTAATAAAAAAAGTAATTAATAAAATTTTAATAGTAATTAATAAAAAAAGCTAAAAATAGCAAGCACTCATTGAGTTTGATATTTTTATAATGGTTATAAAAATTTTATTATGAAATATATATAAGCCAGAAGCATTTCAATAATGAATTTAGAATTTCTAAGTAGAATTTCTTCAACTTTAGAATTTCTAAGTAGACAATATTTTCATTGTAAATTTTTCTTGATAGATGTCTGAGCCAACCATGTGTGTTATCTTCAATAAAAACATTGTACCACTTCCTGAATCTGCTTTGGAAAATTTAACATGAAATTAACTATGAGCAGTTACTGGGTTGGGAAGATATATTCCATATTTGTGGAATGTCTGATCCCGTTATTTGTTTGTTGCCATTGCAGCCAAGCTTTTTTCCACTGCACTTGACTGCACTGTAGCAGTGGATAGCTGTTGTTGTTGTTATTTGGTTTTTAGGAGTGTTAGCAACTAAGGCCATATTGCTCCGGGGATATGCAGTTGTCATTCTCTGACCTTTCCGCATCCTCCATATTTGGTGGTCGTGGGCTCGAACCCCGGTCTAATCAAGAAGCATGTGCTACGCACTGCCGCTCCTGTCCACCTGGCTACGGAGGCGCCGCAGTGGATATCATGACTGTAATAACACACATACACACCCCTTTGGTGGAATACCAGTGAAAATTGCACCACATGCCTCTCTGAATACCTCCAAAGGAGTTATAGCAGGGTGGGACCTCATTAATATCTCAGAGGAAGAAATTGTGCAAGAGTTGTCTGATCAAAGAGTCATACAAGCAAAGAGAATATTAATCAGGAAAGATAGGGAATTAATGCCTACACGGAACATAATACTGACTTTCAGTACCCCAAAATACCAACAACAATTAAAGCAGGGTATCTAAATTGTTGCGTACATCCATATATACCGAATCCCATGAGGTGTTAAGTGCCTGAAATATGGACACTCCTGGGTAGCATCCCGTGGCACTGTGATATGCCCAAATTGTGGTTCAGCAGAACACACCCAAGCTGACTGTACTGTAACTGCCTTCACCTACCCCAATTGCAAAGGCAATCAACTGGCATATTTAAAAAATTGTGAAATGTGGAAAGTGGGAAAAAAATATAGAAAACAGAAAACAAGGTAACATACCAGGAAGCCAAAAAGCACATCATGCAGTTTATGCCAAAACACACATATGCACAAGCAACTCAACAGAGTGTTTCTATTGATACTCAGACTGACATCTCAGCCCCTCCAAACACTTCAGTTGCCAATTAGGCCAGGTCCATTCTTAATGCTAAGCTGCAACCCACCAAACAAAGTCTGCAAGAACAAGAAAGTAATACTCCAATTTCCGTCCCACCCAATATACCTGCAACTACTAAAAAAGCAGACAAATCAGCACCAATAGATCATATCCAGACCAAGAAACAATCCCCCATACATATGGATGTTGACAAAAAAGTTGAAACAGGTGAAACTATATTAAATCTTCATGCAGAAGAAGACATGGATACAGAGTGACTGCTATTCCAAAAAAAAATAGACATAAAACTTAAACAATACAAACAAACTGCTCAAAAAAAACAGACAGCTCAAAAACCATGTAATGCAGTACATTCTTCAATGGAATTGTAGCGGCATGCATGCCAATACAGGCAACTTATATGACCTGATTAATAGATATAATCCAATGATAGTTTGTTTACAAGAAACCAATTTACGCTGCAAGTAACTCTCTCAATCAAAAACTTCACAATGTATAGAAAAGACAGGAATACTGCAAAATCTGCATATGGAGGGGGTGGTGATCTTAGTTAAGATTCCTTCTAAAATTCCCTCTCAGATTATCTCTCTGCAGACCGACTTAGAAGCTGTTGCTGTGTGTGTTGCTCTTGGAATAACGCTAACGCTAGTTTCATTATACTTTCTGCCAAACAGTCCCATCACACTAAAAGAACTAGAAGATCTTATAGGTCAAGTGCCAACACCATTCTCTCTCTTCGGTGACCTCAATGGGCATCACCCATTGTGGGGATCTTCCTGCATTGATCGAAGAGGACATCTTATTGAGACCTTACCGAACAAACAGCAGTTAACCTTATTAAATACTGGCCATCACACTTATATTCATCTTCCCACAGGATCCACCTCAGCAATTGACCTGTCTATCTGTTCTCCCATACTGTTCCCCATATGGAGTGGTCAATCTTAGAAGATCCACACAACATAAATCATCTTCTAATTATATGCAAAATTCAAACAAAACAATCCCACTGTCCTGACTACAGAGTAGTCAGGACAGTGGGAAGTTCTGAAAAGCAAATTGGGCAAAATACTCAATCTGTGTGTCCTTTGATGATCAATTTATAAAAACACAATCTATAGACAAAGTCACCGAGCACATTACCACAAATATTCTAGCAGCAGTGTCTCAAACAATTCCTCAATCCTCTGCGGACCAACACAGAAATGCAAAACACTGGTGGAATGGGGCTTGTAATAGTGCCAAAAGAGAGAAAAATAAAGCTTGGAATCAGTTTGTAGGTTCCCCACAACAGCCAACCTCATATTATATAAAAAACAAAAGGAGGGCAAGACAAATAAGAAGAAAAGCAAAAAAAAAGACTTCTGGATAAAATTTGCCAGTACCATCACGAAGGACACCAGCAGTCGGACAATATGGAAAAAAATCCAACAGTTAAATAATAAATTTCTATTTACTGTTCCAATCCTGATTAGAAATGGACAAGAACTATCCTCCCCTAAAGAAATAGGCAATTTCCTTGGAGAAACTTTTAGCGAAATATCAGCAACATCTACATATGACAACTCATTCCTGAAAATTAAAACCTCAGCAGAAAAATATAAAATAAATTTTAATACCACACAACCTTTTTCTTATAATCAGCCCTTCAACTTAACTGAACTCCAAGAAGCCCTAAACAGTGCATCTTTAAAATTATTACTAGTATTCTATAATCAGATTTTCCTTGAATGTGGTTATCCTTCCTCATGGCATCATGCAGTAATTCTTGCTTTTCCTAAACCGAGGAAGGATCAATCAGTTTGACAAAACTACTGACTGATTTCTCTTGCCAGCTGTCTTGGTAAAACACTCAAAAAAATGATACACAGCAGACTAAAATGGATCCTTGAAAGTAAAATGCTGTTAAATTGCAACCAATAGTTTCCACCAAAACAGATCCTGCTTGGATCTTATGATAAGAGCTGAAACCAATATTCACAATGCTTATGTTAAAAATCAACATCTAGCGATGGTCAGTCTAGACATCGAAAAAGCTTTTGATACCACATGAAGGTATGGCATTCTTTGAGAGCTCTATTCCATGGGGTTGAGAGGACACTTACCACAATTCATTCAGAATTTTCTTAAGCATAGAACCTTTCAAGTTTGTCACAAGAATGTACTGTCACAATTTTTTATCCAAGAAGAAGGAGTGCCCAAGGGTCCATACTGAAGTGCTCTACCCTCTTTGCAATTAGGCTAAACACCATGATGCAGAATATTCGTAGAACTGTAGAGATATATACGTATGCTGACAATCTTTCCCTATTATGCCATTCATCAAACATTAATACCATTGAGAGACAGATACAACTTTCCATAAATAAGTTGGAGACATGGACTCAACAAAATGGTTAGTCTATCAGAACAAAAAACAATTGCGATCCATTTCTGTAAAAAACGCAAATTACATCCAGAACCTGAACTTTAATTAAGAAATCATCCAATCCCTCTCGCCAAACGATTGCGATCCATTTCTGTAAAAAACACAAATTACATCCAGAACCTGAACTTTAATTAAGAAATCATCCGATCCTTCTTGCCAGCAGTATCTGCTTTTTAGGTTTAACACTAGATTGTGAAACTAAATTTTTCCATGCATGTAAGTTATCTTAGAACCATCTGTTTGAAAAATCTCAATATATTTAGAGCTATCTCTGCCATAGCATGGGGTGTAGATAGATACACTCTCATGCACTTGTATCATTCTCTCATCAGGTCGTGTCTAGACTATGGTGCAATCATCTATGACTGAGTCAGGAAAAGTGTGTTTACAAGACTAAATACCATACAACACGGTGCTCTTGGGGCCTTCTGAACTTTCCCTGTCCAAAGTCTATATAGAGGCAAACGAACCTCCACTCCACCTCAGGAGGAAAATGTTACTACTCACCTGTGCAGCCAGACTTAAAAGCCTTCCAGATCATCCCAGTCAACCGCTACTCTTCAATCCTGAATGGATAACATTTTATAACAATAAGCCCACTGGTGTTTGACTAAGAGTTGATTCACTGCTGGAACGTACATTTTGTAAACATGCTCAAATAAACTAAAACATTAGATCCACCCTGGTCCACTAACCTACCTTACTGTGACACATTTCCAACAATGGGGTAAAAAGTCTCTGGAAAACTGTAACATCAAACAACTGCACAAAGGACATGCTTATAGCAATGCGCAGAGCTGCATGATATATACTGATGGCTCAAAATCAGATGGCATTGTAGGTGCTGCAGCAGTTTTTCCCTTGTTCACAGTATCTGTATCTCTCTTGACTGAATGCAGCAGCTATACTGCAGAACTGTATGCAATTCAGCTAGCTATTGCGAATATCAGTATTCATCTCAACACCAGTAGTTTAATATATACAGACTCCATGAGTGCACTGTCCACAATAAGTAATAAATTCTCAACTCCACATCCCATAGTAAAAGAAATACGGTCTGATCTAAATCGTTTACGGAACAGGAATCATACTTTAAGCTTCTGTTGGATTCTAGGGCATGCTGGCATTGTAGGTAAAAAACAGCAAACCAGTCAGCCAAACATCCAAACAGTACTGAATCTCCATCTTACCAAGTACCCTATATAGATTTACTAACACACAATGGTTTTTTTGGGACAGTGCGAACGGTACGCGTACCGGCACCTTTATTAACAGTGATGTGTGATATTTGGATGCAATGCACTTCGAAATTTGTTATATTCCGTAAATTGTTTTCACATGTTTACCTACTATTCAAATAAGCTTAAAATTATTTAACTAAATTTGCATTTTTCACTGTCTATTTTTAATATATTTTCTATATAAAACTGTAAACCATTTTTGTAATTCTAAATTACTCAGTCGGGCCTCTGTTTAACAAAGTCCTTTTATAGTGAATTATTTTGAATTCCCCTTGGAAGTTACATTTAAAATAGTTTCCGTTGAGCGAAGAAAATTTTCATATAAAGAACGGATTAGGAGAGAATTAACTCGGTATGCACTGTTCGCATTTCTGGCCTTAAGGCAATTTGTGCTTCTGCGCGAATTAAGAGAGCTAAAGCATTCTACAACTTAGTGGTACCTGCTGAAACCTATCCGACCACCTGTCCCACATACGGAGGAGTCACGCTAGTCGAGTGAGCAGATCAAGGTGTATTCCCAATGGGCTCTGGCCCACCTTCTACTGCAGTTATTATTTTTTACTTATTCAAAAAAATTAAGTCCTTTAGTGTGCTACATTTTCCATATCTTGTTGCATAAAAGTAAAATTGAAAATATTCAAAAATTTTATTAAGTACAATACACAATTACATTTACTTGAACAAGACATTTAATGAGAATATTTTTGATAATTAACAAAATTTAAAATGCTGTTTTAGTTCACTTACCTCGCGGGCCATAGGTTGCACACCACTGTGAATCAACTGTAAGCACACAGTTCGAGAATTAGAAATGTGATTTTCTTTTACCCCATGGCAATTGGTGAAAGTGAAGTTAGAAAATTGTCAATTAGGTTACAGTTAAATGAAAGAGATGCAATTTGTGGATTTCGGAGATACCTAATTGAAAAGATGGTTTCAGAAGAACTGAAGCATTTGATGGATGCTCTGAGTACGATACCAATTTCATCGGGTGAATGTGAGTGAGGATTTTCACAAATGAATCTCTGATCGTCAGCCCAACCAGCTTCGTTGATGACAAAAACAGTTTCTTCACTACTGTTTCTTAAAATTGTATGCCCACCGCTGACCCGCTTCGATTCAGCAAAATATGTCGATTCGTGGCTGCTTCGGAAACGTCATTCAGCAACCGACACACAAAGAGGAAGAAAAGAAGTCGGCATAGGACAGGGATTGGCAATCTGTGGCTCACGAGCCGCATGCAGCTCTTTTAACACGTAACTGAGGTTCTTTAACTGTACAGCTCACATGAAGCACAGTTTGAAATGGAGTTAGAGGACTTAAAATCAAGGACATGTGGAGGCAAGACTAATATGCCTTAAAACTGAAATTGAGGATTTGGAGAGGCAGAAGGCTGCCCTTGCAATTCTACACAAATGGACAGCGATAGATGAGTTGAAAATGCAAGACTAACTTGGGTTGGATGCGTGGAGTCACTTACTGGACACGTACATAAATTTGAAATATTTGCGTTTGGACTTCTCTCAGGTTTTGGTTCGACTTATTTCTGCAAGCAAATATTTTTGAACTATATTAAAAATAAATGAAGAAACCTTCTGAATAATGCGAGCATGTTTAAAGCTCATGTTTAATTATGACATACTCACATGATGTTGAGAGACTCGCTGAAGAAGTTCATCAGCAAAAGTCACATTAATTTGTATCTAATTGGATGTTTGTTATGTTTTTTCAGTATTAATAAATAATATTTCAAAATATATTTTTAATAAACACCTTCCCACTCTATTCCATCACCCCCCTCCCAGCTTGAACTGAGGTGTGGCTCTTCGGATTCTCTCTCTTAATTAGATCAAAAATGGCTCTTCACTCAAAAAAAAAAAGGTTGCTGACCCTTGGCATAGGGTGTTGGATGAGAACTTAATAAACATTTGGAATATTCTACAAAAACTTTATTGTGAAATTATTTTTACTTATGTTATTATTTTTTACTTATTTTACTCACATTTTACTTATTTTTTTATATACTTGAATAATAAATTTATGCTTAATAAACTGTGTGTTAATACACTTAATTTGTTGTTCTTATTCTAAAAACATTACTACTAAAGTAACAATATCAGAAAAAAAAATGTTTTTTTTCATAGCCTTTTAATTTTCAATTTTTTCTGATAGCAGAGAATGAATACCAGCACCTATTTTTTTTTTACAAAAAAAGCACTGCTAACACATCTCTGACATATCTGTAGAGACTAGTGGTTAAACATCTGGAAGACCCATATGAACAATAAATTGTTTGAAATTAAACTTGAACCACAACTATGGAATTCCAGCTACAAGTGAAACAGGCATGAAGAGGTAATACTGGCAAGACTACGCATAGGGCACACATACACCTGACCCACTTGTTCTTGCTCATGGGTGATGAGCAGGAACAAGTGGGTTCCTATATGCACGCATTGTTCATCACAACTTACAGTCCGGCATATCTTAGACTGCTCAATTCATTCTCACATCAGAAATCATATTTTCCACTCTCTGATGCAAATGCAAGAACCCTTATCACTAACCCACCTGTTGGAAAACAATGTTAATCTGGATGAGTTCTTTGCTTATTTTAAACAAACCAGACTATGTGAATATTTCTAAAATCAAATAAAGCAAATTTCCAGCTTCTATCCAAATACCAGAATAGACACATTTTGGCCTAAATTGCCCTTGTGTCGATAAACACACACACACACACACACAAAGTTGAAACGGCCTTGGTTAAATTCTGTTGGTGACTGAAATTGAGGGATAATTTGATCATTACAGTAATCTACCTATTTACAAAGCCATGTATTCCTCAGAAATAGTTTGTAATCAGGAGAAATTTTCCTATATGTATAACAATATAATGTGACGATGTATGCCAGAATTGTTTTCATGTCTTTTTTTTATAATGTCACTGATGCACTGGTTATTTTAAAGTATGTTGTTCTTTATGTGTATAGTGTTGGTATAGGACAATATTATGTTATACAACAGTAAAAAAAGGCAATACAACTATTGATAAGCAAACATTCCAAATTCCATAAATGATCTGTCTCCAAAGGGTTACTGGATTTAGGTGTTTGTACTCAATTTATTTATTAATTATTCAGATTTATTTTAAATTTCTTTTTCTGAACTTTTCTTGTTTCAGGCTCTAATAATGATGTTCTGTATTTCTTTATTTCCTAATAAAGAAAATATTATAATAATAACTCTAAATTTTATTTTCCAAAGATCATATTTTATACGGTTGATGAAGTTGAGCAAAAGTTTTTAATATTAAGCTTTTAGTTTGTAAATCAAATTTTGTATATCAAAAATTCTTGTTCTTAAGATCAGATGTTTATAAATCAGAATACTGTACTTATTTTTAATGAAAAGCCCATTAGATAATCAGTGTGATTTCCTCCTCTATTTGTGTTACATAATCTGTGAATGGTCCCTTAACAAATTTACTTCTCTTCTGTATTCTTTAGTGCAAAACTGTTTTTCAGATATAGTGATGTGCTGTGTCCGAAATCACGATTATACTTGGCTGGGCTATGTGATTTCAGATGTGGTACAACACTCTAAATCCAAAAAAAAACAGTTTTTACCCTAAAAATCAATGCTGGGTGTTGAAAACAACTCGAGGAGAGAATACATTGAAAGCTTTCCACATCCAGTGAGCAACCAACAGTATAAACTGAAGCAAAGGGAAAATACCATTTCCCCCACTAATTCTACTAGGAATTTTTTTCCCATTGTTTTTCTCCCATTTCCCATAGTCCTTACAATACCCCTCACTCTACTGACTAGCCCTGTTTTCTAATTCTACAAGGAATTTTCCCCATTTTCCACAATAGCTCTGAATGCTTTCAGTATTGAAATGGCCAGTTTCGGTATTGAAATGAGACCAATCTCGCAATAATCACTGACCTGCCAGTCAGTGATCATTGCGGGATTGGTCTCATTAGTTATAGAGGGTCACAGAGGATAGCATACCAATGAGGCTGGCCAACATCAGGAAGGAGTGCTCACATGAGGCATGCACCCATCCTTTGTCCCTTCTAGAGACCTACTTGACACAGTCATATTTAAGACACTCTTTGCTGTTACTTTATTCATTTTAGTATATTTTGGTGTTGAGTTTTTGCTCTAATGTGTAATTTACAGTCTAATTTTTTTTTTTGTATTAGCATGACCTAAGGAGGTTTCAAGATGGAAACTAGAACATATGCATAACTGGAAACTCTTCTGATTTATAAGTTCAATAATAATTAGATGTCTTTTGTTTTACCAATAAATATGGGGTTTTTCCAATTTTTTGGTAGAGTTTGTTATTTTTTAGATATGCAGTTACGTTTTTTTTTTTTCAATGAACCTAATTAACTGTTTTATATATATAAAAGAAATATAAATTAAAGAGGAAAAAGAGTGAAGAAACAAATAAATAACAAAGACAGAAGAGGATTATGAATGGTGGGAATATTTGTATAAAAATTAAAAATATTAGATATAAGGCAAATAAAGGTAAATTAATAAGCCAGTAAATGATAAATTTAGACTAGCATCCACTTGATAACACTGAAGCCCAAAAAATGTGAAATATCACAAAAGAGACATAATAAACTGCATTGAAATAGTACCCCGCTTCTTTACTAAATTGAAAGCAGTGAGGACAGATTATTATGAGTTGATTTATTTGCCATTTAATTTATTTAGCTGCAGTAAGAGCTGAAACTAATTTTCTAGTCAAAGTGGATGGCATTCTTTTAGATACATTTCATTTCTTGGAGAGAATTGTTAAGGAAAATAAGAGTTGCAGTGGTTTCAAAATCATCATAACAAAGAGGCCAAGAAGATAACAAAGTATTTACATAAGATGGCTTTTACATGGCAGAAGTTTGTCAAGACTAGTTGACCAGTGGAAACCACTGCTTAGTTTTTTGTTTTTTTTTAAGGAAGAGGTGATCACTCAGAAACCTCTACCTGTGGATCTGAATTTTTACACTACAAAACAGTTATAAATTTCAGAGTCCAACTCTGAAAAGGAAAGGCAGGAGAGTAATAGTGGGGGGGAAGAGAGATAGAGAGAGAGAGAGAGAGAGAGGGGGAGAGGGAGAGAGAGAGAGAGAGAGAGAGAGAGAGAGAGAGAGAGAGAGAGAGAGAGAGAGAGAGAGAGAGAATTCTGGCCATGGGGCTTAGGTTTAGCAGAAGAAGAGTTGTTTCCATTACATTATCATAAGGAACAATGAGTTTTGAAAAATCAAAATAAATCCTAAGTTGTGAAGAAATTAAATTAGTGTTATTCTTTATTCTAATTTAAACAAAGCATTTTATATACATTTACTTAATAACATGCCGACCTTTGATAAATTGAACATAAATCTTTGGACTACATCTCCTCATATTAACAATCCAAAAATTTGTGAAAACCATTTTGCTGAGAGAACCATTCCAAATATTTATGAAAAGCAATGGAGCTCTGTTGTTAAAATATTCCATTGCTTGAAGTACATTATCACTCCATTCATAACCAAAAAAGGGACCAGCAAGTTTGTGGTTGATAAAGCACTTGAAGAAAGAGATAAAAAAAAAAAAAACTTATTTTTATTTATTTATTATTATTTATTTATTTATTTATTATTATTTTTTTTGTATCTGCTGGGTACTACTTCGTCATGGATTGTTAATAAGTTTCCCTTGAAGAGTGAAGTGCTCAAAAAAAGAAAATTTGGAGGTTACCACAATTTGATATCATTGAAAATGCAAGTTTCTCTTCTATTTAAAACTTTCTGGAATTATCTCTTTTCCCTGCCTGTAAATGATTATAAAACAGAGGTAATGCTATAGATGAAGTTCAAAAGCAGTTTACAGATATTCAGATAGGTGATATATCATTGATTACTGCAACAGAAGATGATGATGTTATTACAAATTGGGCTAAGTTAACCAGTGTTCATAGAATGGATGGAATTTAAGTATGATAGAATATCTAAAGCTCTGTTGTTTATCCTTATTCCTCAACAGCAGTGTGGGAATAAGAATTAGGATAAGAGAGATAGATAGAAAAAAGTCTTGTTTTTCCAATAAATATGGGTTTTTTCCAATTTTTTGGTCGAGTTTGTTATTTTTTAGATATGCAGTTACATTATTTTTTTTTCTCAGTGAACCTAATGAGCTATTTTATATATATAAAAGAAATATAAATTAAAGAGAAAAAAGCAGAAAAGGAGAGAAACAAATAAATAACAAAGACAGAAGAGGAGAATGAGGAGGAGAAGCAAAGGACTTTAAAATTTTCCAGATAATTATTTATGATTAATTTTGAAGAAAAGTCTCTCTCTGAACATCAATCGGACAGTTCTAAAACATTATGGCTAAGGCTGGATCTCAAAGTTTTCTGATTTTTGATTTATAAAAATTTCCAGCTATGCATGTTTAGTATTGTTTATTAATTTTAGCTAGCTCTCATTAAAAATTCTGTATAACGAATGACATTCTTTCTTCATAATCATAATAATAAATGAAAATGATACAGAGATACTAGGGTCATAAATATTTCTAATTAATAAGACAGATTTAAATTTAATGAAGACTTCAGATGAACATGAGTAGAGCATAATAACCTTTTAATTTTGTTTAGAACATGGTGTAATTGGCTACGACTTGGAAATCCTTAAAAATAACACACAGCCTGATTATATGGATAAAGAAAATTGGTTTACAGTATTTGGGGTGTTCTTTCCAGCAATGACAGGGATTTTAGCTGGAATTAATATGAGTGGTGATCTCAGACATCCATCACGAGACATACCAGTTGGAACTTTGTCATCTGTGGGAACTAGGCAAGTAGTTGTTTACTAATCATTATATAATGAAGACTCTTGCTATAAATTAGTAACTGTCCTAATCAAATAATTAATTCAACTTAAAACACACTATTGCTGTGTGATGGTACAGTAAACCCTCGATTTAACGGACTAATAGGGGAGAAGGGGTGTCCATTAATGCCAAAAGTCCGTTAAATCGAATGTAACCTGGGGAGGCATTTTTTTATTGTTCTTAATGTAAAAAAAAGTTTTAATACAATATACAGTACTGTACAATATAAAATTATGTTGCAACTTTGCCTTTGATTTACGGATATCAGAAACAGTTTGTGTTTTTATGCCGTAAATTTCTCAATTAGTTCCAATTTCTGTGCCACATTTAAGTTCATACGCTTGCATTTAACTCCTCTATCACTCAATGCCATTTTAAATTGTAAGGATTGCAAAATTTTTTAATAAATAAAGTCAATTCAGAAATCACAGAAACACTCTGTATACAACCTGACCACACAATAGTTTGAGGCAGACTGAGGCCGAAACAAAGTGAGTCGGTAGACCTGCAGTTTAGTGTCCCAAGTCACATTCAACTCACAGATCACTGCTTGCTCTTATCTGTAATCTGTGAAAACAGCTATTTGAACATGTGGAAGGGATCCTCTTACCAAGAGAGGTTTAAGTTCTGCAAATTGCAGTGGCTGGAGACTAGGCACCTGCACGGTGATCTGTTTGAGGTGTATAAGGCCTTGAATGGGTTGAGTACGCTGAATTCTGATGGGATCCTTCCACTTGTTCAGATTACGAACCTAAGGGGTCATAAATTCAAATTAAGAAAAGACAGATGTAGAATAGATGTGCGGAAATTTGCCTTTAGCCAGCGGGTGCTTAATTGCTGGAACAAACTTCCATCTGTCGTTGTGGACGTTGATAGGTTGAATAAATTTAAGGAGGAACTGGACAGGCATTTGGAAGGAATGGTGTGATGATTTTTTTTTTTTTTTTTTGGCTGATGCTGCATAAGCTCATACGCATGCTTTCTTGCATCACATGGCACTACTACTACGTTTTCAGAAAGAATAAAAACAAAATCCTGAATTTGATTATAAAAATAAAAGTAGGTAATTATTAAAACAATAATGGAAATAGGTAATTATTACTGATTTTTAATTAATAATAACATTGAAGTTTTGTATAACCTAAAAAAATAATATGGTCAAGATTAATATACACATTGCTGTATTATTATTTGTCCGGTCCATTAAATCTGAAATCCGTTATATCGGGGTCTGTTAAATCCGGGAGTTTACTGTATGTTTTATTAAGTTGAATTCAGTTTTAGTAAATTGAATTTAAGTTGAATTGGTTGTGTGAATAAAACAAAATAAGTACTAGAAATAATTCAACTTAGTTTGAGCAAGGGAATTCTAATTTTGGATCCAGTATCATCTTTTGGAGTTCTCTGATTACCTGTACAGAATAAAATGTTTTAGTTTTCATATGATAGTGTGCTTTAATGAACTTCACATAAAAGTACAACCTATAAAATGGAAGTGTACCATAATAATCATCATTTAAGACATCATAAATTTAATAACAATTAATAATTATATATATATATATATATATATATATATATATAAATTCTTTATAAAGAATTGTGAAATTTTTCACTGTAATGAGTGCTTTAAAGTGTAGTAGTAATGTAATTTTTTTTTTTTTAGATGTTTTTGGAAATATGTAATTCTTGTTTATTCTTATAGATAAATGACTGATGTGAAAAAAAGATTTATACAAATTTTTTCTGTACTTTTGCTGGTTGCATTCTGCAAGTTTTTGAAGGGTCTTAGTCTAATCAGTCTAATCAGAAGAAGAGCTCCACATCTAAACTAGGCTTGTGGGATCATATAGTGTAACCTATTAATAGGTGCCATCTATATGGCTACTGAATGAATGAGGTTGGGCTGCCAATATGGGACTAAGCTAACCAAACTGGATAAATTATAACTAAAATTTGCATCATTTGCTAAAAGTCCAAGAGCTCCGTGTTACTGAATTTGTGGTTATGGAGGTATATTATATATATTAAGAGAATCACATAGGAGACTGACAAGGAAAGCTACAATAACAGGAAAATACTTTATTTCCCTGTACAGTTTCTTATAGGCCTAATGATTCTGATGAGTACAATAAGAAACTGTACAGGGAAATAGTGGGCCAGTAAATCAGAGAGACTTATAATGGGGGATTTTAAATTCCCAGATATATAGACTGGAATTTATGGATTGGTCACTCACACACTAGCAAGGAGTTTGTGGATTTATTGGATGATTGTTTTCTACATCAGCATGTTCGGGAGGCAACTAGAGTGAGTAATACTCTTGATTTGATTATCAGTAGTGATTCTTCATGCATTAAGAATCTGCAGATAAAGGAACCACTAGGTGGCAGTGATCACAGTGTGCTGAAGTGGGATTTACTCAAAGAGGTAACTACCATCAGGGGTAAAGGGAAGGGTTTTTGCTTTCGTAAAGGTGACTATGGTGGTCTGAGACAGTATTTAAATTCTATATAGTGAGACCAACCGATGATGTTACAAACAGCAAATTCAAATTGGGAAGCATTCAAAGAACTTATCTTGGAAGCTACTAGGCTTTACATACCAACTAAGAAATATTGTTCAAGGTTTAGGCCTAAGTGGATGTCAGATGAACTAATGAGACATATGGCAGAGAAGAAAAATGCATGGGATACATATAAATTAATGGGTGACATGGAAGCCTATGATAGATATAAGCTGGTCTGTAACCAAATCACAAAGGAGATTATGAGAAATCGTTTGCAAAGGATGCAAAGAAAAACAACAGAGTTCTTTACCTATGTAAACTCTAGAAGGAAAAGGATGAATCAGATTGGTCCACTGGATATTGTTGGATCAACTGTTGATGATCCTGCTCAGGTGGCTAACAAACTGAGTAAATGAGTATTTTGCATCTACATTCACCCACGAGGAGTTATTCAGGGAGGGAAATGCCGGACATGAGTTAAACTCTGGCAGTCAGTTAGATGATTTTGTAATAACTGAGAGGAAAGTGGAGGAGAAATTGTTGAAGATAAACATAAAAAAGGCACCTGGGGTGAATGGGATCTATCCAGTTATATTAAAGGAGGCAGCAAAGAAGTAAGCAAACCCTTAGCCATAATTATGAGAGCTTCTTTGGACTCAGGAGAGGTACTCATGGACTGGAGATGTGCAAATGTGAACCCCAATTCACAAAGGAGGATCAAAGGGCAACACAAGTAATTATAGACCTGTTAGTTTAACTTCTGTTCCAGGAAAATTAATGGAGACACTGGTTAAAGAAGCACTGCAGGATCATCTAGACAAGACTTCAGTTATAGCTCGGACACATCATGGTTTTGTTAAGGGAAAGTCTTGCCTGACCAATTTCATTGAATACTATGATGTGGTCACAAAGGAACTGGATGCAGGGAATAACTTTGATATCATATATTTGGATCTTAGAAAGGCTTTTGATACTGCTGAACAAATTGGAGCAGTGTGGCATTGGAGGCAAATTGCTGCTATGGATAAAGGGATGGTTGAGTGGGAGAAGACAGAGAGTGGTAATCAGTGGATGCTGCTCTTCGTGGACTAATGTTATTAGTGGAGTCCCTCAGGGTTCAAGCATAATGTCCAAGTTTGCATACGATATGAAGGTTGGCAGGGTTGTTAAGGACACTAATGACAGTACGCTGCTGCAACAGGATCTAGAAAAGTTGAGCAGGTGGGTTGAGAGGTGGCAAATGAAGTTTAACATTGACAAATGTAAAGTACTACATATGGGAAGTAGTAACCCCAGAGTGACGTATCAACTGTGTTGTACTACACTGACAGTAATAGAGAACGAAAAGGACCTGGGGATAATTGTGCAGGCAGATATGAAGTTTTCTGAGCAGTGCAGATGGTCTGCAAGAGTAGCTCATAGTGACTTGTCAATGATATAAAGGAATTTTTCTAGCAGGGATAATGTTTGTTTGTTTGTTTGTTATTTGGTTTTTAGGAGCATTAGCAACTAAGGCCATATTGCTCCAGGGATATGCGGTGGTCATTTCCTGACCTTTCCACATCCTCCGTATTTGGTGGTCACGGGCTCGAACCTCGGTCTAATCAAGAAGCGTGTGCTACGGAATGCCGCTCCTGCCCACCTGGCTACAGAGGTGCCAGGGATAAGGAGGTGATTATCCCCTTGTATAAGGCAATGGTCTGGCCACACCTTGAGTACTGTACACAGGGGCGCCTCCGTAGCCAGGTGGGAAGGAGCAGCAGTGCGTAGCACACGCTTCTTGATTAGACCTGGGTTCGAGCCCATCACCACCAAATACGGAGGATGCGGAAAGGTCAGGGAATGACCACCGCATATCCCCGGAGCAATATGGCCTTAGTTGCTAATGCTCCTGAAAAAAAAAAAAAAACTGTACACAGGTCTGGAGACCTCATTTTAAGAAGGATGTAGAGCTGTTGGAACGAGTACAGAGAAGGGTAGCAAGATTAGTGAATGGAACAAAGGGTTGCTCTTACGAAGAAACGCTTACGTTTTGCAAATTACAGTGTCTGGAGACTAGGCACCTGCGAGGTGATTTGATTGAGGTGTATAAAGCCCTGAATGGTTTGACCATGCTCAGTGCTGATGGGATTCTTCCTCTTGCTCAGAATACCTGAGAGGGCATAAAGTCAAATTCAGGAAAGACAGATGTAGGATAGATGTGTGGATGTTTGCCTTTAGGTAGTTGCAGGTAGTTGGTTGGTAGAACAGACCTCCATCCTTTGTTGTGGAAGTTGATAGCCTAAATAAATTTAAAGCTGAGCTGGACAGGTATTTGAAATAGGAGCGTTTTTTTTTTGTGTTTTTTTGGCTGATGCTGCATAAGCTTGCTTTCTTGCATCATATGCCTCTACTAATGTTAATAACATTTTAAAAGCAACCCACTCTTGAAATTTCATACACAGGTAGATATTGTAAAAAGAAGATATGTAAAAAAAATAAATAAAATAAAAAAAATATTAGACTATATATATATATATATATATATATATTTATATAAGCTAAATTAAAATAGGATATTGCCAGTAGCAGTTCATTTTCACTCTACTGGTTTAGTAGAGTGAAAATGAACTGAACCAAATAAAATACCAATAACAGAAAAATATAAGGGGAGTAAAGAAGGAAAGGATAGTGTTGAAGCAACGTTCCTAAAATAATTTAGAAATTAAGCCAATTAAAAGAAATTTAGTGGCGCCCTCTATTAAGCACACATTTCCGAATTATGTGAAATCTCACTAAGGTGGAAACGTAAACTAACAACATTACATGACCAAATAAACTGAAAATTAATAAAATAAAATAGACTGGCCATTATGCCCCATCTTAGTGAGATTCCACCTTAGGGCGATTTCACATAATTTGGAAACGGGTGCCATCGAGGGGCGCCACTAAATTTCTTTTAATTGGCTTAATATCTAAATTATTTTAGGAACATTGCTTGAACACTACCCTTTTCTTCTTTACCCCCCCCCCCCCTGTTATTGTTATTTTATTTGGTTCAGTTCATTTTCACTCTACTGGTTGGCCATGCTACTGGCAATGTCCTATTTTAATTTAGCTTATTATAAGCAACATGTAGTGGATTGTGCTTTTCTGCTGCCACTGATGTTAGCAACATTCATACATTATAATAAGTAACAGAAAATGATTGAAGGCAAATATGTAAGTTTTCTTATCCCTGTTACAT
The DNA here is from genome assembly GCF_048544385.1 of Mastigoproctus giganteus. Taxonomy (NCBI): domain Eukaryota; kingdom Metazoa; phylum Arthropoda; class Arachnida; order Uropygi; family Thelyphonidae; genus Mastigoproctus; species Mastigoproctus giganteus. Next base: position 53,085,464 of record NC_143586.1, on the reverse strand, counting down.
TTGCTATGTAGTTTTCATTAAAACACCCTTAAATTTATTTTTAGAATATGAGGGTGCAGATGTACAGTTTACTTGCTGAAATGTAGATTACTGATTGAAGCACAAGTTATATTTGTGCTATGTATATTTCATTGCAAACTAAGTATACTTGAGCGGGTCTTAAAATCATGCAGTGAAAATTTAGTAACAAACAAACAAAAGTAACAAACTTTTTGAGATTTATGACTTTCTGGAAGAAACTGAAGTAGTTATTACAATCAGTGCTCAATTTTTCAGACAATTGATGGTGCTTAGCTTTCTATTTCCAGAGAAATTCCTTGTTTGGGAGCTAAATTTTTCTATTTGTTTCAGGAGAAATTTTAAAGATTTTGACTGACTTTCCTGTTGGCTGCACAGATTCCATGGCTGTTTATTCATTATAGATCAACCAAGAATCTACAAGAATGTTATAAAAACTGAACAGAATGTAACCAGATGTTCTGTTCAGTGCTGATAGTAGACGTGTTTTTCTTCAACAAACGAGAGAGAGAGGGAGGACATTTAGCTTACAGTTTGCACATTGTAGATGTAGGAGAGCAAGTAATCTATAAATCTCTGTCTCGCTTGTTGTTTGTAAAAGATCATTTATGATTTTTGAGTATCAGCTTCATACCTTGCATGTAATGTGACAAACTTTGATTCTGTTCTTGATGTGGAAATGTTTCTTAAATCTCAAAATCCATGAGTATAAAGCACTGAAATTGCTTAGTGTCCTCTTCAATTGAGAATGCATTACTTAATGCCTACTTGCATATATGGTGATCACACGTGGCACATTTTTCTTACCTCATTTCTACAAAACAAGAATACAGCAATACCTCGCTTAGCACGGCTTCAAACAGCACGGGTTTCACTATAACACAGTTTTCAATTAAGTTAAAGTCTGCGACAGGGCCTTTGGTATTGGGTTCCATAATAGTCGTAAAGTTTGTTTTATGACTATAATGTTCCATCGCCTCGAAAGCTCCTGTTTGTTTATATTTTTGTATCTTAACTTATAATAAATTTATTAGTTTTCAGAGGAAGAAATAAACTTTGACTAAGTAAGTAAAATTTATAGTAATAGCTCACTCCATATATATGCTGCATTGTCATAGCCTAGGTATGTATACATATATGTTTGTTTGTTTGTTTGTTATTTGGTTTTTAGGAGCATTAGCAACTAAGGCCATATTGCTCCGGGGATATGTGGTGGTCATTCCCTGACCTTTCTGTATTTGCTGGTCACGGGCTCGAACCCTGGTCTAATCAAGAAACGTGTGCTACGTACTGCTGCTCCTTCCCACCTGGCTACGGAGGTGCCGCATACATATATGCTGTGGTGCCAACTCTATTGTCTCACATGCACGTGCCAATAGCTCTCCTCAGGCAGTCAGCAGCAGAAATGTTCAATGTTCAACAGTGTTCCGTCCTGGGGAGACAAGATAGTAACTTTTCAAACTTTTTATTTCACAATTTATTTTTTATCCCTTTAAATACGAAACAATGAGTGAAAAAAATGAAAAGTAATGAAAGCGGTGGAGCTTCTAAATGTAAATGGCTTACATTAGGAAAAAAAACTTGATATTACCAAGTGCCATTAAGATGGTGCATCGTATGCTAAAATCGCCGTGAAAATGGAATGAATGCATTTCATAAAAAAAAGTGCATTTCATGAAAAAAGTGAGGATTTTTATTACTCCATATCCTGCCATTTTGACTATTGATAGTCAGTTAAGTGGAACCAAGCTTCATCATTTAGAAAACATCATTAAGAATACCAATTCTGTTTGAGTCCATAAAGACATGAAACCAGTGATGATGCAGTCATTTTTCTTATCAAGTTCTTCAAATTCATGCATTACATGAATGTGATAGGGATGGAAGCCGAACTTTTTTAGCAGCCCTTTGTGTACTTGAATGAGACAATTGTTTGCATTGCAAATTCAAAGAAACAGGTAGCCTCAAGTCTGCTCAGTGAATTTTTGTGTGACTGCAATAAATGTTGAATAACATCAAGTTTTTCTTTGCTTAGCAGTGAAGAGTGGGGTGTTCTTTTTTTAGTCAGCAATGCTGTTTTTAATGAAAACAGGTTACTAATTGTGAAATTGTTTTATTTTTATTAGTGATATGGGATATTTTTTGTGAAATTCGTCTTTGACATTCACTTATTAGCATTAGTAGAGGCATATGATGCAAGAAAGCAAGCTTATGCAGCATCAGCCAAAAAAGAAAACACTCCCATTTCACCGCTCCGTTCATTTCAGATACTTGTCCAGCTCAGCCTTAAATTTATTTAGGCTATCAACTTCCACAACAAAAGATGGAAGTCTGTTCCACCAATCAACTACCCGCTGGCTAAAGGAAAAATTCTGATTTCGAATAAAAGTATTGTTCAAAATTATTGTTGAAATGTAATCAAGAAATGTTGTGATAGCTTTGTCATGAACAAATCAGTATAGATATATTTTTGTATGTGTAAACTAATAACTATTGTTCTATATTCAAAGTATATAGTGTCACTGATGTGGATCTGTAATTATTGCATATGGTTACCAAAATGAGAAAAATTAGTCTGTTTAATTGTGGTTTTGCACATTTGAATTTCCCAGTATTAACCAGTAGCTGCACTCAACGCTCCTCAAGCCGAATCTTTCAGAGATGTGACATTTATTCTTTTCTCATGAAAATCATAAGTGTACTTTTCCCAAAAAAAAAGTGATGGTCAGTAATGGAACATTTTTGGTAACACTTTCCCAATCAGGACATAAAAATACAATTAAAATCAGCTAACTTCACACTAAGAAGGAAATGAGTGTTATACACACTAACTTGTTAGCAACTGTTATTAGTTTTACTGTAACAGAAAATGGAGTTAGGTTTTGATGCAAGCCAATTGTGACATGCTTTCTTCTTATTCCAAACAGTCTCAGTATATTTGTTGGAAAAATCATGGTTTAGATAATTGATAGGAATACAGGGAAGGATAAAGAATTTTATCCCTACAAGAATAATTTTGGCAGTAACAATATGAGCAAATATTATGATCAAAAGACTTTGAGCAGTGTCCGACCAAGGTGAAGAGAAATAGAAATTACATGGATTATTCCAGTTGACATTGGTGTGATCATTACACCAATGTCAACTGGTGTATGCAGTGCTTCTCAACCTTTTATCATTCATGGACCACTTCAAGCATTCTTTACTCACCGCAGATTTCCAGGTAGGATTTATTTACAGGGAAATTTTAAAAGAAAGAAAAATTTATATGTTGTCATAATTTTTTATTGAAAAAATGGATTTAAAATTTTAATGTGATGGTTGTGCCTGCTTTCTTTTACAAAATTCATTTTTATTTGGGTCTACTTACAATAAAATTTACCTTCCCACGGACCACCTACAACCAACTCACGGGCCACAGGTTGAGAAACACTGGTGTAATGCTAAATGGCATAAGGCTCTATTGGGGAAAAATAATTGCCACAAAGTTGGCTAAGGATATGTTCTCAAATTATAAAAAGTTAGTTGTAAACTGACTACAAAAGAAATTTGCTTTAATCAACGGAAAGCCACTTAACTCTTGGAACAACTTTCCACTTAATCTTGTAGAACAGAAGCTGGGTTGAGTTTAAACTAAACATAAACTAAATTACTTTGGTGTATGCAGTATTGCAATAAGATAACAAAATTTTTATATGAAACTAACTTATCCACTTCCCACTCATTCTTTGTTTAACTTGCATTTGGAGGTGGGACCGAAGAAATAATTATGGTTATATCAGTCTGTTAGCTGTAATTTATGTGGAATGTTTTGTAAATCTGATGTTTTTTTTTTCTATAGCCTTTTCTTATATCTTTTATTTGTACTTGGCTTGGGAGCCACATGTGAAAGGAAAGCACTTCAAACTGATTTTCTGATTGCTGAGAAGGTAAGATAAGAAATATATATATATTTTGCCAATTTTGTAATTATTTATCTCTTATTATATATATATATTTTTTTTGCTATCTTCTATCCTGTTTTATCGCTATCTCCACTCCCCCCCACCCCATTTTTCTGCCTTGTTTCCACTTTCTTGTTATTCAATATATACATATGGAGAGAGATATTTTGTTTCATTAATTGACTCTTATAAGTTTTTTTTTTTTTTTTTTTATCAGGTTATTAGAAACATTTTCATTGTGTTAAACAGATGACCATCTCCAGTTTAGGTGTACCAAAAATATCTGGGTTAATGTATAGAAGTGGGTACCCCTTCCGATTGATAGTTACAAGTAAGTGATTGACATGCCTAGCCCACTATGGTTAGTCTTAGTTATGGGTGTTTATCCTCCCCATGCTGCTGTTTTTAAATCAGGAGCTTATTTTCCGATTTTAAAACAGCAACGAGGGACAGGATAAATATCGTAAGATTAATCATAGTGGACTGGGTGTGTAAATCACTACTATTCACAACAATCAATCAGAAAGGGTACCTGCTTGTAAACATTAACCAATATCTGAATAATTCCAGAACTTTTTTAAGCATTCAAATGAAGAGGAGAGCAATACAGCTCTCTTCCTGACCAAACTATTTTATTTATAGTCATTGACATTTTTACATTAATTGATTTGCTTGCAGTTTTTTTTTTTTTATGTCAAAGGTTTTTTAGTTTCTAATTTACTGAATTAAATACTCATGCATGCATACCAAATAATTCTTCATCAAATTACTAGAATTATAAATGAGCTAATCTTAATTACTTTAAAGAATTAATCTCAAGTAAGAATATTACTAATTTAAATACTTCACAACTGGCAAGGTTTCTTGACTCTGTGTTGATTCCTGTCATCATCCCGTCATCAACCTTTGCCAGGGGCAAAGGTTGATGACGTTGTAGAGCAGATATCATCTTTTAAGGGCACAAAAGGTGATATAGTTGTACACGTTGGCACTAATGATATTAAGAGTAGGAGACCAGCGGAATTACTTAACAAGTACAGGTCACTGTTGAAAAAAAGCCGTGAAGTAGGGTTGAATTTGAAAGTGTCTGCAATTCTGCCCAGACACGATAGGAGGGAGTATATGATGAGAGCCTTGTCGATCAATTCAGCCCTGGAAAGAATGTGCAAGGCTCAAGGGGTAGAATTTTTTTCAGCCTGGAATGTACTTGTTAACAGGAGAGATTGCTTCTACAGGGATGGGATACACTTAAATAGAAAGGGTGCAAGAATATTTGCTGATGCTATCGAGGCAGTGTTAGGTGGGTCGGAAAACTGCTAGCTTGGGGGGAGACAAAGACTAATGGGTTAACAGTAGCCACTGGCAGAGGTGAAAGAGATTCTTGCACTGCTTCTATTGGAATGAGCAGAAGCCTGAAAAACAAGATGCAGGATATTTCAGAGACTGCTGGAAGTCATTACGGTACAAGTAAACACATGGGTTGTGTTAGGGTAGCTAAGAATAGAAACAGGTGCATGTATACTTGCGTGTACACCAATGCTAGGAGTTTAGTAAATAAATTTGATGAATTTGAGGTACTGCTCAAAACATCAAAGGGAGATATTGTTGGGATATCAGAGACGTGGTGTCACACAGATATAAGGAATGCAGAACTGGAATTTGGGGAGTACAATGTGTATAGAAAGGATAGACAGGACAGGAGGGGAGGAGGGGTTATGCTATTAGTTAAAAAACACATAAAATCCAAGGAAGTGAAGCCAGTCGACATTGATGGACAGGGCAGTGTCGAGTCAGTTTGGTGTGACATAAGCATAGGTAAATCAAAATTGAGAGTAGGAGTGTGCTATAGGCCTAATGACTCTGATGAGTATAATAAGATACTGTACAGGGAAATAGAATGGGCCAGTAAATCAGAGAGTCTTATAATGGGGGATTTTAATTTCCCAGATATTGACTGGAATTTGTGGGTTGGTCACTCACACACTAGCAAGGCTTTTGTGGATTTATTGGATGATTGTTTTCTACACCAGCATGTTCGGGAGGCAACTAGAGGGAGTAATACTCTTGATCTGATTATCAGTAGTGATTCTTCATGCATTAGGAATCTGCAGATAAAGGAACCACTGGGTGGCAGTGATCACAGTGTGCTGAAGTGGGATTTACTCAAGGAGGTAACTACCATCAGAGGTAAAGGGAAGGGTTTTTGCTTTCGTAAAGGCGACTATGATGGTCTGAGACAGTATTTAAATTCTATACAGTGGGACCAACTGATGCTGTTACCAACAGCAAATTCAAAATGGGAAGCATTCAAGGAACTAATCTTGGAAGCTACCAGGCTTTACATACCAACCAAGAAATATTGTTCAAGGTTCAGGCCTAAATGGTTGTCAGATGAACTAATGAGACATATGGCAGAGAAGAAAAATGCATGGGATACATACAAATTAATGGGTGACATTGAAGCCTATGATAGATATAAGTTGGTCTGTAACCAAGTCACAAAGGAGATTAGGCAGGCAAAGGCAGATTATGAGAAATCCTTGGCAAAGGATGCAAAGAAAAACAGAAAAGAGTTCTTTACCTATTTAAACTCAAGAAGGAAAGGGATGAATCAGATTGGTCCACTGGATGTTGATGGTTCAATAGTTGAGGATCCAGCTCAGGTGGCTAACAATCTAAACGAGTATTTTGCATCTACATTCACACATGAGGAGTTATTCAGGAAGGGGAATGTCGTAGGTGAAGTAAACATTGGCAGTGAGCTAGATGATTTTCTAATAACTGAGAGGAAAGTGGAGGAGAAATTGTTGAGGATAAACATAAAAAAGGCACCCGGGGTGGATGGGATCTATCCAGTTATATTAAAGGAGGCAGCAAAGGAAGTAAGCAAACCCCTAGCCATAATTATGAGAGCTTCTTTGGACTCAGGGGAGGTACCCACGGACTGGAGATGTGCAAATGTAACCCCAATTCACAAAGGAGGATCAAAGGCTGACACAAGTAATTATAGACCTGTTAGTTTAACTTCGGTTCCAGGAAAATTAATGGAGACACTGGTTAAAGAAGCACTGCAGGATCATCTGGACAAGAATTCACTTATAGCTCAGACACAGCATGGTTTTGTTAAGGGCAGGTCTTGTCTGACCAATTTGATTGGATACTATGATGTAGTCACAAAAGAACTGGATGCAGGGAATAACTTTGATATTATATATTTGGATCTTAGAAAGGCTTTTGATACTGTTGTGCATGGAAGACTGCTGCACAAATTGGAGAAGTGCGGCATTGGAGGCAAACTGCTGCTATGGATAAAGGGATGGTTGAGTGGCAGAAGACAGAGAGTGGTAATCAATGGACACTGCTCAACGTGGACTAATGTTATTAGTGGAGTTCCTCAGGGTTCAGTGTTGGGTCCATTGTTGTTTTCTGTATTTATAAATGATATTGATGATGGTGTATCAGGCTTAATGTCCAAGTTTGCAGACGATACCAAGGTTGGCAGGGTTGTTAAGGACACTACTGATACTATGCTGCTGCAACAGGATCTGGAAAGGTTGAGCAGATGGGCTGAGAGGTGGCAAATGAAGTTTAACATTGACAAATGTAAAGTACTACATATGGGAAACAGTAACCCCAGATCACCGTATCAACTCTGTGGGACTACGCTGACAGTGGTAGAGAATGAAAAGGACCTGGGGGTAATTGTGCAGGCAGATATGAAGTTCTCTGAGCAGTGCAGACGAGCTGCAAGAGTAGCTCATGGTGTCTTGTCAATGATATACAGGAATTTTTCTAGCAGGGACAGGGATGTGATTATTCCCTTGTATAAGGCATTGGTCAGGCCACACCTTGAGTACTGTATACAGGTCTGGAGGCCTCATTTCAAGAAGGATGTAGAGCTGCTGGAACGAGTACAGAGAAGGGCAACAAGATTAGTGAATGGAACAAAGGGTTGCTCTTACGAAGAAAGGCTTAAGTTTTGCAAATTACAGAGCCTGGAGACTAGGCATCGGCGAGGTGATCTGATAGAGGTGTATAAGGCTTTGAATGGCTTGAGCATGCTCAATGCCGATGGGATTCTTCCTCTGGCTCAGAATAATCACCTGAGAGGGCATAAATTCAAATTGAGGAAGGACGGATGTCGGATAGATGTGCGGAAATTTTCCTTTAGCCAGCGGGCAGTTGGTTTGTGGAATAGACTCCCATCGCTTGTTGTTGAAGTTGATAGCCTAAACAAATTTAAGGCTCAGCTGGACAGGTATTTCGAACGAACGGAGGGGTGAAATGGGAGTAGTGGTTGGTTTTTTTTTTTTTTTTTTGTTTTTTTTTGGCTGATGCTGAATGAGCTTGCTTTCTTGCATCATATGCCTCTACTAATGCTAATGCTGTCATCAGGCCCAATCAAAAAGAGAATGAATTCTGCAATATATGTACAGAGGAGAAAACTATTTATAGTAAATAGTTTTCTACCACCCTCCACATATTGTACCAACTTTCATCTTTCTTGGTTAGGCCTGATGAAACAATTCAATATGGAATCAATAAATGTTGCTGGTTAAGCAGTTTATTGTTTTGAGAGTTTTAGGTTAGTAATTTAATCCTTTCGCCACAATAAAATTCACTTTTTAACAATTCACTTTGCTTAATTAGTGTCATTCCTACTTCATCTTAATTATTTATAAATAGCTACACGATGTACATATATTTATAAATATCTACATAAAATTAGTCTCATTGTTTCAATGAATTTCCTTTCTCTCTCTTCCCCTACCCATGTGTATATATGTATGTATAGAATCCATCTGGTGATACTGTTAGCAGTTAATACATTTAAGTCTATGCTAAGCATGAAGTGGAAAATCAGTGCATTGCTTAAATGTATTTTATTCATTGGCGAAGTGTTTTTTAATTTTTTCTTTTATCTTTTGAATCTGTCCAAATATCTCTTTTTTTCAGTTTTAGCATAGGATAAGGAAATTTTCTGAATTTTTTCACAATTTCTGAGTTGTGTTGGTTGAAATAGGTAAATTTTTGGTTATTACTAGGAATTCCCACCTGCGATGCAAATAGTAGGTTGGGTTTTTCAATAGGGGTTTTTTGAGAGGTTGGGTTTTACACTGAGCAGATATCTTTTCCAATATATGCTCTCTGACTAGTTTAACAGGGCTCGCCTGTCATTTAATCATTGTGATGTGTAATTTAATTTGCTGAAGTTATAAATTCATGTAGCATGCTTTTATGCCCCTCACCCCTTTCTCCCATGACTTCTCACATGAATACTTAAATTCATGCAAACCCTTCCAGTCTCCTCCCTGATGGAAATTATAGTATGGATAGTACTTTCTAAAAATATATCCCAATATTTCTTTGGTCAATTTAGGATCAGTTAAGGAAATTTGTTAAATTAATTCACAAGAAAGAAATATCAGCTTTATTCTAAAATTAGGAGGTCAATAACCATTTTGGAATATTTTCATTATCTAAAATAGCCAAACACATTGTCACATATTTTGTAGATTAGGTTAGTGGGTTTAAGAGTTTGTCGGTTAGGTTAGAGGGTTAGTTTAAGTTTACAGGGATTAATAACAGTAGTCAAGGTATGCTTTTGTAACAACTAGTAAAGTTAGGCAGGTGGGCTGAGAAGTGACAAGTGTAACACACTAATGCAAATGCAAGGGACTGCATGCGGGTAGTAGTAATTCCAGAATAATGTACCAGCTGTGTGGTACCACGCTCAAGATAGTAAAGAATGAAAAAAAGACATTGGGATAATTGTGCAGTCAGATACAAGTTCTCTGAGCAGTGCAGATGGGCTGTTAGAAGTGCTCATGGGGTTTTGTCAATGGCATACAGGAATTGTCAGTAGGGTGATTATCCCATTGTATAAGGCAATGGTTAGACGACATCTGGAGTATTGTATTCAGGTCTGAAAGTCTCATTTTAGGAAAATTTGGATCTGTTAGATTACTCCCACTCTCATTATATCATTGCTTCTAACTAACACACACTGATGTGTGTTATTCTATGTAGATTAAGAAGTTAAGCATTAGCATACTTAACTTATTAATCTGCACACTCCATCTGCTTTTGATAAGAGGCATGACCTTTCACCTTTCCTATCTTCCGTGCTCTCTGAAATACATCATACCATAGCAAAACTCACCATCCCCTATTTCTGGGTAACAGCACGTTTCCATTAGCCCTAAAGGGATTTGAATTCATTCATTTTTATTGACAATACTTTTGACATTACTGTAGACACAGTTGGACTAAGTGTTCTTGTGTAGTTGACTACATTTACGAACTCCTTGAAGTTGTTTTAACTTGTTCCCCTAGCAGTAGTTTCCCTTTCATTTGAAACATTGAGAAATTGGATAGTTACCTATCCCCTCCTCATATACTATAGGTAACTATCCAATTTCTCAATGTTTCAAATGAAAGGGAAACTACTGCTAGGATCACATAATTTAGTCAATTTTCTTATCTAAATTTTTTTAAATATTTTCTTTTATTTTTGTATCTTTCTTTATATTTTTATTGTTATTTTTTGATTTTTTTGTAGTTATTTTTATTCTTTTGTTATTGCTGTGTATCATTTCTACTGTCATTTATTTTTGGACTGGAGCAAAGTCCTATAGCTATTAATATAAATACTAATACCCTTCCTACACCTTGCCATTATTGGCTGCTGTAAGAATATTTTCAAGGATAGAGAAAGTTTATCATTCAGTTTTTGTTTATTATTTCTTCAAAGTTGGCTGAGGCCATGAGGCACTGGCATGTTTGTAAATTGCATGTGTTATTTTGTTTGGCTGTTTCCTAGAAGGAAGAGCCATGCAATTCATTCAAAATCAGTAAACTCAACCTGTGTAAAAAAAAAAAAAAAAAAATCTTTCATCTGCACATATATTAAAAAGACCAAGCTAATCTTTTCTGGTTAGTTTGGTCTTGTGCTTTTTGGAACAGAAGAGCACAGTCATTGGAGAAGCAGAAGAGAGAGTACCCACAAAACACGATTTATAGACTCTATTAATAATAAATAGATTATAAAAGCTTTACACAGGTGAACTGTTTTCAGTTAAAGTATTTTGATTGTGGCTTTCCTTAAATTCTTTGATTCAGTAAAATTCAGATGACAGTGACAATACTCATCACTGTAAGTCTTTCACAGTGCTGTGACAGGTTCCATTGTAGTTTTGTTAATCACATGCAAAATTTCAGCAATAATACTTCATTCTATGTCTACATATATAATAAATTTTGGAAGTTTCAAAAATCAGGCTAATTCACATCTTGTCTCTGTGTTTTTGCCACAAGAAGAATGCTGCCTGGTGAAGTGATTTGTAACATAAAGTTAAAAAAAAAAAAAAAAAAAAATGGCTTTAAGAATATTTCAGGGTAATAGTTTAGATCCATTAAAAAAAACATTATTTTTTTATGAACTGCCCTTGTATTATTGTAGAGTTAGAAGTTTTAAATGTGACAAGGTTTTACTTCAATTATTATCAAAAAGAAAATGAAACAAACTTCTATAATTATATGCTTCTGCTTGGGACTTTCACCCATTTGCATTTTAATTGTAATAATTTGCAAAGTATATTTTGATCATGCAAACTTTATTTTTAAAAGAAACATTCATCATTTACTACTGCTGAAATATCAGCAGTGAATGTTATATAAGCTTAGTATAATATGTCTTTGATATTTAAGCTGTGATTCTGAAGTATTTTGATTAACAGTTATGTGTTTCACACATTTGTGCAAGTGTGATGGGTGCAGATGTTATATAGATATAGAGAACAATGAGCAGAATTAACATGGGAGAAAAAAACTGATATTATAACAATTATAAAAGATCAACTGGCTAAGTTTTAAACTGTTAAACTAAGAAATTTCAGTAAATGCTCCATAAATATAATATTCAAAGATTTAGTTTTTATGTCCAAGTATAGACTTTCAACAATAATATATAGTTAGTTTGAATGGTACACTGAAAAATGCAATTATTTCTAAAAGTTAGGAATAATTGCATTTTTTTTATTAGTAAACATCTCAGGGTGTATTGTTAATAAAAATGGTTTGCTAAGTTGCTTCATACATGAAATAAATCAAGGTAGAAAAATTTATTTAATGTTATTTCATCTATGAATTTAAGTTGGATTATAATGGTATTCTTCTTCTCTCAAGACAAGGAAACATGCCACTCAGATTGAATGAGCTAAAAATGTATACAGTGGACCCTGCTTTATGATTAGCTCACTGTATGATCAAATCACTTTACGATGGACTCTCCATAATAAAATACCATTCATTATACAAAATGTAATGAGTGCCGGTCGTTGTGATTATGTTTGTGAATTAAATTTTAATTCTATTAAACAGTGACTCTAATAATAAGCGAAAATAGAAGGAATATGATCCACAGGCTATAAAAGTTAAAAGATATGAAGGACAAATTTACACTTTATTACCTTCTCAGTTAACAAAATTAAATGATACATGTGAAAATTGAAAGAATATTTTCCACAGGTTAGAAAAATAAAAATAAATTTATGCTTATGTACGTAGCATTAATTAATACTGTAATGTACATACTGACTTTTTTTTTTTTTGTTGTGAAATTTAAGAGTAAAGAAGATAAGCAATCAATAACAAAGAACACAGTATGCACAAATTTTGGAGAAAATTATTTTAAAATATATTCTACATAATTAATTGGAAATATTGGACATTAATAATTAGACATCGAAGAAGGAAGAAGAGGGATAATAGCGCCATCTTATGAATAAATTCATTGACTGAAGATATAATAACTACTTTTGCGAATCTAATGAATAATATATATCTGTTTATATACATAGACAACCTCTGGAAACCAGGCAAAAACTAGTTGTAATCAGCCTTCTGCACTAAGCGGGGCTCTGCTGTAGCCACCTTTCCTCTTCAAGAGCATACCCCTGGGGGCTCACATCTGGTGAGTATGGGCTTGGCACACCCAGGGTCCTGAGCTGGATATCACCATTCTTATCTTTCTTGGTGATTCCCTTCTACTTCTCTCTCTCTCTCTGGATAAATTTCAGAAATTTTTTTTTTGCCTGGTGCAGCATAAGCTTCAGGCTTCCTTGTATCATATGGCTAATAATAATCTCTTGGGATGCATGATGACTCTTCCTATGATTAAAGCCAGCCCCTTTCAAAATCGCTATGTGGTAGGCAATGGCATACCTCCACATTGTCTGATGCCACAGAGACCATAACAAAACCAACTCTAAAAACTGCTGTTAAAGGAAGACCTGCAACTAGGTGAAGGATGGGATCAGTCAACTTTTGGGCATGACATTTTGCGATACCACTAGTATAGCACATGATCGATGCAGTTGAAGGAATTTATTGGTGGCCACAGCAGCTCCTCATGGAACTTATTGACAGGACGAAGAAGTGAGATACTGAGTAACAAGTTTACAGAGCTTAAAAAATAGGAATGAAGAGAAGATTCTGAAAATTAGTTTTTTATATGATTGAAGATTTAATCGAAGGGGTAACATTTCACCATAACATAAAAACCCACAGAATTCCAGCTGTTGGTATTATCGCAAATGCAATAAGATTGAGTTTACTACACATTTATAAGGCGCCTCCGTAGCCAGGTGGGAAGGAGCAGCAGTGCGTAGCACACGATTCTTGATTAGACAGGGGTTCGAGCCCGTCACCACCAAATACGGAGGATGCGGAAAGGTCAGGGAGTGACCACCGCATATCCCAGAGTAATATGGCCTTAGTTGCTAATGCTCCTAAAAACCAATTAACAAAAATAACACATTTATAATAGATTGCACTAACAAAAAAGCCCAGTAAACTAGAAACTGCAAATTGCTTTTATTGTTTTATGGTAGTGGCCTCTAGAAATGTGCTTTAGAAAAATATTGCAAAGGCATTTAAAATTGATTCTTATAACGGAACATATGATAACAGTGAAAGTGTAGTGCATTTTAATGATTTTAATTGGTTTTTTGAAATTTGGTTCTATAAAGCGGCTGATCTAATAACCAGTGATTATGTTAACCAGCGCCTACTTATTTCACTTTATGATGGGCTTAAGATTGTCTCCAACTGGACCATGTGGTTCTTCTTCTCCCCCAATAGCAGCGTTTGTAAATATGTTGACCACATTTTTGTTCTTGCATCCTTTAGTTCAGGTGGTTTTTTTTTTTTGTTTTTTTGTGTTGTGCTTATTTGACATAAATATGGCCATTGTGTGTGCCAGACAGCTTTTGGAGAATGACCCAAACCTACTAGGCAGAGCATCTCTGTCTACAGAAGATCTCTCTCTCTTGGTGATTCCCTTATACTTTTGACACTCTCTCAGGGTAACTTGGGAACTTGAATGGGTTGAGCACGCTGAATTCTGATGAGATCCTTCCACTTGTTCAGATTACGAACCTAAGGGGGCATACATTCAAATTAAGAAAGGACAGATGTAGAATAATGTGCGGAAATTTGCCTTTAGCCAGCAGGTGGTTAACTGCTGGAACAAACTTCCATCTGTCGTTGTGGAAGTTGATAGGTTGAATAAATTTAAGGAGGAACTGGACAGGCATTTGGAGGGAATGGTGTGTTTTTTTTTTTTTTTTTTGGCTGATGCTTTCCCTTCCCCATCTCTTCCATCATGCAGTATGATTGATGACTTTTGAGGTTATGATGAACATCGTGGTGAGATCCAATATTCCTTACATTTTGAGGGTACAGCTCTAAAATGGTATTCACAGGCCGGCCGCTAGTCCGGACCGAACCTATTGGTAACTTTCTAGGAGGCTTCCGGATCAGCTAGTGATCTTAATCTTGCTACCTCTACTCTGCCAGATAGTGACTGGAGGGAGTCCGAGTAGTGTGTATGTGGGGAGCATTGTCGAGGCCACGTTATGTCAAGGATCTGGGTATATTCTTACCATGTGTATGCCATATCCAAAAATTTCATTACTTCATACAGCATGTCCCACCCACTTTTTCTTACTATTGAATACACCATGAATTGTCAAACTAATAGAGCAAGATTATCTGCAAAAAGATCTAAACCTCCCAAGCACTTCCTAATTCATTTCACAAATATACGTGGTATCAATTCTAATCTCAGCGATGTCCATTTCCACTTGCAGTCTGCCAAACCCCATGTACTTTTTTCTGACAGAATCTCAGTTATTGGTTGATTCAACTACTGCTCATCTCAGATGCCCAAATTATTCGCTGTATGATTCTTTTCGCCTCAAAGGTGGTACTTGTGCATATGTCTGTTCTGATATTCCCTGTAAGAGACTTGGAAATTTGGAATCTCCTCTCTTCGATCTTCTCTGGCTTAAAATCTCTCTACCTCATTGTGTCAAATTCATCTGTTGTCTCTACTGTTCTCCCAACTCCACTAATCACTTGGAGATCTTTGACTTCCTCTCTTTGCAACTTGACTTTCTCCAGTCCAACTTTCCTAACAATGAGGTAATTGGTGATTTTAATGTTCACAACTCCAGCTGGCTTCCATTTTCTAGTCACACTGACCCAGCTTGTCGAGATGCTGAGGCTTTTGCAATTACTAATGATCTTGCACAGATTGTTCATTTACCTACAAGAATACCAGACAATCCTAATCATACAGCCAATACGCTTCATCTTTTTCTCACAAAACAACCCTTCTAAGTACACGGTCGAAGTGAGAGGTCCTTTAGGCACTTCAGATCACAACTTGGTGATTATCTCTTCTCCAATGGAACCTTTATCTCATGGCTTTTCCCAACCTCGTGTTGTTTGGCATTACAAGAATGCAAAATGGGATGACCTGCGAGACTTCTTTTCTTCTTTTCCTTGGTCAGATTACTGTTTCATAAGTTCTGATGTCAACGTTTGCTCAGATCGTGTCAGTGAAATTATTCTTGCAGGAATGGAATCCTTTATCCCACACTCCACTTTAAAATCTTGCCCTTTATCTAAACCTTGGTTTTCCAGTGAATGTGCTAAGGCTGTTCAAGAGAAGAATGTTGCATATCGTAATTGGCTTGTTTCTAATTCTTCAGTTTCATTTTCTGCCTACACCAAAGCTTGAAACATTTGTAAAGCAGTTATTAACCAGTCCAAACTAGAGTTTGAACAGGCTAAGAGTAGAAAACGTGCTTCTTACCCTAATGGTAGCCGAGCATTCTGGTCTCTTGCCAAAGCTATTGGCCACAACTTTTGCCCATCTCTACTCCCACCTCTGTCCAAACAAGATGGTTCTGTTGTCACTTCAACCAAGGATAAAGCTGACCTGCTAGCATCCCATTTTTTTTCAACTTGTGCATTAACGATCTTGGTAAAACATCTCCCACTATTCCCAAAATGCTCCATTCAGTGGTTCCTGTGGTCTTCCATGAAAAGGATTTTGACGAATCTTGATGCTAAGAAAGCTGTAGGTCCCGATGGTATTTCTCCACTTGTTCTCAAAACCTGTGCTCCTGAACTTACTCCTATTCTTTGCCGCCTTTTTCACTTTCTTATTCCAAAGGTGTTTTTCCTTCTGCTTGGAAATTTGCTCATATCCAGCCAGTTCCTAAAAAGGGTGACAAATTCCTCCCATCCAATTATCGTCCCATTGCAATTACTTCTACTCTTTCTAAAGTAATGGAGAAATCAATTAACCGCCAAATTTTAAACTACCTAGAAACCTTCCGTCTGATCAACGATCGCCAGTATGGATTCCATCAGTGTTGATCCACTGGTGATATTCTGGCTTATGTTACCCATTTATGGACTAATTCAATGGAAAGGTTCGGTGAAACACAAGTAGTTGCTCTTGACATCTCAAAGGCTTTCGATCATGTTTGGCATCAAGGTCTTTTACACAAACTTCCATCTTATGGTTTGCCAACTGTTTTTAGTAATTGGTTATCCAGTTTTCTCTCTGTCTTCTAATTTCTCCACTAATGCTGGTGTCCCCCAAGGTTCAGTTCTTTCCCCCATTCTTTTCCTCTTGTATATTAATGACTTTCTTCCATCGACTGGAAATCCTATCCATAGTTTTGCCGATGATAGCACATTTTGCCGATGATAGCACATTCCACTTACCATTTTGAGAAACCTTGTCCTGCTCAATCAGGTTCAACTTCTTGAAAATCTGCTACTAATTCCTTAAATGCCAATCTTCAGGTAATTCTCCAGTGGGGTTTGTTTGTTTGTTTGTTTGTTATTTCGTTTTTAGGAGCATTAACAACTAAGGCCATATTGCTCCGGGATATGCGGTGGTCATTCCCTGACCTTTCCGCATTCTCCATATTTGGTGGTGACGGGCTCGAACCCCGGTCTAATCAAGAAGAGTGTGCTACGCACTGGTGCTCCTTCCCACCTGGCTATGGAGGCGCCTCTCCAGTGGGGCAAAGACAACTTAGTTGATTTCAACCCTTCTAAAACTCAGTCTTGTCTTATATCTCGCAAAAAGGATTTTTCTGCTCCTATGCTTATCTTTAGTGACACTCCGATTTCTAGGCAAAATGATATATCTCTTTTGGGGATTACCCTGACTTCTAATCTCTTTTGGCACAAGCACATTACAAATATTGCCTCTTCTGCATCTAAAAAACTTGGTTTTCTCTTTCGCTCCTTTTGTTCCAAACAGCTGCTCACTTTGTATAAATTGCAAATCCGCCCTGCCATGGAATATTGTTTCCACATCTGGGGTGGTGGCCCCAAAACCTCTCTCAGGCTTCTTGATTCCATTCAGAAGAGGGCAGTTAGGTTAATTAATGACTCATCTCTAACAGTCTCTGCACTTGCTGTCTTATAGACGTACTGTTTCTGTGCATGCCGCTTCTACAGATACTTCCATGGCACTGTTCTTCTGAATTAGCTTCTATAATTCCTGCTGTCTCTATCAAAACAGTCTGAATACGTGCCGCCACCAGCCAACATCCATTTACTGTCCAACTTCAAACTCACAGAACCAACTTTTCATCTTCCTCGTTTATTCATTCAGCTGCCGTTTTCTGGAACAACCTTCCTTCATATGTAATTCCTGAAAATTATAGTCTACAGAAGTTTAAGTCCAATGTTAACAAATATCTTCTTTTGTCTTCTCAACCTCCAACCCAAGCACGGTACTAAGTACTATAGGTTCTAACACCTCTCGTGTTTGGCGTTTACATAAAAAAAAAAAAAATAAATAAATAAATGAAATAAGCTCATACACTTGCTTTCTTGTATCACATGCCACTACTACTACTACTTTTTTTTTTTTTGTGGTGCAGCATAAGCCTCAGGCTTCCTTGCACCATATGGCTATTAATAATAATAATATCGGTTCCATCCTTAACCTGTGCTTATCAGGCAGTGTCGTCACATTTGTTGACTCTACAAACAAATATACCGAACAGCTATGGTACCCCTGTCAGTGTAGTCATTGCCAACATCGTGATAGAGGAGTTGGAGGAGTGCATATTCCTGAACCTGCTGGCTTCAGTCACCATCTGGTGCAGGTATTTAGATGATATCTTCATCATCATCACCACCCGAGGTTCGGATTCACAGCTATTACAATACCTCAACCCCCTATTCCCCTTCATCCAGTTCACTTTAGAATTGGAATCGAACAAGGCATTTTCTTTTCTGGATGTCTTAGCTAGGCACGTGAGCCCACTTCTAGAAACCTATTTTGTGAGGATTTTGTATTCATCGTGCAAGTCCAAAAGGTGATGCTCCCAGTCCTGTAGGATGTACGTCAATCTTGTGTTGAATAATCCCTGCAGACCTTCATACCTCGGACATTGATACATAAGATGTGACCAGCTCTCAACATCTCCGCAGGTGCAGAGTGGGTCAACAAGGAGCCCTAGTATGGTGAGCTTGTCATTGAAGGGCCCATTAGTAGAAAGGTGAGTGCTTGTCCCAGCTGAAGCCAAGTCGGTGATTTTGGGTAGACCTTGTCAACGTATGGTAAAAATTTCCTTGTGACCTCCCCCTTGGTGTAGGCCATCCACCTGTTCTACCATTCTTGTTGGAGGTGTTTTTGTAGTTGCAGTTTTTCCATGCTCTTTCTGTTTGTTGGTTCGATTGTATATCCTTGGAATGTGATAGGGATCCCTTTGGAATAGTAGTAAATTAGGCTGCGCCGGACTGCCTCCAGGTCCAATGGGAGGACACCGACCAGCACCCGAACGGCCTCTGTGCCAACTGTGTTGCAGGCTCGAGTCACTGTGAGTAAGATTGACCAATGGGCTGATTCTAGTGTTCTTCTATTGACGACCATAGTTGTCTTGTGATACTAAATAGCAGCCACGTAGGTGATCATTGGAATAAAAGTGGTCTTGTAATACAACGTCAGGACGTGTTTTTTGAGGCCCCAGTCGCAGTGCGTGATCTTTGCAACCATGGCAGAATATTTCCTTATTTTGTTCCTGACTTGTTTGAGGTGGGACTGGAATGAAAGCCTTGTGTCAAAAACGACACCAAGGTATTTCATTTCAGTGGCAAAGTTGATTGTGGTTCCATTTATTTTTATTTGGGGTGGCCTTCTGACATTGAGAATTCCTTTCAGTAGGATTGATTTGGTTTTCTCTGTTGATATTTGGAGAAAGTTGTCCTCTGCCCACTTCTGTAGGATTTTTTAGGGTGTTGTTTGCTTGGTCCTCCAGCTGAGCTCTTGAGTCTGCAGTCACTGTAAGGATTAAATCATCAGCGAAGGCCTGTCAGTGCACTTCCCCAAGATTAATGTGCAGGAACTTGTCGAAGACTATGTTCTAGAGCAGGGGGCCTAGGACAGACCCCTGCAGGCATCCTCTGTGTACTGTTCTGGTGATTCGGTGGTATGATGTCACTACTTCTATAGCTTGTTGGGAGAGGTAAGTTTTAATGCCGTTGTATAAATTGGCTGGGATTTTCGCTTGTCGGAGTCTGCCCAGGACGCTCGGCCATGCCACCAAAGGGAGTCGAATGCCCCAGAAAAGTCCACTGCTATGGCTAGGAAGTATTTTTACTGGCATTCCTCAACAGCAACCAGAAGGTTCCTCATGGCATCCACAGTTGATAGTCTAGGCCTAAAGCCAAACTGATTGGGTGATTCCAGGTTGGCAGCAGAGTAGTAGTGTTGAATCCGCTTGTGTAGTCGTCACTCCAGTAGTTTGCTCATGACTGTGAGGATAGCGATAGGCCAGTATGAGTTCAGTAGTTGTGGGTCCTTGCTGGGGTTCAGTTTTACAGTCACCAATTTCCATTTTTTGGGGAAGTATCCCTCTGACAAGCATTGATTGTACAGCTTTAGTAGTAGGTTTGGAGCTAATTGGACAACTTGCTTAATAATCTCCAGCTCTAGTAGATCTTTGCCTGGGCATTTTTTGGGCCGGATTTGTGCTGCAGCTTCTTGTAGTTCCTCTGTTGCTCCCATAGCTTCCATCTCGTAGTTTTCATTTTGCTTGCATAGAGTTTTCTGCTTTTCTGTGTTTTGGGGTAACTGCATCCTTGAAAATGTCCAAAATATTGTTAATGGACTGCTCCCACATAGTTGTAAGTAGTCCTTATGGGGTTCTGGTGGTTGTGAGAACTCCCCCCCCACAGGGAGTTTGTTAGTGGTTACCTTGTACCCCCCCCCCACGCGGCTCTCATTTCCCATTGTTGTCACTAGGCGCTCCCAGGCACTCTTTTTGCTCTTGTGAATTTTATCTGTGTATTGGTTCCTGGCTTCCCTATACCTTTGTCTCAAGACTTCAACCTCATTCTCCGGCCAGGTCCTGTGTGCCCCCCTGTTAAATCCTTTCTTCGTTTTGTGACTTCCTTTTGGAGTGTCTGGATCTCCTGATTCCACCAGGACACCACGCCGGGAGTGAGATTTTTCTTCCTAATTGCCATCTGAGCTACACTGGTAATGAGTTCTGTAACTGTTCTTTGGTGGTGATCTGAGTCTGATTCAGTCTCCTGTTCCTGTGAGCCACCAGATGTAGCTGCTTCCAATTGTTGCGCAAAGAGGTCCCAGTTTGCTTTAGCAATCATGAATCTATGTTGCAATTGTCTGATGATTGGTACTTTTGTTAGCGTTCTTGTAATCCTGTAGGTGATTACCCGGTGGTCAGAGGTCGTCCACGCATTTTCCACCTTCCAGCCAGGGCATTGTGCAGCCATGTTCGTTGTGGCAAGGGAAATGTCGATAGTTGCCTCCCAGAGCGTGTTGCAGAACGTTGGGAGGTGGTGCAGTTTGTTTCAGTATACTGGAAACCCATTTGCTGCGGTCAATTCATGAACTACAGGTCAGTGCATGCCCCTTGCCATCTGAACAGCACTGTGGCCACGTGCCCACTACTCTCTCGAGCTTGGATACATTCCAGCTCAGAGGTAGATGCACAGAGGTTTCTAAGGTAAAAGCTGACCTCACCAATTGTGGCTATCCTGCCCATGTCTTAGACAAGTGCGCACTACAACTGCAAAAACTTGCAGCTTGCCCGAGGCTCTCGCCCCTCATGATAGTGGAACAGTATTTACCACTTATATCCCATATTACTTGGGCGCCTCAGACCACATTTCTAGGTTCCTACGCGAGTACCACGTAAAGTGCTTGCAACTTCTTGGTAGAGGTTTGTGATCTCTGGTCTCCAGGGTAAAAACACCCAATCGCCCCTCTTTTGCACAGCAGTATTGTATACTGGATCACTTGCAACGATTGTGGCAGCTGCTATGTGGGGGAGAGTTCCAGAAGACTCCAGGACTGCCTCGCAGAACATAAGTCCATTCGCCTAGGTGACCCTGTGCACTCTGCAATCGCAGAGCATTTCTGGTCAACTCAACATGACCTCAATCCCAGCCGCGACAGCGAGATGATCGACCAATCTCGCTGCTGCTAAACTGGCTGTGGTTAGAGTCCCTAAACATATCTAGCTGTTACAATGTTTTAAACCATGGTAGAGGTACAAGACTACGCTCAATTTTGGAGTTTGTAGTGTTAAAGCACGACAAATGCTGGCAATCAGCCCATATACGTGCTGTGTACCAACAATAATCACCTGGTACCTCCATAGCCAGGTGGGCAGGAGCAGTGCGTAGCACATGCTTCTTGATTAGACCGGGGTTCGAGCCTGTGACCACCAAATACAGAGGATGCAGAAAGGTCAGGGAATGACCACCGCATATCCCCTGAGCAATATGGCCTTAGTTGCTAATGCTCCTAAAAACCAAATCACAACAACAGTAATCAGATTCGACATAGTAAGTGATTGTACACTCATGTTCACTCTTTCAGTTATTTGAATATGCACTGTTTTTAGTTTATTCCATTCCTAACATTTTATGTTATGTTTGCATTTTCACGTATGTATGTATTTAGGTGATGAAGGGATACGCTATCCTGAAAGCTCCTATTTACCGTATTAAAATTTATTTTAGCTACTATTTTCACTGGTTCGACTGTATTCTCTATGTTAAGTTATGGAATCCAGTGCCACAGGCCCATTCTCATATATAAATTTACCGTATTGAATTTGTGTATGTACAACATTGTGTAAACTGATAATAGTGCAGTAAGAAAAGAGTGCAGTAAGAAAAAAAATTTCAACTTCAGAGGTCTTGGAACAAATTACCAAAAAACAATGTTATTGGGTTCACATTACAATATTTTCATGATATGATGGTGTCTCTGGAACAGATTAATATGGTAAAGTGGGGTTCACTGTATTTACAATGTGTTGAATTTTACATGGTTAAATTTTACATATATATTGCATTTTACCATACTATTTCAGTATTAATAAAATGCTAGCTGAATACTATGAGGATTTGCATGAAAATCAGTTTCCTTGTATTGTATTATTGGTGCCACTGAAAATATGCTCATTTTATTTATTACAAGTAAAATAAGAGACAACAGAATACAATATAGAAAATTCAATCAAGGAAATTTTAGTTCTTGATCTGTGTGGACATAGAAATCCCTATATGACCAAAAGAGAAGAGATAATAAAAACAAAATGCCTTTATTTTACTGTAGTAATGTTAAAAGTGGTGCAGGAAAGTTATCCTTTCAAATAGTTTAGAAAAACATGACTGCAAGTGTGATTAGTGAGATTTAAGATACATTTGATACAGTATGCAGGTATAGGACATACAACAACCCCAAACACACTAGAACATTTTTTATGTCCCTTGTGGATTATATATGTAAAAATATAGTTTTAATGCTTTCCTTTATTATAGGTGTCAGCTATTAGTGTATTGCTCATGGCTGGATTGTATATTTCTGCAATGTCCACGTGCTTAGGGACTTTGTATGCTTCTCCACGTATCATTCAATCTATGGCAAATGAAAATGTGATACCTATTGTGAGATTTCTTGGACGTGGAGTAAGTTTTTTTTTTTTTTTTTTTTTTTTTGTCTTGTTTCCTTATCTGTGTAAATTAATTATTTTTCATAAACCATCATAAAATTATAGCATTTTATGCTTTTACATTACATGCTTTTTTGATGAGTAGTTTTCTGTAGTGAACATTGCAGTAATCTTAGTTAATCACAACAGAGAAAACTCTGTTGTTGTCTTTTTAAGCTGTTCTGTGTGAAAAATAAGACCAACTAGTTTTTATCACTAGTGGGCTGCATTTGATTTCATCTGATAGACATGCAATTAGTAGATTAAAAAATGGGTGAATGGTTACATTTATAATATAGACATTATTGTTATATTTTATTTGATTCATGATATCAGCTATATAATTCTTTTATCTGAGTGTAGAATGTTGATAACCATAATATTTTTTAGAGACAAAACAGAAAAACTTTAAAAGAAAACCAAGAAAATACAAGTGTGGTAATAAGTTTCAGCCTTGATTATAAATATGTTTGATATTATGCTTGATTATAAATATGCCTGATGAGGTGTTTAAGGCTTTGAATGGATTGAGCAAGCTCGATGCTGGGTTTCTTCCTCTTGCTCAGACTATTCACGTAAGGAGACATAAATTGAAGAAGAATGGTTACAGAATAGATGTGCAGAAGTTTTCCTTTAGCCAATGGGTGGCTGATTGCTGTAACAAACTTCTGCCTGATGTTTTGGAAGTGGATAGCCTAAATAAATTCAAGGAAGAACTAGACAAACTGTTGGAGGGGATGGACAGGTGATGTAGAAGTTTTTTTGGCTAATGCTGTATAAGCTTGCTTTCTTGCATCATTTGCCACTGTTAATACTAAGATGAAATGTACATGAGAAAAGAATAACCTGCTTGAAAGTAAATCATTATTACTAGAAATATTTTATATAAAATGAAATTCTCCAGTCCATTATATCTATTTTATATCAAATGGTATCCCCCACACTTCTGTAAATGGATATAATGAATATTTTGAAGATAATATAATAATTATTTTATAATAATTTTTATATAATATTGACTAAATAAATAATTTAGTGTATTTTGTATATTTTAGTGCATTATATATATTATCATCAAAAATGTTTATTAAAAAATTAGTTTTATTACTTTATGGCTAAACCTCCTTTATTACCATTTATTGTGAAACATTAAGTGCAGTTAAGGCAAAACTAATTGGGATTTTGAAATGTTTGAGTGCTTTACCACACAATTTTTGTTTAACAAAATGCAAGGATTTTTTGCAAAAGTATATCTTTATTGCACATATAAATTTTATATAAAAAAAAAAAAACTAAAATACACAACTGCAGCTCAAAGTTTGGAAAATTATCTTCTGCAACTCTCAGGTTTAGCAAGATCAACCATATTTATAAAAGATAATAAGGCTTGGAAGGTTCATTTTTTAAATGACCTCTGCTCTCCCACCCCCCAAGAAAAAACCTTGGTGAAGCTATCACACAGTTTATATCTGCTGGCACCATGTAAGGAGGTAATAGACTGCAAATACAGGAATGCTGATGTGACATCTACAAGAGACTATAAAGTACAGATGATAAGTTTGATGTGGGAAAAATTATATCTACTCTCACAGATTCTATTATAAAAAAATATTTCCAATCAAATCAACATATATGGTACATAATTTTCTGAAATTGTGATTTAACTTTTTTGTAGGTATGATTTATTATATCATAAACACATTAGATTTCTTGCTTTTGTGTGTGTGTGTGTGTGTATATATATATATATATATATATATATATATATATATATATATATATATATATATATATATAAATCAAGCATGTGCATTTCATCTTAATATATATATATAAACTAGGTTTTTTTTTTGTTTTTTTTTCTTTCAGAGAGGACCTAATAAAGTTCCAGTGTATTCCCTCATTTTATTTGCCATTGTTACTATAATATTCATAGTAGTTGGCCAGATTAATACCCTAGCACCCATTGTTACCATCTTCTTTCTTCTTACATATGCTGCTTTAGAGTATGCATACTTTTCTTTAGCTATGACTTTTGACATGCAGTGGCAGCAGGAAGCTTGTTTTATTGATCACGATATGTATAGGCCCTCTTTTGATGTAAGCCAGAGCCCGGGGTCAGAACCTTTGGGTGCCAATGTTATAACGTATGGGACTACAGAGAATAAGGTAAATCTTAATAAATATACTTTGTATATTACTTTGTTTATACTTTTTTATTTATAAATTTGATTTTTTTTATTTCAAACTTTAATTTATTAAATATAGTTTAACTTTGTAAAGAATCACTCACTCACTCACTCACTCACTCATTCATCTCTCTCTCTCTCTCTCTAACAGTGGATGTTTCAGAAAAATTAGATTAAATTACTGTAATTTTTCAATGCAGTCTATTACAATTGTCTTGCTCTACTGGAGTGTAGTATGCTTGTGTAACCAATTGAGCTTCAGCAATCCATTTCTTTCTTGTCCATTTTTAGCAGTGACTTGATTTGATAAGTTAAATCAACATTAACTGTACTAAAGTAGTGCAGTAGTTTAGTCTTAAATGTCTACTATTGTTTTGTGTGTGAGATTTGTGCAATAAATATTTCTTTCCCAAATTTATATATGCTTCCCATATAGAAAATGAGGACAGAAGTTTCTTTATTTTTAAACTATGATCAGGATTCTATACAGTTAATATCATCTAGCAATGAAAAGAGTTAATAATAAAAAACTTTCATTTCAAATTAAAATTTCATAACTTAAATATGTATTGTAATTGAGGGAAAAAAAAACTTTGATTTTTAATTTCAGTTTTTCTTTTTAATATTATTAAAAAATGATATAGAATTCCATCATTTTAATTATAGTTGATTTAAAAGGTTTCAGCTGACTTAGACCATCTCTTCCCAGAGAGAGTTCTGCACCAAAAAAGAGGTATTGTGAGACAAGGCAGCAGCTTAACTGTCACTGGGACAGATTCACCTCTGACATCTCCAGATGAGCACAGCTCAGTCCGCAGTGCAGAAAGTAAAGATTCTTTACCGAAACAAAATCACATTATATCTTCCGATAATTTACTTTCAGCAAAAGGTATGTAGAGGTAAATTTTTTTTTTTTTTCAAAATGTATTTACATAAAGTGAAAATTTCAAATGGATTTGACATTGAATGAAGAACAACTTTACATACAATGAAATGCAGTTTAGTTTACTGATATACTTGTATGGTTGTGTATTATATACTTTGTAATATTCACTTCCCTTAGGTTATCTAAATTACATATATGGATAACATGTTTGCTGCCACTTGATGCATATGTGCATTGTGGTTTTTCATCCAGCTAGATGAAAAAAACATACAGTTCTGGAATGCTTGGAGGTGATGTCATTTTTGTTCCATGCACAAAAATTGCTTGATTTCTAAAAATGCTTACTTCGGAATGATAAACAGTCAAATTCTAGGACAAATATTATAAATTACCTGACAGTACTGGGATGCCCTTTCATTAAATGTAGACTGTAACAAATGTGTTGAGACAGTCATATCTATCTGACTGACCCTTCCCTCTCAGGTTAAATTTTGAGAAATAATCGTTGTCACCTCAGTGTAGATTTTCTGACGAGTCTTTTTCTTTTCTTTATACAGATGTTATCCCAAAACACTTTGCTTTAAGATAAATTCCTTTTTTAAATTATTAAATTATATCATTAGGGTATAGGAGTTTTGAATTCCTATAATTAAGTTTGAATCTAAATTACACAAATATGAATTTTAAATTGTGCACAAAGGGCAAGAAGAGTTATGCAATGATTTTTCCATTTCTCTTGATCATTTAAATATCATTTTTGTTATCTTTGTTTAAATTAAAACACAAGCTGTTAAATTTTTTGCTCTTCTCTCTCTTCAAAAAGCACATGCATTATATATATCTCTGTTTAAAAACTTTACAGACAAAATTTTCCAGAATTTCAAATTGCATGTACCAAATTACTGCCTGCTATCAAAAATTTTGCTTCTAACAAGCAGTCGTACAAGTAGAGCAGTAGCCTCAGTTTTTTACTTAGCTGTGAGTTTTTACCTATCTGTTTTTAGGTTTGTAATTTAATTTTTTGTGAGAGTAAACTGTCTGTGCCCTTTTTGTGATTTCTTTTAACTTCTGCTTAATCTCATACTCTTTCTCCCATGATTTCCTGCTTTAAGGAATTTATTCTTTACTGCCATTACAAGAACCAAAGGCCTTGCAACCATTGCTGCTAACAAGCTGTTAACTGCCATTTTATCAAGAAATTTTAAAACTACACAGGTAAAACCTCGAAGCAGAATCTCAGATTGCTAAGCAATTTGTTTTCACTATTAGTTTGATGGTTGAATTTTTGCTACATTTCCAGAATCTTGTGGCACATCAATATAAATGTAAATGGCACATAATATAAATGTTCACATATACTGCTTGATGATATTATTTCTGTTAGATGTGTCACTGAAAGACTAATGACCAGTTGCAGTATTAAATTTCTTCAGTGATATGTTCTTCCTATTTTAACCTCCCTGATTCATCCTTCCAATTTTTCTTGTATACTTTATCCAAGAAAGGATATTTCCATGAAATTTCTTCTAGCCTTTTCTTGCTACAGAAGTTGTTAATAGAAAGGGCCAGCTCTATCTCCTACATTTGAACCTATTCCTCTACTTTAATGCCGTCTGGCCATCTGTTTTATCAATCTTTTGGATCATTTTCATAAATAAGATGAAAAAGGGAGGATCCTTAAGGCCAGTACCTTAGCCCTTAATTTCCACTTTTCTTCAAAATTTTCCTTATTTCTTATGCAGATATAATATGCCTGTGCTATATCCACTTCTTTGAAGAGTCTACAATTAACAATTTTATTAGCAGCTTTATTAATAATGCCCTTTCTGTTCTTAATTTTTTTCTCTCTCAGTTATTCAGGTTTAAAATTAATTCAGACAAATTCAGCACTATCAGTTATAAGGAGTATTCTATTCTAGTTCTTTCCTCAAAGGTGGACATTAACAATTAAGTCTGTATGAATAATAGATCCACCTCTTTGGTGATATTATTCAATTAAAAACAGTAATTTTAGGCAGTTGTTTGGATAACATTGTCATTTCCAAAGTGAGCTTAAGCCCAAGACAGCAAGACATAAAAATATAATGAAATGAATCATTTGTCATCAGTAAAGTCTGTTTCTTGTCAGAAGGATCTTGGTATCTATTTGTGACTATTTTAGTATCTGCTCAAATTAGTAAGCTCAAAACTCAGTCCTTAAGAAGGCGTGGATTCTAAGGCAAAACTTGATCATGCCTCTGATCCAGGAATTCTCCAAAGATATGTCTACCCAAATCTGCTCTCCTCTACGAAGTACAGATCTGAAAAAATTTTCTTAGCAGTTGAACTATTCAATCTAAAAGGACTGCTTACTGTAGAGCTCTTGATTTTAAAATGTGCCAACCTTTTTTTTTTTTTTTTTTTATGAAAACCCCAAACACAAAAGGTATCAAAACCTATAGTACTTAGTACCATGCATGGGTTGAAGGAGAAGTATGGGAGGAGGGGGATGCCAGAAACTTTGCTCTAGAGACTAAACATGGGTTTCACCACTTCAAGCCTCCAATAAGCAAAGTGGTGGTATTTCACCGGTTGATGAAAGTCATCTACCACCTACTTTAAATGTAGTTACTAATATGCAAAGTTAAGGATCTCTATGTGTCATAATTTAAATGTCACACTTAGCAAACTTCATACAAGTTAAATCTTTAAATCCCTATCAGAGAA
This sequence comes from Mastigoproctus giganteus, assembly GCF_048544385.1. Taxonomy (NCBI): domain Eukaryota; kingdom Metazoa; phylum Arthropoda; class Arachnida; order Uropygi; family Thelyphonidae; genus Mastigoproctus; species Mastigoproctus giganteus. The sequence continues at coordinate 53,056,366 of NC_143586.1, read as the reverse complement.
CAAAAGCATGATTGCTCTCGCTAATAGGATATCTATATTAGATAAAGTTTTCCCATATCCATCTATTAAATTACTCAGATTTAAATTGTATATTAACACATTAAATTAATTTGGCAGTACAAGATTTAACCACCTGTTTAACCCCTCTCTCCTTCTCCCTCCCCTGAATCTATGAATTGATGTAAATATTTATCACTTTGTTTCTTTGTAAATATTTATCACTTCTCTTCTCTGTGCTATTATAGGTTAGGTTTGCTATATTATTACACTGTAGACTTGTTTGTATTTGTCAGCAAGGATTTCAGGCAACATTCCATAATCTACACAGCACAGGTCTGTTTGGGGGTTAACATTTTTTTTTTTTTTTTTGTTAAAATTATGCAGAATTTTCTGCCTGTGCATTTTTTTGTATCATCACTTTGTAGTTTATTTTTGCGTAATTGAATTGTCAGCATACAATTATGCTGAAGTAAACTCAACACTGATTTCTTTCCTAGCATATGAAAAAGTTTTTGTCATATACTTTATGACAGCTACATAGGGTTAGAGGAGTTTACAGCTGTGGATTTCAACATATGCTTTGCATAACTCTGTACATGAATTCTGACACTTGGATGGTCTCTTATATTGTAATTCACAATTTTCCTGATTAAACAAGACTTAAGATTTGCATAATTTATTGATTATAGATTGTTGTTGAAATTTTATAAAACTTAGTATCAACTAGCAAAAGAAAAGTACTGTACACTTTATTGCTTAATTAATATTAAGCTAAAATTATAGCTAAAAGAACTTAATAATACTGCCTGGTTATTCCAGGTTGGCATTCATTGCTCCCTGTTTCATGTCAGAACTGTAGAATTTCTATGCATAAAAACCTTGATGGTCACATATAACTTGTCCAAAGTATTTATATTGAAACACTTGTTTCAGATTTATAAAAAAATTCCATCTAAATTTTTTATGTAATTGTGTAATTTTTAAAAAACCTACCTATAGCTTTTTTTTTTTTTCTGCTGCTCATGGGAGATTTGCAAAATCTCCCGTGGAATTTCATGGGAGATTTTGATAGATGAAATTTGTGATTATTCCACAAATTTCATCTATCATGGAATTTGTGGTGAAGCAAGCCAGTTTAAGAAAGAGAATTTTTTCTGGTAATACTATTGGTCTCGTGAGCTTTTATATCTGGTTCAGATTAAACATATGTAATTGTGCCAGAGTTTGATCCTGATTTAGAGCTTATTTAGTGGATAGATCTATGCCCCCCCCCCCCCCAGGCAGTTTTATCCTTGCTTAACAGAAGATTTGAAAGGTATTCCATCTGTTCCAAACTTTTGTCTTGAATTTGCCTCATTTTTTTTATTTTAGATGATGAAATGACCAACCTGAGATGTACACAGGTTGATAATTTAACATAGGATGAAAAACCACCTGACTCTAAGAACTATTTTCTTCTGATTTGATGAAAGAAAAATTGGATGTTTCTGTCAAGCAACCTTCACCAGCTGCTGCCTAATTCAGCCATATGAGAAGGAAGTCCAAAAATATCTCAACCACCCCAGTCCAGATTAACTCAATTCTGTAATTTTTGAATTTGGTTCATTAAAGTCATAGGTCAAGCTAGCAGTGAATATTTAAATTCAAGGAATGGGCGTACTTTAATTTTTATTTTTGTTGCTGATGTCTGTTGGTACTCTCTCCTTTTCAAAATAATAATCTCCAAAGATTATTATTTTGAAGATTCTTATTATTTTAACTTGTAGATGCACTCCTAGAAGTCATTTCTTTATAAGTCCTTGAGAATGGTTATTGTGGTCACAAATTCTCAGGTTGACCATTTAATGTTGAACCTTTAATGTACCTGTGCCATCTGAAAACTGCAGTTTTATTTACATATCTCTGAAAACTTCTGATATTTCTCTCAGTCTTTGTAGCACTTATACCATGTCAAAAACAGTGGCAAATAACAAAACATTGCTCAGTCTTCAGAACTTCCATTATGCAGCTCAAAAAAAATAGTTAACACCAACATCACATAAGGTAACTGTAACCACCAGATAACATTTCAGAACTTGCAACTGTGACAGTGTATTCGTGAATGTTGTGTACTGCATTAATGGTCAAGGCAGCACTGGATGTTTCCTTCAGCGCCATATGATATCTCCTGTGATGTTACAAAACTCTAAAGAGCCAGTCTGTGTGGTATTTTAAGTATATTGGTATCTGTATGACTGATCTCTTAGCTGCCAGGGAGCAATGATCACAGTGAATAGCAGCCAGCAACTTGATCACTGCTGCCTGGCACTCATCTCTAGCTATGAAAAGGTGAGCCATTTGTAATTGTGTTTAGCATGGATGGGAGGACCCTCCAACCCTGTCCATGCCTCTTTTTCTTTTTTTTTTTTTTTTTTTTTTTTGGAGCTAGCCCAAAAAAAAAAAAAAAAAAAAGTGTGGAAGTGGAAGGGATCAGGGTGAAAGTTGGAGAGTGGGTGGGGTATACAGTAAGTTATAAAAAAAAAAAGGTGATAGCATGAAGCATTCACCAAGGCAAAAATAGGCAATGGGAGACAGAGGGGCTTCCTTCCAGGAGGAAAGCCATCTTGTAGTGAAGAAAAAAAAGTGGAGGTTCAGAGTGGCTAGGTTGGATCTCTACAGGGGAAAAGCAATATAGTGAAGAAAAAAAATAAGTGATGGTTTCCCTCTGATCAGCTTAAATTCTGCCAGATTTTCAGCTGTAGTGGGGATGGAATACTGGATGGGGAAAGCTCAACTGATGGTTGCTCATGCACTGGGTTCAGAGGTCCCAGTGCCAGCAGTGCTCTTACCCCAGGGAAGGGGTTAGTGGTACAGAAATTCGTATTGTGAATTTATCATGGGGTATAAGGAGCCGTACTGTCAGAAAAAGTCCTACTCCTGAAGTGAGAGATTAATAATGAGTCCTTACAGGAGGAAACCCTGCACAAGAGCACAGCACAGCATAGCATGCCAGCACATATGCTATTCCAGTGGTGATTAGCAGTCATTGGTTGTCGAGAGAGAGAGAGAGAGAGAGAGAGAGAGAGAGAGAGGATTCCATGCATGTTGAGATAGCAGAGCAATCTTGAAGTCAGATAATCCCATGTCAGCAGATATTTTACCCGTCAAGGGTAGGAGTTAGCAGCAGAAGTAATATCTCACACTGAGGAGATTATCAGTGTCTGCAGATATCTTATCCTGTGCATGCAACGTGGGTAGAAAGTAAGGCTCATACCAGTTGGGGTGCCGGTGTCAGCAAGTGCACCATGTGTTGGCTGAGATTTGAAGATTGCAGAGATCCTACCTTGGAATCCAGAGTTTGCATGTAGAGTTGGCATCAAATTGAATTTTGTCACACATGGTGGTTAAAGGATGAGCTAAGTCACCATGATACCCTGAGGGTTCAACAGTGCATTAGCATGCCTTATGGCAAAGGCACCCTGAGAGGAAGGTGGAGAAATTCTTCTGATAGAGTGACCATGTTTTATTTTTGCATCTCTTTTGTTGTATACTTTAGTGCTTGTAAGAAGGAAGTGTTCTTGGTTTCTAAGCAGGTTCCTCATTCTTAATAAGTATTCTTGAACATACACTCCCCTTCCATCTGTTGGCAGTTTGTTGAAATTTGAGTGTTGTATGGTGGTGCTGCCATTCCAAAAATTAAATAGGCCTGTTTTTAACAAGGTTTTGTGCTTTCTTATAAGTGCACCTAACGTTTAGAACTCTAAAGGTTGTTCCATTTCAAAGGTATGTAATGCTAAAGGTGTTTCTGAATTCAGGCTGATCTCAGTATGTTCACCTTTACTGAAAATTTTACGAAGTATTTTGATGCCTCCCTAAACAGTCAGATTTTTTTAAAATCATATAAATTATGTTAATTACAGGATTAAGCATTGCTCTACACTGATGTGTTTATAACAATTGATCAGTAATACATGTCACTTAGAATCTCAAGGCTAACCTCCACTCTGCCTTTTTAGATGTTGCTGCCAGCTTCAATTTTGTTAGGATCTCTGCTTGGTTAAAAATTTTGTTTATTTTGGGATTGCTGGGCTTGTGAGTGTGATTCCTGATTCAACTTACTGAAGGTTCAGGCTAAAGTTAAAATCAATACTTCGATTTTCACTTTAGCCTATACTCCTATCAGTTTGAGAATTTTTGGGCTAGATCTGCTATAGTGTCCTCAAGTAAAGTTTCTCAAAGTAATTTTGATTAAAATAAACTTTTGTGGAGTATTTTGTGCTTATAAGGATTGTAATTCTTAAAGCTTATTGGAAATTTATGTTAGACATTGCTGAAATCATGTATATATGTATCATAAACTAGTGTTGAAATACTTCATGCTATATGTGCAGTGTCAGTTTACCTATGGAGTGATGGTTTGGTTGTCAGCTGCATTCTCCAAATCAACTCTAGGTGGAAAATTTCCACCCTAAATTCCAAAATCACAAACCTATTGGTCTGGTATTTTAGATTTTAGAGTGGCTTTCTAGGAAGTTGAAGTAACAGGACTTCTTTCTTGGAAATCTTGGCCTTATCAGTGCAATAATTTTGGGAGTTTCAAGTTGGGATCAGTGTTAAATCTTCTGACTGGGTAGGGATGGTAGATAGTTTTGAATCCCTGGGACTTCCTACAATAGCTTATTCCCCATCATTCTTTGCATTGTAAACCAGTGCTTTTCCAGGACTTTAGTGAGGAACAACAATATGCCAATAATTTCTTTAATAGTGTTAAATCTTCTGCCTGGGATAGATAACAGTTTGAATCCCTGTGACTCCCGCAATAGCAGGATATTAATCCTGACCTGCATGGCTGGGGCTGATATGTAAGGCACCTTTGTACAAACAGCTTTTCGGCACCCCTTCAATGACCTAACTGTAAATTTAAGCCCTTAGACCCAGAAGCACTATAGTAGTCACTGTTTATGAGTACAAAAAAGGAAAAAGGAAAGATGTTGATACTATATACATATGACAACCTTTCATTACATAAATGCTTTAATAACAAAAATAAGGAATAGTTACAAGAAAAATAATATAATTTTTTATATTATGATTATAAAGATATTTCTAACATTTTTAATACAATATTGTAACTTTTCTGGCCTTTAAACTAGCAAACTTTTTAATTATATTACTTAAATCTAATTCTTCTAATACTTCTAATTCTTCTAATATATAGAAATTTTTATAGAAACTTTCTATAAAAGTTTATATAGAAATTTATATAGAAACTTTCTATAGAAATTGTTGATAAATTAGATAATTCCTCTTGAGACATTGAGGATCTTAAGTAATTTATTTTCTTTAATTTTGAAAAACTTCATTTGGCAGTAGCAACTGTTACCAGAAATGACAAATATATTCTTAAAGAAATAGCAATATTTGGAAATGAATCAACTAAATAATTATTATAAATAAAATTTAAAACATCCTTGGGTGTCATATTTTTATTTAAGAAACATTGCAAAGATTTTATTTCTGTGAATAGAAATACACCATCTGTATCACTACTCTTATTTGAGTGATCTGTTAGTTTTAGTTGTAAAAGTAATCTGTTAGTTTTAGTTAAGGATTTCACTAATCCTTCACTAATCCAATAGTGAAGGATTTCACTATTGGTGTACTTAATTTTTATCGAAATTAAGTACACTATTGGTGTACTTAATTTCGATATAACTTTTAACGTGTCATTATATTCTTCTAAAAGTTTAAATCGCTCACATAATGACATTAAAGCAGAATCTATTAATACTAATACTATCGATATCTATGCCTTCTGCGATTTGAATCGCACCAACTTATGATAGATTCAAATGATTCATCTGTTCTAAATTCGTTTAAATCATCTTTAATTTTTTTAAAATTTTCGAGAGCTAGCTCAAGGTAAAATCGGGACTCTGTAGCATTTTGCTAATGACATTAATTTTACTCAAAATATCAATGCGTTAACCTGAAATCTTGTGTCCATATATTTTGTTGAATCATTTGCAATTTCTTTTAAAGCAAGATATATTTCTTTGGTCTGTAATTTTAAAGGTCTAATCGTTTCGATTTGACTTTCCCATCTCGTATTAGATAATGGTTTTAGTGTTAGTTTTTTTACATATTTAAGTAAAATACTCCATGGTAAAATGGATACAGAAAAAAAATTGTAAAAACTTGAACTACACTGAAGAAATTAATGGTTTCAAATGAAATTTTTGCAGCGTCATTGATGATGACTAAATTAAGACTATGGGCTGAGCAAAGAACATAAAAAGCTTGAGTTAGTTTCTAGTATTTTTTGCTGTAGCCCATTGTATTTACCCCTCATATTAGTGGCATTATTGTATCCCCATCTGCAAAGATTTTGAATGTCCAATTTTAGTCTATAAATGACTTAAAATAAATTCATACAATCCCTGTCCAGTTGTCATCTATAGGACAAAAGCCTAAAAAATGTTTTCTGATTTCATTTGTGCTTGCTTCTTTATTATGATGTATGAAATGGATTATAATTGCTATTTGTTTGATGTGATTTCCATCTTTGACCATTTCTATTATATTTTGGCTAATAGCATCAGAAAATAGTTCAACAATTTCATTTTGAATTTGATGTCCCAAATAATGAGTGATGTTTTTTGAAGTTGAGCTTTGAATGCCGTGTAAATGTTCCGCCATAACTGCATCAAATTTTGAAAGTTCCTATTAACTTCAAAAAAATTGCCATTATTATTTTCATATAACTGTTCAGATGATCCGTGGAAAGCTATAGATTGTTGGGCTAAAAATTGTATTGCATGAATTATACATTAAGTTACTGAATACCAGTACTTTTTTCTGTCTCATACAACTTCTGTTCTCGAGAATCAGTTGTGATATTTTTTGCTAAATTCGTTCAAAGTTGAGTAAAACTACTACTATTTATGATATGAGATTCACTTTTTTATGTTTACTTAAAATATGTGACAAATGTTGCCAATATTTGCATCCAAATTCATTATTAAGTTGATTTCTCATCTCCGAAAAGTTTGCAATACAAACAAAATACCAAATCTTTAGAAAATGAGTATACTAGCCATAATCTCAATACTTTTTCTCCATTTGGAAGTAACCTACTATAATAAGAAGTGGAAAATTTCCTTTCTAAATTATCTCCTGGAAAATCCCATTTGATTTGAGAAGGAGGATGTTCAACTAAATAGTCTTTGTTTCATTATTAAAAATTTGGGCCACATATCTGGATCTTCTAATTGGCAAAATTTTTAGAAACGTCATCAATTTCTGTTTGTTTAATCGATTCTGGGCAAGTAGTAGTAGATGTTGATGGTACACTCTGTTGTATTTGCATTTCTGTTAGCATTAGCATTAGTAGAGGCATATGATGCAAGAAAGCAAACTTATGCAGCATCAGCCAAAAAATAAAAAAAAAAATCCTTCCATTTCACCCCTCCGTTTGTTCGAAATACCTGTCCAGCTGAGCCTTAAATTTATTTAAGCTATCAACTTCCACAACAAGGGATGAAAGTCTGTTCCACCAACCAACTACCCGCTGGCTAAAGGCAAATTTCCGCACATCTATCCTACATCTGTCTTTCCTCAATCTGAATTTATGCCCTCTTAGTTATTCTGAGCAAGAGGAAGAATCCCATCGGTATTGAGCATGCTCAAACCATTCAAAGCTTTATACACCTCTATCAGATCACCTTGCCGGTGCCTGGTTTCCACACACTGTAATTTGCAAAACTTAAGCCTTTCTTCCTAAGAGCAATCCTTTGTTCTGTTCACTAATCTTGTTGCCCTTCTCTGTACTCATTCCAGCAGCTCTACATCCTTCTTGAAGTGAGGCTTCCAGACCTGTATACAGTACTCAAGGTGTAGCCTGACCATTGCCTTATACAAGGGAATAATCACCTCCTTATCCCTGCTAGAAAAATTCCTGTATATCATTGACAAGACACCATGAGCTACTCTTGCAGCCCTTCTGCACTGCTCAGAGAACTTCATATCTGCCTGCACAATTACCCCCAGGTCCTTTTCATTCTCTACCACTGTCAGTGTAGTACCACAGAGTTGATACTTTGCTCTGGGGTTGCTATTTCTCATATGTAATACATTACATTTGTCAATGTTAAACTTCATTTGCCACCTTCACAAAGGGGGATTGAAGGGTGACACGAGTAATTACAGACTAGTTAGTTTAACTTCTGTTCCGGGTAAAATAATGGAGTCGCTGGTTAAAGATGTATTGCAGGATCATCTAGACAGGACTGCAGCAATAATTCAGACACAGCATGGTTTTGTTAAGGGAAAGTCTTGTCTGACAAATTTGATAGCATATTATGATGTGGTTACAAAGGAACTGGATGCAAAAAATAATTTTGATATCATATATTTGGATTTCAGGAAAGCTTTTGACACTGTTGCGCATGAACGACTATTGTACAAATTGGAGCAGAATGGTATTAAGGGTAAGTTGCTACAATGGATAAAAGGATGGTTAAGTGGGAGAAGACAGAGGATGATAATCAATGGGTGCTGCTCTTCGTGGATTAATATTATTAGTGGAGTCCCACAGGGTTCAGTGTTGGGTCCACTGTTGTTTTGTATATTTATCAATGATATTGATGAAGGTATATCAGGCTTAATGTCGAAGTTTGCAGATGATACAAAGATTGGAAGGGTTAATGACAGTAATGGCAGTGTGCTACTGCAACAGGATCTAGATAATTTGGGCAGATGGACTAAGAAGTGGCAACTAAAGTTTAGCCTTGACAAATGCAAAGTACTGCATATGGGTAGAAGTAACCCCAGAGAAAAGTACCAACTGTGTGGTACTACACTTAAGGTGGTAGAAAATGAAAAAGACCTGGGAGTAATTGTGCAGACAGATATGAAGTTTTCTGAGCAATGCAGACAGGCTGGCAGGGCAGGTCATGGGGTTTTGTCAATGATATATAGGAATTTTGCTAGCAGGGAAAAGGAGGTGATTATCCCTCTGTATAAGGCAATGGTCAGGCCACGCCTTGAGTACTGCGTACAGGTCTGGAGGCCTCATTTTAGGAAGGATGTAGATTTACTTGAGCGTGTACAGAGAAGGGCAACAAGATTGGTGAGGGAAATGAAGGGATCCTCTTACCAAGAGAGGCTTAAGTTCTGCAAATTGCAGTGGCTGGAGACTAGGCGCCTGCGTGGTGATCTGATTGAGGTGTATAAGGCCTTGAATGGGTTGAGCACGCTGAATTCTGATGGGATCCTTCCACTTGTTCAGATTATGAACCTAAGGGGGCATAAATTTAAATTACGAAAGGACAGATGTAGAATAGATGTGCGGAAATTCGCCTTTAGCCAGCGGGTGGTTAATTTCTGGAACAAACTTCCATCTGTCGTTGTGGAAGTTGATAGGTTGAATAAATTTAAATAGGAACTGGACAGGCATTTGAAGGGAATGGTGTGATTTTTTTTTTTTTTTTTGGCTGATGCTGCATAAGCTCATACATTTGCTTTCTTGCATCACATGCCACTACTACTACCTCTCAGCCCATCTGCTCAACCTTTCCAGATCCTGTTGCAGCAGCATAGCGTCAGTAGTATCCTTAACAACCCTGCCAACCTTTGTATCGTCTGCAAACTTGGACATTAAGCTTGATATACCATCATCAATATCATTAATAAATACAGAAAACAATAATGGACCCAACACTGAACCCATTAGTTCACGATTAGCAGTGTCCATTGATTACCACTCTGTCTTCTCCCCCTCAACCATCCCTTTATCCATAGCAGCAATTTGCTTCCAATGCCACACTGCTCCAATTTGTGCAGCAGTCTTCCATGTGCAACAGTATCAAAAGCCTTTCTAAGATCCAAATTTATAATATCAAGTTATTCCCTGCATCCAGTTCTTTTGTGACTGCATCATAGAATCCAATCAAATTGGTCAGGCAAGACTTTCCTTTAATAAAACCATGATGTGTCCGAGCTATAACTGAAGTCTTGTCTAGATGATCCTGCAGTGCTTCTTTGACCAGTGCCTCCATTAATTTTCCTGGAACAGAAGTTAAACTCACAGGTCTATAATTACTTGTGTCAGCCTTTGATCTTTCTTTGTGAATTGGGGTCACATTTGCACATCTCCAGTCTATGGGTACCTCCCCTGAGTCCAAGGAAGCTCTCATAATTATGGCTAAGGGTTTTTTTCTTACTTCCTTTGCTGCCTCCTTTAATGTAACTGGATAGATCCCATCCACCCCAGGTGCCTTTCTTGTGTTTATCTTCCACAATTTCTCCTCCACTTTACTCTCAGTTATTACAAGATTATCTAGCTTACTGCCAGAGTTACATCCTTACATCGCGTGCACACACACAAAGACATCCCCCATGGCAATATCATGTCCTGTACCCGATTGCTCCACAAACATCATGCAAGCAGTGCATTTTAAAAGGCTGTGATTCAGAGGGCAACTGCCCCCCCTCAGTTCTCCCCTGAGCCCCAGCACTCCCATTAGCTTGAGCCTTTTGCTTTGCTGCTCTGGTCTGAGTCATGATTTCGATTTAATTTCAATAAAATTTCAATTTCAGTGCAGAACTATAACCCTAAACTTGTATCCCAACACAGTTATAATGCTATATATATTTTTCAGTATAGAGTATCATCTACGAGTTCCGTTTATATAACTTCCATATCGAATTATGTATTAATTAATTATGGTACATTTGTAATCTAAGTCGCTATATGTATTTAGTTAAAAGTACAATTTAATTGACAATGAAGTTTAACAAGATTAATAGATTTTACTGATTAATTGACAATGTTATATTATATACTATACTATACTATGCTTACGCTATCTAGTTCAGGATATAACGTTGTCTTGTATAACAATGGCGGCTAGTTACGAATGGTAAATCTACGGACACTTAAGTATTAATTAACTTCCAAATCTTGCTGTCTCAGTTCAGAATAAACTAAGGATCCTGACTAGGTCTATAAGCTACTTATAGAAAATAATTTGATGTAACAATTGGTCAATAAAGCGGCTAAATATGGCTAAAAAACTTCTCGTTCAGTGGAGCTGCAACTTGTAACACGTGGATTTTGATACCCTTACCGATACTTTTATGCAATTACAAGGCCGAGTAAAGAATAAATACACCAGATTAATCAGAAAGTCACAAAATAACGCTATAGTACTAAATTTAAATCAAAAGTTTTAGAAAAACAATTTCAGATCAATAAATAAGAAAATCCACTTAGCGGCTTTGAACACTTCTGACTCCTACTAGCCTCGTCAGCACCTGTTTTTTCTGGTTCTGTTTGATCAATCAGTTCTGAAAGAATAACAGTGAACTTCAATGGCACACTCCGTTGTTCTTGTGCTTCTGTTCACTTCCTTCTTCAGACGAATGAAAAATTTCAGAACATGGTGGTGTTTTTTCAGTATTTCTTTTTTCTGAGGTTTCTAAGAATTTTCTTAAAGAACCAGACAGTTGGTTGCACAATTTCTCTCATTGTGCCTTCTGTTTTTTATTTTGAGCACCAGATAATTTTGTTGATTTTTTTTCCTCATACATCTAGGGTAAATAGGATTAGTTTTATTTAATGAGCAGGAAATTGGAATTTTTTTTCCGTACGAGAGAATTCATAGCTACTCAAGATAAAAATGAAGAGATTATAGTCATTCAAAGTAAATTTAATTTTTAAATTTTGAAAATTGATCTGAATTTCTGAAAAGTGTTACTTATTTGACAATTTTCGTTATATTAAAAGCATTAATTTTCAAATTTTAAAAATTATGCCGGATTCAGAACTACAGTAATTCTTTTGTTGTTATTTTGAGTTGAATTGAATTGAATTTCAATTCTTATAACTAATAAGAGAAATGGAAAAATTATAAAATTTTATGTACCATGAGGGAAATTAATAGGAATTCACATAAACAACCATAAATATTAAATAGCAAAAACAATAACGCTTGATAAAGAAAATTGCTTTATGTTTTTACTCCACCAACTAAAAATGTCGAGTAAGGACCTAAGACAATTTCTGACCTCTATATATATATATAGAAAATAGATCTTTAATGGATTTCTGTTCTCGGAAAATCAACAATTAGTGCTGATAACAACCTGCAATTCTTTTTCTATGAATCTCTGTGCCCAGTAATAAGTAAATATTCTATAAAATTGCATAAATAATGTAAATTAACATAATTGTTTAATTTAATGTATTATTAAAAAATAATTTTATTATTATTATTTTATAACATTTTTCTTACGACCGTGTATAAAGTACTCATTTTTGGCACGCATTTTAGTGTAGTAGTAGTAGTGGCATGTGATGCAAGAAAGCAAATGTATGAGCTTATGCAGCTCATAAAAAAAAAAAAAAAAATCACACCATTCCCTCCAAATGCCTGTCCAGTTCCTCCTTAAATTTATTCAACCTATCAACTTCCACAACGACAGATGGAAGTTTGTTCCAGCAATTAACCACCCGCTGGCTAAAGGCAAATTTCCGCACATCTATTCTACATCTGTCTTTTCTTAATTTGAATTTATGCCCCCTTAGGTTCGTAATCTGAACAAGTGGAAGGATTCCATCAGAATTCAGCGTGCTCAACCCATTCAAGGCCTTATATACCTCAATCAGATCACCGCGCAGGTGCCTAGTCTCCAGCCACTGCAATTTGCAGAACTTAAGCCTCTCTTGGTAAGAGGATCCCTTCATTCCCCTCACCAATCTTGTTGCCCTTCTCTGTACACGCTCAAGTAAATCTACATCCTTCCTAAAATAAGGCCTCCAGACCTGTACGCAGTACTCAAGGCGTGGCCTGACCATTGCCTTATACAGAGGGATAATCACCTCCTTTTCCCTGCTAGCAAAATTCCTATATATCATTGACAAAACCCCATGACCTGCCCTGGCAGCCTGTCTGCATTGCTCAGAAAACTTCATATCTGCCTGCACAATTACTCCCAGGTCTTTTTCATTTTCTACCACCTTAAGTGTAGTGCCACACAGTTGGTACTTTTCTCTGGGGTTACTTCTACCCATATGCAGTACTTTGCATTTGTCAAGGTTAAACTTCAGTTGCCACTTCTTAGCCCATCTGCCCAAATTATCTAGATCCTGTTGCAGTAGCACACTGCCATTACTGTCATTAACAACTCTGCCAACCTTTGTATCATCTGCAAACTTCGACATTAAGCCTGATATACCTTCATCAATATCATTGAAAAATATACAAAACAACAGTGGACCTAACACCGAACCCTGTGAGACTCCACTAAAATCATTAACTCCACTAACATTAGTCCAAGAAGAGCAGCATCCATTGATTACCACCCTCTGTCTTCTAGCACTTAACCATCCTTTTATCCATTGTAGCAACTTACCATTAATACTATTCTGCTCCAATTTGTAAAATATCACTTTTTGATAACAGTGCCTAGAAAGTATTTTGTGTGTGTATGTGTAATAAATCAATATGGCTGCCACAAATGTCAAATTATATGAAATATCAACAATTTAACTGATCAATTTGTATTGATTTAAATTTTTTTATTATTTTTGGTTAATACAAAACAAGTTTAGTACAACATTTATTATAATTTGTAAGAATTACTGAATTTAATAATTCGTTTGACATGTTTGCATTTTTATGATACCAGCATATAGTTACCAAAAAATACTATGAATTGCCAACTCTTATTAGTCATGTTAATTATGCATGTAATTATAATTTATTATCAATTATTTTGATCGTACAAAAAATTTTGTTTGTAATACGTGTGTAAAGGGCTGTTTTTCATCTCGAGCTACTGTTTTCATGTTTGGCTAACACCTCATGCATATGAGCATTAGCATTAGTAGAGGCATTTGATGCAAGAAAGCAAGCTTATGCAGCATCAGCCAAAAAAAAAAAAAAGAAACCCCCACTTCCACTTCACCCCTCTGTTCGTTCAAAATACCTGTCCAGCTGAGCCTTAAACTTATTTAGGCTATCAACCATCCACCACAAGGGATGGAAGTCTGTTCCACCAACCAACCACCCGCTGGCTAAAGGCAAATTTCTGCACGTCTATCCTACATCTGTCTTTCCTCAATTTGAATTTATGCCCTCTCAGGTGATTTTTCTGAGCTAGAGGAAGAATCCCATCAGCATTGAGCATGCTTAAACCATTCAAGGCTTTATACACCTCTATCAGATCACCTCGCTGGTGCCTAGTCTCCAGACACTGTAATTTGCAAAACTTAAGCCTTTCTTCGTAAGAGCAGCCCTTTATATACCTTCGCACTCAATCAAAAACGCCTCCTTTACATATTTATTACATAACTATTTCAGATATTTCATACATTTATATTTTATATACTCTTATTTTTTATATATTTACATTTTATTTATTATTATTATTATTTAAAACCCAATTTGGCACCCCTCTTTAACTGGTGCCTTTGTGCAATGCACAACCTGCACACCCACTTGCACTGGCCCTGCTGACCTGGGTTCTTCTCGGCCAGTTGTGAAATCATCCTTGAAGAAGGCAATCCTTGCCTAGTTAATTTTGAAGACTGGATTTTCTGGCTTTTAGGTTATAAGCAGTCTAAAATTTGTGTTTTCCAGTACAGAGACATTTCTAATGTAGTTTTGTGATCTGTAGAAATATACTGTGGTGACCATGTTTTATTATTTTACCTCTCTGGTAATTTTTACTCACTTGCTCACTCACTCAGTTATAACCACCTACTTAATACCATGTTGGGCCACTGTTTGCATGGATAACAGCTGCTATTTGCCTAGGTATTCACATCACTGGATGTCAGAAGACTCCATAGAGATCTCTGCAGTCATGATACCTGCATGGCTTTCCACAGTGTTGGAATAGATGACAGTTGCATGTCCATATGCTTCACTTCTGTTCCAAAACATCTCACAGGTGTTTGATTGGATTAAGCTCAGGTGAATTTGAAGGCCAGTCAACATGGGTGATATCTTCACTGTGAGCCTGATGGCACAGTGCATTATTGTTTCAGAAGATCCTGTTTCTGCCCAGGAAAAAATACAGCATGGCACGATGCACGTGTTATTCTAAGAGCTGCTTGTAGACCCTACCAGTGAAATATTTGTCTATACGCACCAGTTCTTTCCAGCAAAAATGCCCCATATTAAGCAACTACCACCACCACCACCTGCCTGGACACCATACACAATGGGCCTATGAACTCATGATGCTTGTGCCACACATGAAGGTGTCTGTTGGCATATTGCACCAGATATTCGGACTCATCCAACCAGCACACTCATTTCCAGTCCCCTGGTGCCCAGCCAGCATGTTGTTAACAACATAGCATTCGCCGTTGACAGTTATCAGCAGTGAGGAATGGGTGTCTCTTGGGTCGTCTGCTGTGGAACCCCATATGTCTGAGTGTATGACACATTGTCATTTGGGATATTGGTCTTGCATTCCCCATATTGTATTGCAATGTCAGCTGTTACACAGTGACCTTCTATTGAATCCGTACAATGTGCTGCATCCTTTTCTCACCACAAATGGCCACCTTGAGTAATTCATTACAGTTCTGTTGGTGGGAGGTAGTTTTAACAGCTCAACACCATTCTTTGTACACTTTAATGAAAGTGGGCCATGAGCAACTGACAAGACTCTTTTCAATATGGAAGCACCCATTACATCAACTCCCATAATCGTGCCCTTTTGAAACTCAGAGATATCTTGACTACATCCCATAACTGCTACTTTATCACTTTGACTTGCATGACCAGATGCAAATTACCACTGCTCTAGTGTATGAAGCTGTTTGGATTTTTATACTTGGAACTATGTGGCATAGTCCATTACAAATGGGGTGGACACAATTCAGTAATCACTGAATTGTGATCACTCCTATCCATAATGGACTATGCTGCATAGCTCACAGTATAAACCGAATATAGAATATTCGGATTTTTATATCAAGTTTAAAATATTCAGAATTCAAAATATAAAATTTAAAGTATAAAAAACCGATCCCTTGTGCGTATGGACTAACGTTTCACCAGTGTCGTCTACTGGCAGCTCTTAGGAGACCATATGCACCCTGCCACATTGAATTTTTCCCCAGACAGAAGTGGGATCTTATAAGAGGATAATGTGTCATGGCATTGTGCATGAGTGGTTCGAGGAACACAGTGAAGATATCACCCAAATAGGCCTCCAAATTTGCCTGACCTTAATCCAACAGACACCTGTGAGATGTTTTGAAACACGAAGTGAGGCATATGGATATGCAACCGCCATCTGTTCTGACACTGTGGAAAGCCTTGCAGGCAGCATGGCTGCAGATCCCTATGGACATCTTCAGACATCTAGGGTAGTCAATGCCTATGTGAATAGTGGCTGTTATCCATGCAAACGGTGGCCCAACACAGTATTAGGTGGTCATAATTCATGGCAAACATTTTGCCAAAACTGTTTCAGAGAAGAAGTAAAGATTAATATCAAAATAATTGCAAAAATCTCTCCCTTCACTGCTGGCTAACGTGTTGGTGAAACATACTCAGGTAATAAAATATATTTAAAAAACAATGACAAAAAAGGTTTTAAGGCTGAAAAAACAATGACTAAAAATGCAATTTGATAATTTTTTTACATATATGACTGTATTTAAAAAAATTTGTTATTGCACATACAAAATTACAATTATTCTAGTGTATGCATTGCAAATATGTTTCCAAAACTGTAACAGAACTGTTAAAAAATAATGGAGATTTTGAAAATCGGTTGGAAAATTTTACTGCAAATTGTTTTGCCCCTACCCCTACCCCCATCCCCAATTTTACTACTAAATAAAACCTATTGCAAAAGGAATTGGGTCAAAAGCTTGTTTAGTTTTTGAGTTATTCAAGTTCAAAAAGCATTCCAGACAGAAGGGATATACAGGGGGTCGCTGGTATCCGAATATTCATTATCCGAGTCCCTGCAGTTACAAGGATTTGAAAATTAAAGAATTAATTCAATTTTCCCTTGAGAAAATTGACCCAGCACTTGAATATTTTTGCCTGACCTTAATCCAACAGACACCTGTGAGATGTTTTGAAACACGAAGTGAGGCATATGGATATGCAACCGCCATCTGTTCTGACACTGTGGAAAGCCTTGCAGGCAGCATGGCTGCAGATCCCTATGGACATCTTCAGACATCTAGGGTAGTCAATGCCTATGTGAATAGTGGCTGTTATCCATGCAAACGGTGGCCCAACACAGTATTAGGTGGTCATAATTCATGGCAAACATTTCGCCAAAACTGTTTCAGAGAAGAAGTAAAGATTAATATCAAAATAATTGCAAAAATCTCTCCCTTCACTGCTGGCTAACGTGTTGGTGAAACATACTCAGGTAATAAAATATATTTAAAAAACAATGACAAAAAAGGTTTTAAGGCTGAAAAAACAATGACTAAAAATGCAATTTGATAATTTTTTTACATATATGACTGTATTTAAAAAAATTTGTTATTGCACATACAAAATTACAATTATTCTAGTGTATGCATTGCAAATATGTTTCCAAAACTGTAACAGAACTGTTAAAAAATAATGGAGATTTTGAAAATCGGTTGGAAAATTTTACTGCAAATTGTTTTGCCCCTACCCCTACCCCCATCCCCAATTTTACTACTAAATAAAACCTATTGCAAAAGGAATTGGGTCAAAAGCTTGTTTAGTTTTTGAGTTATTCAAGTTCAAAAAGCATTCCAGACAGAAGGGATATACAGGGGGTCGCTGGTATCCGAATATTCATTATCCGAGTCCCTGCAGTTACAAGGATTTGAAAATTAAAGAATTAATTCAATTTTCCCTTGAGAAAATTGACCCAGCACTTGAATATTTTTTGTGAGAATGATCTTCATGATCGTGCACCAAAAGTTAAGCGCAAAGTTAAAGGCATAACTAAATGCTACGACACAATTTTATCTGAAAAAATATGGCATAAAAAAATAAAACACTAACAACTCTAGATTCATTCTTTATTCGTACAACTGAAAAATAGTGTAACTTCAATAAACTTTACTTAACCTTACATTGTGCAACATATTATAATAAATAATCTGATAAAATAATTTTCTCATTTTTCAGTTCTTATCCATTTTTTACTATGTACAAGTACATAATAAACATTACTATATAATATTGGTGTAGATACACCATAGACAAATATTAAAGAAAAACTACGGTAGTAGTGTGAAAGGTATTATATCATCTGTATCTCATATTGTGCTCATCCTTCACTGATGAAAGGCCAACAAGCACTTGAAACAGTGCTGTGTGGGTGGTGATGGTTGTACCCACCGAGAATAAGTAATAATAGTCTTTATTAGTGAAATGTTACTTATTTCAGGTAGTGCAATACATGGACAACTTGTTGTGAAGGATGAGATACAGATGAAATTATACCTTTTGCACTACTACCGTAGTTTTTCTTTTAAGAGTTGTCTATAGTATATCTACACTATTATATTGATATAGAATCTTAAAATATTATGCCTAGTTGCATTTAATTTTATTTAAATAATAAACATTACAAAATTTGGTCTCCATTTTAAGGATCCGTTTTAATTGGAATTTTCTGGAACCAATTATCCTCGGATAACGAGGATCCCCTATATGCAAATTATTATATAGATGCATATACATACATATATATAAGTTGCATCAACCAAAAGGCTGGAGAAAGAACCAAGTTGAGGCAAGCTGATATCCTTCAGAGAGAAGAGATAATTTCATTAACAAAACACTCCATTGTCAGAATGTCACTGGAGCATTTTATTTGGTTATAAGTTTGTATCAGAGTAACACAATATTTTGGGTTTTTTTTTTTTTTTTTGTTTGTTTATCTGCTCTTTATAATCTCTTATTTAAACATGTTTTTTTTTATCAATAGGCAGTAGCAAACAAAAGCGTGTTTGTAAAAAAGACTTCTTTTTACAAGATAGTAGGCTATCACCATAAGTTGCTCAGTGCTACTCGACAAATAAACAGCAATTCCCCAAAGAGAAATATAATTTTACTTATTTGTAGTGTGATTCTGCTCCCCAGATAGCCATTAGATGATCATTGGGAGACAAGATGCCATCAGTGTAACACCTGGCAAGTCAGTGATAATTTGACTTTTTTCTTATGGAAAACTTACATCTCCTATTTCCTTGTTAATCAAAAGAGTGTATCATCTGTATGTTACTTAGGTATCAGTTTTTTAATGCTATAAACCTTTTGTTTATCTGTTAAAGAGCCAATATCTTTATTGGAAAATAAAAAAAAGTATTTGCCTTGTATTACATTTTTGAAATTGTCACTGCTTTTCATGTCTACTTACAGAAAAACCACAATGGCCTGAAATTAGTAGCAAATCAAGGAGCTGGTATTCGGTCATTTGTAACAGGTGGATAGCATTATTAGGGGTAATACTTATTTGTAATACTTATATGTGGTCTGTAATTTTTATCTTCTTTTTTTTTTTTTTTCATATGTAGGACTAAATTAGTATTGGTAGTGGAAAATGAAAGAAAACAAGTTTATCTAGCGCGCGTGCACACACACACACACACACACACACACACACACACACACACACACACACACACACACACACACACACACACACACACACACTCTTCATCTGTCCATCCCCTCTAATAATTTTGACTAATTCTTCCTTAAAGTTGTTCCACAACACCAGATAGAAGTTTGTTCCAACAATCAATCACTCTGTCTGGCTGAAAGCAAATTTTTCACACATCTATCCTACAACCATCTGAACAAGAGTAAGGAAGCCATTGGCATTTAATTTACTCGATCCATTTAGGGCCTTAAATACTTCAATCCAGTCTCCTTCACGTGTCTAGTTTCCAAATTCAGCAATTTGCACAACTAAGGACTTCTGTGGTAAGAGTACTCTTTTGTATCCTTGACTAATCTTGTTATTTTTACATTACCCTTCCAACAGATCCACTCATCCTTCCAAAAATTAGGTTTCCAGACCTGTATGCCGTACTCAAGACATGGCCTAACCATTCCATTCCTTTTAAAGTACCTTTGATACCCACTCCCCGGACTGAAGTACATCCGTGGATGTCTCAGGACTTTCTTAGGACAAAAATAGAAGTTATTGCCATTAAAATAAATTAAATGAATAATTAACTTAATTAAATCTTAAATAAGGTCAAAGGGAGGATAAGACTACTAAGCCCCCATATAAGAAGTTGAGCCTTGAGATTATTTCTCCACTTATCCCAGTGAATCAGAACTAGAAGGCGGGGCTCTACTATTAGTTCTTAATAATATCCTTTGCTTGAGAACATTATAAACAAAATTATTGAAATGTGTTAAACATCTTTTATTAACAAACATCAACCATAATTTTTTGCGATTCAGACTTCCAAGTGATAATCTTAAATCTGCATTCTCAGAAAAATCGAGCATCACGTGTATTGATATCTCTTCCTCTCCACAGGTACAGCTAGTATTTATCAATAAGCCTAATTGACATAAGCTTAATGGCAGTCCATGTTTGGTTAATAAGAAAGCTGCATGCATACCAAACTGGAGCCATGATGCCATTGTCTTTTCTTTACATCAATAATATCTACTCTAAGCAAAAAGATTATAGGTTTGCCTCCCCTTAATACTTTCATCTCATCTCATCTCTTTTGCCATAAAGCATGTGATTTAGTTAATATCCTTTTCTCTCTATCTTTGTCGTTTCTTGCATACAATCGACTTGAATCAGGATCAGATGTTATTCTTAATACAATGGCAGATATATTTTTCTTCATTGAATACATCATACCAGAAAAGACAAAATTCACAGGCAATCTCCCGGCAAGCATCTGTAGAGCTTCTGTTGAAACTGTCTTACAAGCTCGAGTTGTACTTAGAAGAGCAAATCTCTGCACTTGATTTAGATGTTGTTGGATAATACTCTTATCTGCTCTGTGCAGCCAAGCTCTAGAAACATATGTGACTATGGAGATAAATAAGCAATCATAAAACATTTATTGATCTTCCCTTTATACTCCAGTTATCTCTTAATTCTTCTGAGCTTAGCATACAATGATCTTATCTTATTTTTAAGAAACTTAACATGCTAAGTAAAGAACATGTGCTCTTCCAGATACAAATCAAACAACCTACGTACCTAACAACCTTAACATGACACAGGGAGATTCTCTGTGCTCTAACTATGGAGATTACCATTCATGTTTGGCCATCCTTTAAGCACACAAGGACTATTTTTCCTATAAGATATTTCAAGTTTATACACCCTATTCCAGTGTATTAACTTTTCTAACATTTTACTGGCATGTAACTCTGTTTCGGACCTTGAATTTCCTAGACCAAGGCAGCCAGATTATCAGTATAAGCTGTAAATTATAAATTAGGATTTCGTTTTAGAAAGTCATACATTACTATGTTCCATGCAAAGGGGCCAATCACTGAGCCTTGAGGGTAGCATCGTCTGCTTATTATACAAATTATCTCAGTGTATCTAGTTTTAATAACTATACTTCTGTTTGAAAAATAACTTTTAAACACTGAATAAAAGTTATCTGGGCTAAGGTAAAGAAAGCTTGCACGAGAAGCATGCAAAAGTTTGTTGTTGTTATTTGGTTTTTAGGAGCATTAGCAACTAAGGCCATATTGCTTCGGGAATATGCGGTGGTCATTCCTTGACCTTTCCGCATCCTCCGTATTTGGTGGTGATGGGCTCGAACTCCGGTCTAATCAAGAAGCATGTGCTACGCACTGCTGCTCCTTCCCACGTGGCTATGGAGGCGCCACAAAAGTTTGATGAAATTAACCGGTAAAAGTACTTTGCCATAACGGCATTTGTATTGTTGCTCGCTTGGTAAACAGACGGTGGATGTTATCAGTCTGGAGTAGAAGTTGAATCCCACTGGAGCTTGAAACCATCCTGAAGTGGAGGGGGGGGGGTAACCTGACCTTTTTTCTTTAGAATCATTAATTGAATTAACTAAGTAAATCACAAACAGTCATATTGGAAGTTCTGATGCCGTAAAAAATGTTCGTAACGTAGTTTCACTGGTAAACTTTTTCGTAATTTGCTGTGCTTCTCGTGTGGGCTTCCTTTGCCTTTTTTTTTTTTTTTTTTTTCAGTTTAACAATTTATCCACTAGTCCAAAGGATCCGTATTAGGACCACAACTGTGGTCCTAATACGGATCCTTTGGGAACCCCACTTCTTACATCAACCCAATCTGAGGAAAAACTATTTATCACAACTCTCTGCCTCCTGCCCTGAAGCCATTCAACTATCCATGTAAGGATTTTCCCTGTGATTCCAACCTGTTCCAGCTTATAAAGTAACTGCTCATGTAGGACTGAGTCAGATGCTTTGCTGAAATCCAAATAAACAATGTCAAAATTATTCCCTAAGTCCAGTGGCACCTCCATAGCCAGGTGAGCAGGAGCAGCAGTGCGTAGCACACGCTTCTTGATTAGACCGGGGTTTGAGCCCGTGCCCACCAAATACGGAGGATGCGGAAAGGTTCAGGGAATGACCACCACATATTCCCGGAGCAATATGGCCTTAGTTGCTAATGATCCTAAAAACCAAATAACAAACAAATAAACAGCTAAGTCCAGCTCTTCAGAACCCGGTAAAAATTGCTAACCAGATTAGTTAAACATGATTTTCCCTTTACAAAACCATGCTGCATATCCTTCAGAATTCCATTTCTATCTAAGTGATCCTGAATTCCACCCTTGATCATTGTCTCCATGATTTTCCCTACTACTGAAGTTAGACTGACCAGCTGGTAATTTCCCACTTCACTCTTAGAACTACCCTTATGTACAACTTTGTATGGAGATACATTGGCACTTTTCCAATCCAACGGAATCACTCCCGAGTCCAATGATGCTCTCATTATTAGCCTCAATGGTTCAATGCACTCACTTGCCGTCTCCCTTAAGATTATAGGGTATATGCCATCAATCCCAGGAGCCTTATTGGCCTGTAGGCTCGAACCATTTTTCATTAAATAAACATGCAAAATTTCATTTTTTTTCATCTTCACTTCCATAATTTCTCATTGATGTAAAAGGTTTTTCTTCTGTAAATAGCGATGCAAAGTAACTAATACTATCCTACATCCCTTACATAAGGGTCCGATCTGGTTTGTCCTTCTCTTCTTTGCATTTATATATGTGAAGAATTGCTTATCTCCCCCCCCCCCCTCTTTGCTCTCTTTTCCAGCTATTTCTCATAATCTGCCTTTGCCAGCTTAACCATTTCTGTGGCATTGTTACAGATCAGTTTGTAGCTGTTACAGGCTTCAGTACTTCTTATTGCTCTGTAACTTTTCCATGCTGTCTTTTTCTGCTCAAGTAATCTGGGAACTTCATTATTCATCCAACTTGGAATTCTCCTCGTGGAGTATTTTTTTAATGGTATATAAGCGTTTAAGGCTTCTGTGATTAATGTTTTAAAGGTATACCATAATTCAGTTGTATTTGTTCTCTGTGAGATATCTACCCAGTTAATAGAGGCCATGTAGCAACTTAAGCTGTCATAATTTCCTTTCCTGAAATTATAACCCATTCCTTTGCCTTTAACAACTGCTACCTCTCTTCGTCGTCCACCGTAGAATTCCATAATCACTTCCTGCTACTGGTTCCTGTACTATCAGCCCTATTATGTCATCTAGTTCGTGGGGGATGATGAGGTCTAGAGTATTCTTTTCTCTAGTACTTTCCCTGACATGTTGATACAAATAGCAATCATCTAGTTGATTTAAAAATTTTGTCCTCCATGTGGAGTTTCCTTCCCATTTGCTCCAATCAATTAGAGGCAAATTAAAATCACATGTAATAAGACATTTATGCTTACTTGCACATTTCATTTGCATGTAGAGGCTCTCATAATCACCTGACCTGTAGATTACTATCACTCTCATTATACTTTTGCTTCCAACTATCTCACACCATATAGATTCTATACTGTAGGGGTTGGCAACTTTTTTGAGTGAAGAGCTGCACTTCAGCTCAAGCTTGAGGGGGGGGGGGAGTTTAATAAATGGAATAGTGGGAATGTCTTTTATTAAAAAAATATATATTTTGAAATATTATTTATTAATAATACAGTAGATTCCGGTTATTTAGGCCACCGGTTAATAGGGGCAGCTGTTTATTTGGGGAAAATCTTAAAAAACAGAAACCAATTGAGAAAATAGCCAGGGTTTACTTCGTTTAATTGGGGCAGGAGACCACAGCACTGGAGATTACCCTACGATTGTCTCCAACTGAACCATGTGGTTCAGTCGAAATTCTGGAGGTCACAACCATAAAACAATAAAAAAAAATTAGCGGTCACCTGTTTATTGGGCTTTTCTGTTAGTGAATTTTATCATAAATGGACAGTAAACGCGATCTTACTGAATTTGTGATAATACCGACAGCTGGAATTCTGTGGGTTATTATGGTGAAATGTGTTTACACTTCCAAGAAATCTTCGATCATATAAAACAATTAATTTTCAGATCTTCTCTTTATTCCTATTTTTAAAGCTTCATAACTCGTTACTCCATTTTTACTTACGCATATTGTGTTATTTGCAATTTGTGTGTGCCGTTTTTTTTTTTTATTGATTGCTTATCTTTTTACTGTTTTAAATTTTATTCCTCACCCACAAATGTCAGTGAACAGAACTGTCAACTAGTTCGTATGTGCATATTACAGTACGTATTAATTATTCCGATTTTCAAGTATCATTTAATTTTTTAATTGGTAAGGTAATAAAGGCTAAATTTGTCCTTAATATGTCTTTACTTTTATAGCCTGTGGATAGTGTTCCTCCTATTTTCACTAATTAGAATTGCTGTTTAATAGAATTAAAATTCAATTCACAAATGTGATCACAGTGACTGACGCTTACTGCACGTCGTATAGTGAACGGTACTTTACTATGTTGAGTTTGTCGTAACGTGATTTGATTGTACAGTGAACCAATTGTAAAGGGGGGGGTACATTGTATTTTTAACTATTTATGTGAAACTTCGGATAATTGGGGCAGCCGCTTAATCGGGCCAAAATGCACTAGTCCCGATGTGTCCCAAATAACCGGAATGGACTGTATTTCTAATTAGTGACTTTTGCTGCTGAACATCTTGAGCGAGTATCTCAACATAAGGGAAGTATGCTGTAATTTTTATCTTTAAGCATGCTGAGAGACTTTCATTGTTCAGATGGTTTCTTGATTTATTTTTAATATAGTTAATGTTCAAAAACATTTGCCAGCAGAAATTCTTCGAACCAAAAACTGAGAGAAGTCTGAACTCAAATATTTTCAAATTTATGTGTGTCCGGTAAGCTACACCAGTCATGTAACACAATTTGGTCTTGCTTTTTTAACTCATCCATCGACATCCATTTATGTAGAATTGCAAGGGCAGCCTTTTGCCTCTCCAAATCCTCAATTTCAGTTTTAAGGCATTTTGGTCTTGCACTCCATATTATGTCCTTTATTTTTAAGTCTTCTAACTCCATTTCAAACTTTGCTTCATGTGTGCTAAAAGTTAAAGAGCCGCAGTTACATGCTTAAAGAGCTGCAGGTTGCCGACCCCTGCTATACTAGCATGCAAAACGCCTGAATCTGGGAAAGCTTTCGTTGCACTCAGGCTGCTTTTGTTAAGAAGCATGACCCCACCACCCCTTCTATCTTCCTTATCCTTCCTAAATACATTGTACATACCATACTGAAACTCATCATCCCCTATCTCCGGGTGGCATCACATTTCTGTAAGCCCTGTTATGTCAGCAATACTTGTCCTAACCAGCAGTTCGAATTCACTCATTTTATTGATGACACTTCTGACATTATTGTATAAACAATTAAGACTTAGTATTCTTGTATAGTTAACTACCCTGACACACCCCTTAAAGTTATTTAAGCTCACTTTCCTGTCATTAGCTGCCCGCTCATTTGAAACATTTCTGCCCTCAATATGTTCTGTTGCGGTAACAAACTAGAACTCTTGAGGTAAGTGCAAGTGTTACTTTGACCAATATTATCAGATAAACAATTATCTATATTACCGTTTTCTTCCCAAACTAGCAGTTTCCCTGAATCTTTAAGGTATCCTCAATAATACTGGCAAAAATGCACCACCTTTGTTTAAGTGTATCCCGTCTTTACAAAACAGATTCCTTCTACCTACAAGTGCAGGCCAAACTGATAGAAATTTCCCCCCAAAAAGTCTTGCAGAGTCCATGTCTTGAGTTAATCCACAAGGTTTTCAGCATACAATTCCTCCTATTGTGCCTGGGCGGAATTGCAGACACATAGATGTGACATAACTTGCGGCATTTCTTCAGCATGGTCCTGTATTTGTCTAACAAATTGTCAGATCTTGTATGCTTAATGTCATTAGTCCCCACAGTATTATTCCCTTTTTTTAAAACCATACTGATTTTCTGAGGACATTATTCTCTTCATAACTAATCATTAATCAGCTAATGCCTTTCCATAGACTTTTGCTAAAATAGGTAATAAAGTGATTGGGCAATACAAGCCGGATTTCACCAGCTGGTCAATCAGGGAGGGCTTTTTATAATCAACTTCAACTGGGCAATCTTCCATGTCTAGGGAAAGACACCTTCCAAACAATTATTATACATTTTAAAATAACATAAGCCTCAATCTATAGGTTCTTTTAAGCACTACAACTTCTATCATATCCAGCCCTGGCCTAACCATTGCCTTATGCAGCTGGAAAATTACCTCCTTGGCCCTGCTGGCAAAATTTCTGTATATTTGATGGCACTCCAGAGCTGCCCTAACAGCCCATCTTCACTGCTCAGAGAACTTCATGTCTACTTGCACAATTATTCCCAGTATAACGGTATAGTTTAGGGCTAAAGCCTCAGGTTATGTAAAGAGTTTGACTAATGTACAAGTTAGTGCAATTGCATCATTCCAGTAGTAGTGGCGGCATGTGTTGCAAGAAAGCATGTGTATGAGCTTATGCAGCATCAGCCAAAAAAAAAAAATCGCACCATTCCCTCCAAATGCCTGTCCAGTTCCTCCTTAAATTTATTCAGCTATCAACTTCCACAACGACAGATGGAAGTTTGTTCCAGCAATTAATCACCCACTGGCTAAAGGCAAATTTCTGCACATCTATTCTACATCTGTCTTTTCTTAATTTGAATTTATGCCCCCTTAGGTTCGTAATCTGAACAAGTGGAAGGATCCATCAGAATTCAGCGTGCTCAACCCATTCAAGGCCTTATATACCTCAATCAGATCACCGCGCAGGTGCCTAGTCTCCAGCCACTGCAATTTGCAGAACTTAAGCCTCTCTTGGTAAGAGGATCCCTTCATTCCCCTCACCAATCTTGTTGACCTTCTCTGTACACGCTCAAGCAAATCTACATCCTTCCTAAAATGAGGCCTCCAGACCTGTACGCAGTACTCAAGGCGTGGCCTGACCATTGCCTTATACAGAGGGATAATCACCTTCTTTTCCCTGCTAGCAGAATTCCTATATATCATTGACAAAACCCCATGACCTGCCCTGGCAGCCTGTCTGCATTGCTCAGAAAACTTCGTATCTGCCTGCACAATTACTCCCAGGTCTTTTTCATTTTCTACTACCTTAAGTGTAGTACCACACAGTTGGTACGTTTCCCTGGGGTTGCTTCTACCCATATGCAGTACTTTGCATTTGTCAAGGGTAAACTTCAGTTGCCACTTCTTAGCACATCTGCCCAAATCATCTAGATCCTGTTGCAGTAGCATACTGCTATTACTGTCATTAACAACCCTGCCAATCTTTGTATCATCTGCAAACTTCGACATTAAGCCTGATATACCTTCATCAATATCATTGATAAATATACAAAACAACAGTGGACCCAACACCGAACCCTGTGGGACTCCACTAATAACATTAGTCCACGAAGAGCAGCACCCATTGATTACCACCCTCTGTCTTCTCCCACTTAACCAACCTTTTATCCATTGTAGCAGCTTACCCTTAATACCATTCTGCTCCAATTTGTACAATAGTCTTTCATGCGCAACAGTGTCAAAAGCTTTCCTGAAATCCAAATAGATATCAAAATTATTTTTTGCATCCAGTTCCTTTGTAACCACATCATAATATCCTATCAAATTTGTCAGACAAGACTTTCCCTTAACAAACCCATGCTGTGTCTGAATTATTGCAGCAGTCTTGTTGTACATAGCCAACTACTTAAGTAGTTATAAATTGGCATCATTAAGTATATCTCATATTGTGACACAACAAGTTGCCATGATATTGCACTACCTCAAATAAGTAACACTTCACCCTATATTTAAATAAGTATAAATAAGTAACACTTCACCCTAGGAGAAGACTATTGTTACTTATTCTCAGTGGATACTATCATCCATATGGCACTGTTTTGGAACTTATTGGCTCCTCATCAGTCGGTGGGCATGTACCCTGGTGTTGCAATGATATTGTGGATTTATACTTCTCAACTGGGTTGTCATCATTGCAACACCAGGGTACCTGCCCACCCACTGATGAGGAGCCAATAAGCTCTGAAACAGTGCCGGGGTGATGGTATCCACTGAGAATAAGTAACAATAGTCTTCTCCTATGGTGAAACATTACTTATTGGAGGTAGTGCAATATATTGGCAACTCATGAAAGTATTCACAATATGAGATATACTTAATGATGCCAATTTATAAATACTTAAGTAGTTGGCTTTGTACTGAAATGACGCAATTGCACTAACTTGTACATTAGTTAAACTCCCAGTATAACATACTCATACCCACTTGGTGCAAGTATGTTATTCTGGGATTACTGCTTCCCATATACACAGTAGTTTGCATTTTTCAACGTTAAACCTCAATTGCTACTTCTCAGTCCATCTGGCTGATTTTTCTAGGTCTCGTTGCAGCATCATAACCTGATTTCTGTTATTAACCACCCTGCAAACTTTCATGTCATCTGCAAAATTGGACAGACTGCCCAATTTTGCAGATGATATGACATAAATAAAAGCCACATTGGCCTTTCCAGTCACTAGCAAGGGTTCAAACTCCCCTTACATAGTTACACATAACATTACTGTTTGTATGTCTTTAGCTGTTTTGTTTTTTCATGTTTCATCACAAATGAAAATGTATTTTTCCTCATAACAATTACAAATATCTTTCAGCCCTTCTTTCCAAAAATAATGGAAAGAAGGGCTGGAAAATAATGCAGATTCTCAAAAGTTATGGTTTTAGATGCATCAGAGATAGACATATATTGCACTTGTACAAGTGAGTGTTCACTGACCAATTTGCATATTTTACAGGCTGAAAACTCAGAATAACTAATGGTGAAAGCCTCTCCTCCTTCTGCCTGAGGTCAGCTAATTACAGCCACAATTTCTGAAGCATTCAGAAATTCTTCCAGTGTACAATGGGACTTGAACCAAGCCTTCTCCAAACCAGCTACAACAAGGTTCTCCATGACAGTGGAGAACCTTGTGAAACATATCAAAAGTTTATATAATACCTTTAACTCTTAAATATCTATTTTCTTTTTAGAAAACTGAAGGTGGTTCTTAATATATAGTCTAAGTTTAGAATTTATTGCAGTTTAATACAATGAAATTCAATATGTGATATTTAATATAGATATTTGTATTTGTCCTTTATTATTTAGGCTGTAGTGAAGATGGTAATAATGTTTCTTGTCCACTGGGGTTATTCTCTTGCTGCCATTTTGACAATGGCTCTTATTTGGTTCTATATTGGCCAAGCAAATCCAGGAACTTTTCGAGGTTAGTAGCAGTCTCGGGTGAGTTATTAGTTATATAATGTTATTTCATAGGCATTAATTAAGTAGATAGATTTTGAATGTTGATAAAATCAGTGGTGCAAAAACGTTTGGCCATAATTGTGATGGATTAAACACTCTTTTGATAGTCCCAAACAAAAGCTTATTAAACCTGTGGTACTTTAATAACTGTGATTGCCAAGAGAGAAGAAACTTTAATTTCTGTGTTGTAATTTTGTGGGAGCAGGGCTTGGTGAGATTAGAGTCAATAGCGCTTAGTTGTAGCTCTGAATTACTTAGCATTTTTTTTTATTTATTTATTTATTTGCAATCTAAATTGTATTCCATCTTGTAGTTTTTTGAGCATTAGCATTAGTAGAGGCATTTGATGCAAGAAAGCAAGCTCATGCAGCATCAGCCAAAAAAAAAAAAAAAAAAAAAAAAAACCCCACTTCCACTTCACCCCTCTGTTCGTTCAAAATACCTGTCCAGCTGAGCCTTAAACTTATTTAGGCTATCAACTTCCACAACAAGGGATAGAAGTCTGTTCCACCAACCACCCGCTGGCTAAAGGCAAATTTCCGCACGTCTATCCTACATCTGTCTCTCCTCAATTTGAATTTATGCCCTCTCAGGTGATTATTCTGAGCGAGAGGAAGAATCCCATCAGCATTGAGCATGCTCAAACCATTCAAGGCTTTATACACCTCTATCAGATCACCTTGCTGGTGCCTAGTCTCCAGACACTGTAATTTGCAAAACTTAAGCCTTTCTTCGTAAGAGCACCCCTTTGTTCCATTCACTAATCTTGTTGCCCTTCTCTGTACTCGTTCCAGCAGCTCTACATCCTTCTTGAAATAAGGCCTCCAGACCTGTATACAGTACTCTAGGTGTGGCCTGACCATTGCCTTATACAAGGAAATAATCACCTCCTTATCCCTGCTAGAAAAATTCCTATATATCATTGACAATACACCATGAGCTACTCTTGCAGCCCATCTGCACTGCCCAGAGAACTTCATATCTGCCTGCACAACCACTCCCAGGTCCCTTTCATTCTCTACCACTGTCAGTGTAGTACCACAGAGTTGATATGTTGCTCTGGGGTTGCTGTTTCCCATGTGTAGTACTTTACATTTGTCAATGTTAAACTTCATTTGCTACCTCTCAGCCCATCTGCTCAACCTTTCCAGATCCTGTTGCAGCAGCATAGTGTCAGTAGTGTCCTTGACAGCCCTGCCTACCTTTGTATCGTCTGCAAACTTCGACATTAAGCTTGATATACCATCATCAATATCATTTATGAATACAGAAAACAATAATGGACCCAACACTGAGCCCTGAGGGACTCCACTAATAACATTGATTACCACTCTCTGTCTTCTCCCCCTCAGCCACCCCTTTATCCATAGCAGCAATTTGCCTCCAATGTCACACTGCTCCAATTTGTGCAGCAGTCTTCCACGTGCAACAGTATCAAAAGCCTTTCTAAGATCCAAGTATATAATATCAAAGTTATTCCCTGCATCATAGTATCCAATCAAATTGGTCAGGCAAGACTTCCCCTTAACAAAACCATGCTGTGTCCGAGCTATAACTGAAGTCTTGTCTAAATGATCCTGCAGTGCTTCTTTAACTAGTGCCTCCATTGATTTTCCTGGAACAGAAGTTAAACTCACAGGTCTATAATTACTTGTGTCAGCCTTTGATCCTCCTTTGTGAATTGGGGTCACATTTGCACATCTCCAGTCTGTGGGTACTTCCCCTGAGTCCAAGGAAGCTCTCATAATTATGGCTAAGGGTTTGCTTACTTCCTCTGCTGCCTCGTTGACTATAACTGGATAGATCCCATCCACCCCAGGTGCCTTTCTTGTGTTTATCTTCAACAATTTCTCCTCCACTTTACTCTCAGTTATTACAAGATTCTCTAGCTTACTGCTTGAGTTGAATACACGTCTGGCTTTCCCCTCGCTAAATAACTCCTCATGTGTGAATGTCGATTCAAAATATTCATTTAGTTTGTTAGCTACCTGAGCAGGATCATCAACAGTTGACCCATCGATATCATCATGTTGATCTCATATTTTTTTAATGACATCATTTTTAATCCATGACATATACTTGTACAGACATAATACAGATGGCATCATGAAAAGCAGAGAAAACAAGTCACATAGCAGCCAAGTAGTGTAATGCTGTAGGGTTAGAAATACGATAAAACATTGCACTTAAAAGTTGCAAAAAATATGGCAACACAAGTGTGAGGCTGCTTATGTATAACCAGTGGTGTTTTTTCTTTCTCTCTCACAAGTAAGAATATATCTCCCTCATTCGTTTAATCCCCTTTGGGGCCATGTACACACCTCATTTAAATTATGAACTTGATTGAAAAACTAAGGATTAGTTATTAGAAAAGAAGAATTGTTTAGTAAGAAATCCTTTAACATAATATTCTGAATGTGTACTGAGTAATTATAAATTTTTGCTTTCAGGAGTTGCAGAATTTAAGCTTCTTCCATGGTTAAAGAGTATTTTACTAAAGTGTATTGGGTAAGTCTTAATATCAAACTTTTATTAAACTGTGTAATAATATCAACCTTAATAATATTAGAAATGACTAAATTATGCAAGGAAGGGGACTGTTTTGATCTATTACAAAAAAAAAAAAACCTTTACCAAGCTCTTGCCATAACCACCTTGGCTAGTAATTCATTCCAGTGGTGTACAACATGCTGCCCAAAATTTTGTGAGATCTCATAGATCTTATATTTGTGCTTCTCGGCTTTCTCACATATATACCAGTGAGAATATATCTCCTTCATTCACCCTCCCAAGATGTCCAGTTGCCTAGCTTTGCACTGTGCACCTTCAAAGCTGTTCTTCATATAAACATCAGTCATTGCTAGATCCACCATGACAGTATAGTATGTTTGTTAGTTGTCACTCATTTGGAGAAATCTGAATCCCATTGATGGCTGAAAGAATTTCTGAAAGATTTTTCAATCAAAGCTGTAGTTATCTGATCTAGGCAATGGGAGTAGGTTTCCCTACGAGTTATTCCAGATTTTTAAGCCTGCATAACATGCAGATCAGTCCATGACATGCACTTGTGTGGACATAATACACAATGGCAGAATATGGGCTGTCACTAACGTGCCTAAAACTCAACAATAACAGCATTATATTCAGGATGCAGTCTCGCCATTTTATACAGAAAGGCAAATATGAAGGACAATGATGTCCTTCATATTTGCAAATCTATAAATCATAGAGAGAGTACTATGTGCCTTCCTAGCTGCTTGTTTACATCATAAATTTCATATCTGATCATGTTGTTATTATCCCTGCATCTTTTTCATCCTGAACCATTTTCAACTCCTCTCCTCCTAGTTTATAAGTAACTTCTGAATTCTGTTCCTCACATGGGATACCTTTCATTTAGAAGTGTTAAACTTCAGTTGCCATTTTTTCAGACCATTTCTGCAACTGATCCAAGTCATTTTGAAGTAACATGGCTTGGTTCTAGTTGTTAACCATTCTTCCTACCTTTAGTTCAGCAGACTGACAGTTTCTCCTGTATTCTCTTGTTATTACAGTATATTAGACATAGGAAGGAACTCCATTTGCTACACTGGTCCATCCTAAGGAATGTCCATTATGACTACTCTGCCTCCTGTTTCTTATCTTTTTATTATTTTCACATTTGCTCATTGGATCATCCCCTGAACCAATGAAAGACCTTACCAGTAATCCCAGTTTGCTTCAGTTTATATGGTAGCTTTTTATCGGGAACCATATCAATATCTTTGCTGAAGTCAAGTTAAATGATATAAAAGTTTTCTTGTATCCAAATGTTTTATGACTTTGTCATAATAATTAACTGGATTGATCAGGCATGGGCATTCCCTTCAAAAACCCATGCTGTGATCCATTAAGGATACCATTCTCATTGAGATTGTCCTGTATATTATCTTAACCACAGACTTCATGCCCTTTCCCACCAGCGAAGTCAATCTCACTGGTCTAGTTACCCTTTGTATTTCACACATATCCTTTGTGGACTGGTTAGACATTAGTGCTTCTCAAGTCCATTGCACTCATCCTAAGGTCTAATGATGATTTCATTAGTATAACAGGATATATATATATATATACCATCCACTTCTGGAACCTTTTTGCTCAGTTTTTTTTTTTTTTTTTTTTTTATAATAGACTCTTCTCTGAGAAATTTGTTTTATGATCATATATAGCAGTAAAAACCATAAATGTGTGTTCAGAATTATGCAGCAACAAAGTTCTCATTAGAAACCTTCAACTGTTTTTACCATTTTATAATATCCATTTTTTTTTTTTTCTTTCCTCTTCTATGGTAAGTAAAAATTATTATTTTGTTATATATGATGTATATTGTAGTTTAATTTTTAGAAATATTTTATCATATTTTATTCCTACTGAAGTCTCTCTTCTGACTTTTAAGGTGTAAGCCAACAGATAGTGATCAGATTGTAATTACACCAGTTCATCCTGGAGTTGATGTTATTGCAGCTCAAATCACTGAAGAAAACATGGACTATGCTTCAAGAGAACGATACCACCATTCAACAAATGTAAAAAAAGCCCCAAATTTTGATAGTGACTGACAAATGTGACTGGCATTAGAATGAATGTTTGTACAGTAATTTATTTAAACAATGCTTTTCTGTTATGAGTAATAACATTTTTGTAATTTATGAAAATGCATTTTAAAAAACATTATTTACTTAGTGATAAATACATGAAATAAACAGAAAAAGTTGCAAAAGTTAGCCAAGAAAACATTGTTATCCTTATGTAGGTTTTTTGTTTCGCTTTAATTTATTAATAACTTTGTGGTAATCAGTGGCTAACAGTAACAGTTACTACTTAGGCATTTCTGTACTCATCACTTGAGAGTAAGTAAGTTTTTCTTAAATTTTTAAACATGTCATGTATTTTAAACTTGTGAATTTCTTAACATTGTTCACAGTTAATATCATTTGCCAAATTTTTGTAAGACCGCTCATTTATAATGAATGGACACGAACCCTCCTTTTAATTACAATTCAATTTTTATAACACACATGGTTTTTTGCTCAATAAATTAAGCATTTTATGCAGTGGATCGAATAAAATTTGATCACTGTATTTAGTACTAAAATGCTTTAATCATATCACGAAAGCATATGGAATCCATTATCACTGACTTCATAAAAACAAAATAAATTCATTATATTTTTTAAAAAAATAATATGAAAAGATGGGTTTATGACAGTATAAGTGGTTTATGCATTTCACATTTACTTGATCTTTCCAACTTTGAAATTTTATACATTTTTTTAATTGTGGAAGGTACCAAGTAGCACTGTGCAAATCATAGCAGACTGTTGCCACATTTTTTGAAATATTAATTTGCATGTATTATAGTTTATACATCTGTAAAATGTACCAAACACACATATAGACCAACACAGGAAATTTGGGTTGAGTATTACTTATGGAATTGTTGTACAGTAAACAGATGGTTTGATAGCTACATTATCAAAATCAAAGTTGTAAAAATGTAATTTGCTGTTTGAAAAGTGGTTTATTGTTTTTCTTGTGGCCCATTATTTATATGTACCTATATAAACCTAAGAATGAATAAGTAAATTTACATAGAGATGGAAAAACAGATAGAATAGCATACAGTTTCATAAAGGGGCAGGGGGATATCTGCCATAGCAGGCATTTAATAGATCGCATTTCCATCATTTAATGCTACTACAGCAAATTGTAAATCGGTGTTCCATTACAGTCATTAAATAGACCTTCAGCGTGCTGTTAATGGACTGGAATCTGAAAACCTGAAATGAATGTGAGGTGGCCATGGTAGAATATTAACAGTGTGAAATACTGCCCTCTATAAAAACCTGTAGTTTGCATCTGTTTAGACCTGTTGAATAACAGTAGTCAACAGATCTAAAGCAGATTCAAATATGCAACATAAATAAAAATAACTCTAAATCATAAGTAAATAAATCATAAAAAGAAATTAAAAATAATTAAAGTAAAATTTATTGAATGGAAGATGGATGTGTTTGCAAATTAGTTTTTTAATTAGGGACTAAATCGCAAACTAACTTTGATTCCCTGTAACAAATATGAACAATTCTGAGTGTTTGTGATATTGCAATGTAGGTTTATGGACATATTAGAAGACCAATCTATTACCAAAAATAGAAGTCCCTAACATTTTGTAATTAACAAAACTAGTTAAATTAATAAACTTTTTATGTGTGGAATAGAGTTTTAGTTCAGTTCTGTAATCAGTTGTCATTTCGTGCCACCGTGTCATATCGGTGGCACTTACAAGTGAAAGCAATTTCACTGGGTATATTTTTGAGCGTCATATTGGTTGTCCTTTTAATTTTTAATCATAAAATGGAAGAGGGTACACAGTAAGTGTACACTTACCATAGAGATGGAAGATTTTCTATCTCTGTGGTAAGTACATACTTATTTGTTCTCAGATTTATATATACAGTAGAACCCACTTAAGGTTTAGAACTTCTTAAGAGGAAAAAATTTCTTAGAAGGGAAAATGTCCTAAGGGTATGAAATATTAACTTCACAAATAAAGATGAAAAGATACACATACATAAGTTAAAGATCATTTTTAAGTACTATTTCAGAACTTATAAATATTTTACTCTGTCTATGGGGAAACATTTTTAAACTGAGGATTTCTAATTGCTTAACATTCTCATTAAGTTTCATCCTTCCAAGTTGGAAGGATGAAACTGCCGAGAGGCTCCTCCATAGCCAGGTGGGCAGGAGCAGCAGTGCATAACACATGCTTCTTGATTAGACTGGGATTCGAGCCTGTGACCACCAAATACGGAGGATGCAAAAAGGTCAGGGATTGACCACATATCCCTGAGCAATATGGCCTTAGTTGCTAATGCTCCTAAAAACCAAACATCTGCCGAGAATAAGTAAATTATTCTTTTCCACTGGCAAAGCATTGCTTATTCAAGGTAGTGCAATATCAGATGTAACAAAAATAATGCCATTTCACCTACTTCGATGATTTACTGCAAACTAAAGTGATGTCATGCACTAACTAGTTCGATTATCAAAATGTTTATATTGTTTAATATTTTTTAATATAAAATAAAAAATGTCTGTATTTAAAAAACCTATTAAGTAGGAAAATGTCATAGTGGTAGTAG
This sequence comes from Mastigoproctus giganteus, assembly GCF_048544385.1. Lineage (NCBI taxonomy): Eukaryota > Metazoa > Arthropoda > Arachnida > Uropygi > Thelyphonidae > Mastigoproctus > Mastigoproctus giganteus. The sequence goes on along the minus strand of NC_143586.1, from coordinate 53,019,293 downwards.
TAATGGAGGCATGTGATGCAAAAAAACAAACATTATAAGCTTACGTAGCATCAGCCCAAAAAAAAAAAATCAATTTCACACATCCATCCCCTCTAAAACTTTGTCCAGTTCCTCCTTGAATTTATTTAAGCTATCAACTCCCACAATGACAAATGGAAGTTTGTTCCAGCAATTAACCACCCACTGGCTAAAGGCAAATTCTACACATCTATTCTATAACTGTCTTTCCTCAATTTGAATTCATGTCCCCCTCAGGTTTGTAATCCGAGCAAGTAGAAGAATCGCATCAGTATTCAGCATGCTCAACCCATTCAAAGCCTTATACACCTCAATCAGATCACCTTCCATGTGCCTAGTATCCATCTCACTGAAATTTTCAGAACTTAAGCCTTTCTTGGTAAGAGGACCCCTTCATTCCCCTTGCCAATCTTGTCCTCTGTGCATGCTTAAGCAACTCTACATCCTTCCTGAAAATGAGGCCTCCAGACCTGTACGCAGTACTCAAGGCGTGGCCTGACCATTGCCTTATACAAAGGGATAATCACTTGCTTTCTAGATCCTGGCACCTCCGTAGCCAGGTGGAAAGGAGCAGCAGTGCGTAGCACACACTTCTTGATTAGACTGGGGTTCAAGCCCATCACCACCAAATACGGAGGATGCGGAAAGGTCTGGGAATGACCACCGCATATTCCCAGAGCAATATAGCCTTAGTTTCTAACGTTCCTAAAAACCAAATAACAAACAAAACAATTCTAGATCCTGTTGCAGTAGCACACTGCCATTACTGTCATTAACAACCCTGCCAACTTTTGTATCATCTTGCAAACTTCGACATTAAGCCTGATATACCCTCATCAGTATCATTGATAAATATACAAAACAACAGTGGGCCAAACACTGAACCCTGGGGGATTCCACTAATAATATTAGTCCACAAAGAGCAGCATCCATTGATTACCACTCTGTCTTCTCTCACTCAATCATCCTTTTATCCATTGTATCAACTTACCTTTAAGTAGTCTAGTCTTCCATGTGCAACAGTGTCAAAAGCTTTCCTGAAATCCAAGTATATGATAACAAAATTATTTTTTGCATCCAGTTCCTTTGTAACCACATCATAGTATCCGATCAAATTTGTCAGACAAGACTTTCCCTTAACAAACCCATGCTGTGTCTCAGTTACTAATGCAGTCTTGTCTAGATGATCCTGAAATGCATCTTTAATCAGTGACTCCATTATTTTCCCTGAAACAGAAGTTAAACTAACTGGTCCGAAATTATTCGTGTCACCCTTAGATTATCCTTTGTGAATTGATGATACATTTGCACATCTCCAGTCCATGGGAACTTCCCCTGGGTCCAAGGATGCTCTCATAATTGTGGCTAAGGGTTTGCTTACTTCCTTTGCTGCCTCCTTTAATATAACTGGATAGATCCCATCCACCCCAGGTGTCTTTCTTATGTTTAACTTCAACAATTTCTCCACCACTTTGCTCTTAATTATTACAAAATCATTAAGCACCCTTTTACAATTTGATGAACTTCTGGCATTTTCCTCCCTTTATAACTCCTTGTGTGAATGTAGATGCGAAATACTCATTCAGATTTATCAGCTATGTGAGTAGAATCATCAACACTCGAACCATTGATATCAAGTAGACCAATCTGAGTCATCCCCTTCGTTCTAGAGTTTATATAAGTAAAGAGTCCTTGCTGTTTTTCTTAGCATCTTTTGCCAAAGATTTCTCATAATGTGCCTTTGCTTGCATTACCTTCTTTGTGACTTGATTATATCTGCCATGGGCTTCTTTGTCACCTGATAATTTATATGCATTTTTCTTCTCTGCCAGAAGTCTCATCTGACATCCATTTAGGCCTAAACCTGTAACAATATTTCTTAATTGGTATGAAAAATCTAGTGGCTTCCACAATTAGTTCCTTGAATGCTTTCCACTTAGAATTTTCTGTTGGTCCCGCTGTACAGAATTAAAAAATGTCTGAGACCACTATAGTTACCTTTTATGAAAGCGAAAACCCTTTGCTTTACCCCTGATGGTAGTTACATCGTTGAATAAATCCCACATCAGTACACTGTAATCACTGCCATCTAGTGGTTTCTTCATCAGCAGATTCTTAATGCACGAATAATCTTTGCTGATAACTAGATCAAGAGTATTACCCTCTCTGGTTGCCTCTTGAACATGCTGCTGCAGAAAAGAATCATCCAATAAATTCACAAGTCTTGCTAGCATGCAAGTGACCAATCCAAAAGTTCCAGTTAAAATCCCCCATTATAACACAGTCTGATTTACTGGCCCATTTTATTTCTCTGTACAATTGTTCATTGTACTTATTAGAGTCATTATAATAATAATACACTGTGTATTCTTTATCATATACTTTTTATGCAAGAAAGTTTCTTACGTGGGAAAATAATACATTACAATATATAGAGTTGATAATGGGAATTTAGAAACCAAACCTAGTACCGAGGGGGAACTTCTTATTCAGGAATTTCTTATCTGGGTTCTACTGTATTTGTTCTTTAGAATGTGGATACTTTTGTGTCTTCTTGAGTAGGAGGCACAAAGTTTTTTTTTTTTTTTTTTTTTTTTTTTTATGCTATTTCATATTTTATAACCTTCACTCTTTTCAAATATAATTTCACTTTCATTCACAATGTACTTACCTTGATTATCTGAATATGCAAATAAAACTGTTACTTTAATCATTTTAAGTTAATTTTGTTTTATAATTTATTTCTAATTATGTTACATATTTGCATCCAATTAGATTCATCAACTGTTGGTAATCGACACTTTTTTTTTTTTTTTTAGGGTAGTATTTCCTGCTAATAATAACCTGAAATGAATATACCTGTATATTCATTTCAGGTTTCCTAATTCCAATCTTTTAAGTGCTCTGATGTCCTACTTAACAGTTGTATAGGGGCACAAATTGATGGTTCACTGTAATGGCCTCTAGTCCAACAATAACTACTTATTTAATCCATCTTTGATGGCTATTAGATGTATACATGGGCAGTGCCCCCCCCCCCAATGTTATTGTGTGCTATGCATTCTGCTCGTTTTCCATCTATCCTAAGTGTCTTTTTTATATATATATTTGTTCTTTGGAATGTGTCTACCGTTGTCTTAAGTAGAGCCCTTCTAATTAGTTAACATTTCATGCTTTAATATGTTTATTTTTTTAACTCTACGTTGAATGTATATATAGTAGTGTCTCTATATGGTATAACATTGTGATTTATTGGCTTTTAAGCATTTAAAAGTAGAATAGTAGCAGCAGAATAATGTTCTGAAAGTCTATAAAATATATATGTAATCTATAACATCTTGAGAATGTAACTGCAGCATTTGTGGGCCTCATGATAGAAACCAAAAAACTCTGCAGTTAATTTCATCTTAACCATATTTAAAAAAATGTTTGTTTCCAAGAATGATATTTATATAAACTTACTAAGCGATGCAGTGCAATGTGTTGTGAAATTATGCAGTAAAAATAAATATTCCAAGTCACTCAATGAATATATGTGCATACATGTCCACATACTGTACAGTTGTAGATATAGAAACAAAACAGTAATATCATAAAGAATATTACATCTCATTATAATTTAGTGGAAGCCATGAGAAGATTAATGTGTTTTCATTACTTCTGCCTTTGAAGTTAAATTGGCACTGCTACTGAGTTTTTGAAGAAATACATTGTATGAAACTAAGTTATAAAATAATTGTTATTATATAGTATTTAAGGGATTTCAGAAAATGTAAAGAACAAACTGTAGTATGTTGATCCCTTATGAGAGTGAGGAGATTACTGAAACTCTTGAATTTCAAAAGTAAAAATAAAAAGCTCATAATATAGTTTAATAACATTTAATTAAATATAATATTAAAATTATAATGTAACAAGAGAATTTCTCTGTCATTATCTAAAATATAATTTTGGGTTAACTTCTGAAACAAACAATTTTTTATAATATGACAAAATAGAATTTCTTGGTCAAACCAGTGATGATTATTTTTCTATTTGTCAATTTGTTTTGCATATTTATTTAAGTTAATTTAATGTTCATTTTATTATTATGCTTAGGTACATTTATTTATGAGAATTGTGGAATAAAAAAGTAATAGCAGCACAGTGCTTAAAAGGGGTGACCAAAGAGTTCTAATTTCCCAGTGTAGAAGCTATTAATAAACAACAATAAAACTAATTTTATTTCGCACATAATTCCCCCCAAAGTTCAACACTATTCCTATTGATGCTTTAGCATTTTTATCGATTTTGGAAAATTATTTTCTCAAGGCCTTGAAATCGTTCATTAATAACATGCATCATCATTACTGTTACTTCTTGAAATTTTTGTTCATGTAAGTGATCATTGTTCATCCAACCTATCAGCCAGATAGGTTGGATGACCGTGTGTTTGTGTGTGTGAGTGACTTTCACATCCATTTATACTTACTTAATTTAATACAAATTATTTATATATATATATATTTTTTTTTTTTTTTTCATCTAACAAGACAAGAAAACTAATTGTGTAGGCCAGAGATGCAATGTATAGATAAAAACAAAACAATGGCAAAATATTATTACTCAGCTCCTATTAAACTTTTTGTAATCATATTATTTTTTGCAATATTTAAGAATATATAAAAAATAATAATTGTTTTATATCTCACAACATTTGCATATTGTGAGCTACATGAATTTGTTTATATACACTCTGGTGCAAAGTTTCCTAAGAATATTCTAAATGAGGTTTGATATTTTGATAAGAATGGTGCTGCTTCCAAACTTTTAGCAGCATTTCTGAGGGGGAAGGGGGAAACAACTGAACACATAATCTGAAAATTTGGCATTGATCCATCTTCTAATCTAGTAATATTTGATCACATTTGCAGTGGAACTCTCTTAATACAAATCACATTGCATCCACTCTGGCAGCTATATTTTTCAGTGTATATTTATTTGTTTAACGTTTATACGAAATGATACTTAACACAAAAATACATTTTGGTCTTAGGAGAATAAATGCAGGCAAATTCCTTCAGATAACATGAAATGGCATTTGAGCTTGCTTTCTCATCCTTTCTTTTTCAGTGAGCTTTTTTTTTTTAATTCCAAAAACCCAGCACCCCCACACCCATCCATCTAAGATTTCCAATTAATTCACTACCACTACAGAAAATCTTAAGCCCCTCAACTTACTCTTTGAACCCCCCTCCCCCATTATCATTAGCATGCACTCAATGATACCATGATAATATGGTGCATCAGCCAAAAAAAAATATTAATAATAAGAGAAAAGGAATTAGACAACCTATGCATTTTCCTCCTCCCATAGGTATCCAGCTGACCTTTGAATTTCCCGAAACTGTCAACCTCTACCACCCATGTAGGTAACTTATTCCTAACTCGCTGGCTAAAAGAAAACTTGCTGCAATCCAGTCTGAACATCTCTCCCCTAGTTCTAGAATAATTTAAAACAGTGGAAATTTCATCCTCATTCATTTTACTATTGCCTCTGAGCCTTAAACACTTCAATCAAGTTGCCTAGTTTTCAAGCTCTGCAACCCACATGTTCGAAGTCTTTCCTCATAAGGATGTCCTTTTTCTGATCTCACCAGGCAATAGCCTTATATAATGGGATTATAACGTACTTATCTCTACCAGCAAACATTCGATAAATCATTGATAGGACACCAAGAGCCTTCTCTGCAACCTGTCTACAATGCCTGAAGAACTTTATGTCTGACCGTATCTTAATTCCCAAGTCCCTTTCTTATATCCATTACATAAGGGTCTGATCTGGTTTGTCCTCTTCTTTGCATATATAAAAAATAAATTTTTTTTTTTGAAAACCCCAAACACAAAAGGTATCAAAACCTATAGTACTTAGTACCATGCATGGATGGAAGGAGAAGTATGGGGGGAGGGGGATGCCAGAAACTTTGCTCTAGAGACTAAACATGGGTTTCACCACTTCAAGCCTCCAATAAGCAAAGTGGTGGTATTTCACCGATTGATGAAAGTCATCAACCAGTGTCAAATTTTAATTAAAGTTGGAATGAAAAAAAAAAAATTTTTTTTCATGATACCTAGTGGGTGTAGCAGATTTGGATCATGAAAATCCTGAACTGCTAAATACAGTTAGTACAGGTCATTATTGATAGTAAAAATCAGTCCTTCCTTCTGGACTAGTAGCCTGCTAGTCAGGGAGATTTTTATCCAGGAGGAAGGACTGATTTTATGTTATTTTTAATAACATAAAAATGGTATTTTATGTTAGATCATTAGCCCAGATTAAGTGCTCTTTTTGTAATTCTTGTTTAACACCATCAATCCATCTTCCTGTCTTGGTTTGGCTCTGAACCTGTTTACCATTAATTTTTTCTTCTTCTTCTTTAATGCTGCCGAATGGCGTTTGCGACTTCGTTTTGATATTGTTCTCTGTCTAGCGCTGCGTGTAGAATTTGTGCTGTTGTCATGTGAAGCCAGGTGTTGATGTTATCTAGCCATGCCATTTTCGGTCTGCCTGGGCGTTTCTTGCCTTCGATCTTTCCCTCCAGGATGAGTGGTAGTAGGTGATATTTTTGTTGGTTCCTAGCGATGTGACCTAGGTATTTGCATTTCCTGCTGATGATGGTTTTGAGCAGGTCCCGTTCCGTGTGCATGTCCTGCAGGACCTGTGCGTTGGTTATCTTGGCTGTCCACGGAATTTTCAGCATTCTTCGGTAGAGCCACATTTCGAAGGCCTGGAGCTTTTTTGTAGTGGCTGATGTTAGAGTCCAGGTTTCTACACCGTAGAGCAGTATTGGCCAGATGTAGCATTTCAATGTGCGTAATTTGAGCATGATGTTCAAGCTTCTGTCGGTGAGGAGGGTTCTCCATTTGGTGAATGCCTGCCTGGCTTGTTCAATTCTGCTTTTGATTTCGGCCTCATGGTTCAGCTGGTCATCAATGAGTACTCCGAGATACTTGAAGCGGTGTATTTGCTCTAATTTTTCGTTGTTTAGTTTGATCGTGATTTTGCTTGCAGTCCTGCTGACCTTCGTCACCTTTGTTTTCTTTTTGTTGATTCGTAGCCCCCATGCTTGGCTTTCTATGTCCACTTCGTTCAAGATGGTCTGTAAATCTTGTTCTGAATCCGCTATTAGTGCTGTGTCATCGGCATATCTTAAGTTATTGATGTAGTGTCCGTTAACTTTTATGCCGATGTTCTTGTCAGCCAGTGTTTGGTCAAAGATCATTTCCGAATAGATGTTAAAAAGAATGGGAGATAATGGACAGCCTTGCCGGACGCCTTTTTTTATTGGAATTGGGTCTGTCAGATCATTGTCATAGCGAAGCTGGGCTGTTTGATTCCAGTAGAGAGTTGTAATAAAGTTGATATCATTGTTTTCAAGCCCAAGTTTTCTCAGTCGGTCAATTAGGCGGTCGTGGTCTACTGAATCGAAGGCTTTCTCGTAGTCAATAAAACATATATACACGTCTTTTTGATGTTCATAGCACCTTTGTAGCAATATTTGTAAACAGAAAATTGCTTCTCTGGTGCCTAGTCCCTTGCAGAATCCGAACTGTGTGTTTCCTAGTGCACTTTCGCACTTACATCTTATCCTTTGCTGAATCACCTTGAGAAAGACTTTTAGCACCTGGCTCATTAGACTGATCAGCCTGAAGTCTTCGCATTTCCAGCTGGTAGCCTTTTTTGGTAGGGCCACAAAGATGGATTGGAGCCATTCGGATGGAATGTCGTTGTTGTTGTAGATTTGATTGAACCATTTCGTTAGTTGTTGGATGTTGCTGTAGTCTAGTTGTTTCAGCAGTTCCACATGAATCTGATCAGGTCCACAGGCCTTGCCTGGCTTTGTTATTCGGATGGCATGTTCCACTTCAGATGTTAATATGTGGAGATTGTCTTCCTGTGTTTGTTGCGTTTCTGCCGGTTTTCTGTTGGTGCCGAACAGATTGTATATATAGCTCTTCCAGGTGTCGAGTTTGGCTTGTTTGCTTAGTATAGGTTGATTGTTGTCCGTATATAAACTTGGGATAAGAGCCGGTTTGTAGATGTTTCCAGCTTCTTTAAGCTTCTTGTGCAGGTTATAGTTGTCATTTTTCTTGATTAGGTCTTCGATTTCTGCACACTGATCTTCCATCCATTTTTCCTTCGCCTTCCGGATTTCCTGTTTGATCTTTTGTTGTATTTCTTTGTATTTTTCCCGGTTGTTGTTGCTTTTGAATATTCTCCGTTCATCCATTAGGTCTAGTATGTGCTGGGTCATCCACCGTTGTTTCTTTTTCGACGCCTGATGTCCTAGCAGGGTTTCTGCTGTTTCATTGATGCACTGTTTGAGTGAACGCCCGAATGCTTGCACGTCTGTTGTTACTGCTTCGATCGATCGGATTGTAGTGTTGAGATGAAGCTGTACTTGTCGTCTGTTGGCGGTGTTCTTCAGTTTCTCCAGGTCGATTCTTTTTGTTGTGCTTGTGCGTTTGACTGCTCGTAATTTGAGACGTAGTGTTGCTATTACTGGGTTATGGTCTGATGATATGTCAGCTCCGGGGTAAGTTTTTGCCTTGAGGACACTTGACTTATATCTGATGTTGATTAAGATGTAGTCAATTTGGTTCCTGACGATATTGTTGTTAGAATCTTGTGGTGAGGTCCAGGTGTATAGTCGTCGAGGTGGTAGTTTGAACCAAGTGTTGGCAATGCTAAATTTTTCTTCTTGGCAGAACTGGACGAGTCTGTCGCCTCGTTCATTCCGTGTCCCCAAGCCATGTTCTCCGACTATGTTTTGTAGCTTTCCTTGACCGATTTTGGCATTAAAGTCACCGAGGATGACCGTCATGTCGTGCTTCTTCAGCGACTTTAAAGTGTTGCTTAGCTTGTTGTAGAACAATTCAATTTCTTGATCGTCTTTGTCCGCTGTTGGTGCGTAGACCTGGAGCACATTCAGGTTGATCTTGTTGCCTGCTAGCTGTAGTAGTGCGATTCGTTCCGATATTGGGGTGAAACTGGTGACTTTGTTGGCCAGTTGTTTATGGACAACAAAAGTGACGCCGTACGTCTGCTTGGTGTTCTCTTCTCCTCTGGAACAGAAGACGTGGTGGTCGTTTGATATAAACTTATTTGTTCCAGGCCATTTGGTTTCACTTAGCCATTTTTTTCTTAAAATATTTATTTAGCTAATTTCTTTCACTTACTTTTCTTTAGATGTTTATTATCCCAAGATTTTTTTCTGATTTTCTCCTTTGTAATTTAGTTCTTACCATTGCTTCTGTCTGTTAATTCAGTTTATTTTTCTTAAAATGCTTTTCTGAAGACTGCAGTTTTTGATCAATTCATTTATTTTTTAACTACATTTTTTATTTATTTATTTTTTTTTTTTTTTTTGGATAAGGATATCATAAAATATTGCCTTTTCTGCATTGCAAAAACTAAAGTATTTTCCTTTACGCTTAGCATTATTGTTCTCCTAAATATATGCAAACTCGACAAATCCATCTTATCATGAAATATTTTCCCCATATCTGGCACAGTGTCCACCAGAATCCTCTCTCAAACTCCTAAATCCTATATAAAGGAGGGAAGGGGGAGAGAAAGAGATCTTCAGGCCCAACACATGAGAGTGGGCAAGAGTGCTGTTCATGCACATGTGATTAAGTGGACCGTGGTTCAAGCTTACATGACTGCTAAATACAGTTAATGATTCTATTCATTGTTAAAATAATTAACTGTAAACTCTGACTTAGTGGTTAGAGTTTACAATTAAAGTATAAACAGGTTTCTTGAGCATTGACACTTTTGTTTGAAATTAGTGTCTGTAACTCCATTTCTTTCTTCCAAACACTTGACTTAACTTGGAAAAATCCATTCACCATTTAGCTCCCAAAATAACTTTTCTCTTCTTCATTTATCCTTTTTACTTCTGTACTCTGGAATAACTACAGAAATTCAATATCAATGAGCATCTTCTGTCTTCTCAACATTCAACTTGTACAGAGTACAGGCGGGCCTCGATTAATGTGATTAGTTCGTCCCGCGAGCGCATCGCGCAAAATGGAAACGCATTAATCGAATATCATAACCAATACGAAAAATTATAATTGGTCCTTGACCTTCTGAAATGTCCATAAAGAATTTTAAAAATACCTTTTAAATAACTTTTTAACTGTATATACAGTAAACCCCCGCTATTTGCGGTATCTGTTTTCGCGATCGCCGATTTAATATAAAATGAAACCTAAAAAAATGTGAATTTTAAAGCGCCGTGAATATTTTCCGCCATAAAAAAACATGGGCGTGCCTAAAATTATCTTTCCCGGTCAAAACAGCGCTCGGTGGGTGGGGGGAGAGAGGTGACAAAATCGCCAGCGTGGATGTTTCTCGCTAATCCTTGTTCAATATGTGTTATGCGCTTGTCATGGAAGGTTTCGTCGTTTGCTTTTAATTTATATGCTTATAAATTGAATAAATTTATCAATTTATAAATTGATATGCTTAAAAAATGATAAATCTACCGTTTTGCAGTGTAAAACAGACTTTTTCGAGTGTGTTAACGGAAGAAAGTGACTTTATTGTGGACAAGTTCTTTCTAACCCCTACAAAAATATGGCTACGAATAACAAGAGAAATGTGAAAATATCAAAGAAATGTGATGACATTAGCGAATAAAACTGAGTTATTAGATAAAATTTCGAATGGTGAAAGTGTCTCCTCCGTGGCAAAACATTATAAAATCAATGAGTCAACGGTACAAGAAATCGGAAGAAAAAATCCGCCGTAGTGTCCGTGAAAACGCGCTAATTGCTTAAAAAATTTGCTCAGTAACTCGTGATGTTAAATTAGAAAAAACAGAAAAAGCTTTAAATCTGTGGATAGAAGACCGAACTCAAAATAAAATTCCGTTAAGTTCACTCATTATTCGTGAAAAGGCAAAACTCCTTTATCAACACTTTAGCGAAACTGGTGATAGCACTGGCAGGATAAGTTTTTTAGCTAGCAAAGGCGCTGGTTTGAAAGATTTGTTTGAAATTTCTAATAAATATTACGTTTAATATTAAATTTTTTCTTATTTTCATTTAGATGTCATATGCTTGCATTTCACTATGTACTGTCTATGTACATAGTCATATTATGAAGATACATATAATACATACATAGACAAAATTTTAGACTAGTTTTTCTTATATATTTCATACTTTGGAACGGAACCCCTTTATTACTATGGGAGCAATAACTCAGTATTCGCGTTTTCGGTATTCGCGACATTTCTCAGGAACGTAACCCCCGCGAATAGCGGGGGTTTACTGTAATGTAAAAGATAATGAAAATAATTATGGAATTAAATGTTTATTGCATAAAACAGCGGTTCTTAAACTGTGCGCTGCGGAATATTTTAAATTTTCGAGGGAAACACAGCGATACTCGACATCTGTCGGACACCACACGAACTACTAGCTTGAAGTAGTTCACAGTTTCAGCATTTCTTATTAAGTTGTTTGGACCTAACTACCAAACGAAACTGTTAGGTATTTCTTTTGGTCTGGGTGCGCCTTGAAAAAATTACTGAGACATTAAAGGCGCAGTGAACCGAGAAACTTTGGGAACCTCTGACATAAAATACACAATGAAGAAATTACTGTTGCGGAAATATTTGAACAGTGTTGACTTTCTCTTTTCATCAATCAATTTCCAATAGTCGACAACAGTCTTCTCTGGGCCCTGGCGAAATAAATATCGCAGAGAACATCAAACCTTTTGTTTGAGGTTCTCTGCGATACGAAAGATTTCATCTAGTTCTTTTACCATTATCTCCTTCGCGGTAACATTTTCATCTGGCTCATTTAAAAATTTGAATTTTTAAATGCAAGTCTGCATTGACTTTATTAGCAGGAGACAAACACGTCTTCTTCTGATGGTTGATGGAACACACCGAGGTGGGCAGTAGACAAACGTTTGTTTATTGACCGTACGACTCACGGTAAGCTTAACGCGCGATTCAAATCTTTTTCAACTATCACATAAAAAAAAAAAAAAAAATCGCGTTAACTGAATATAGTGTTATGCAAGGCCTAGCTATACTAGGATAAGTACTCTGTATAAGTTGAACGTTGAGAAGGTATTATAGGTTCTGATACCTTTTGTGTGTGGAAAATTATAAAAAGAAGTGGCATCAAGCATGCCATACCTCATTCCAAGTTTAACCTTACACCATTTTCCAATCTTTACTGCTGATTTGTAATTTTTTTTAACAACTCTTTATCCCTCAAAAGTTTATTCTTGATATCATAGTTTTCTGACATTTGGAAGATCAGATTTTCAGGTACTCCATGTCTTTCAACCTCAAGAAATCCTAAATTCAGGTTCTCTTTATGTTCCTATGCTTTTTATAATTTGTCTTAGTGGAATTATTTGATCCCTCATCCACTTTCCTGATACTTGTTTTCAATCATTCCTGAAATCTTCAGAAGATTTTTCTTTAATTTAACCTCTTTTGCTTTAGCCTTCTTGAACTTTTCTTTATATTCCATTAAGAATTATTAAACTCTCTCTCAGTACTTTGTTTTCTCTGACTGCCCCTTTAGCTTCCTAGGTCCACCACGAGTTCTGGATTTTCTCTCTCTATCTTTTCCTCAAAGAAGTATGCTTCTTTTGCAGGTCTCACTAGGGTTTTCTTAAAATTTTGCCGTTCTTCATCTAAAGTTATTTTAGCATCAAGAACATTTAACTTTCAGCAAGGTTTCTATAAGAGCCAAATCTAAAATTTCATGAAATCCATTGAAGCTGCTAGGTGGTTTAAGAAAATGATTTTTAATATTTTGTGGTTGTTATTTTATTTATTTATTTTTTTGTCAAAAAGAATAAATACTGTCCTTCATTGCAAAGAAAATGACTGCAAACCACGGTTTGTCATCTATATCAAATGTGTGAAAAATTATTTTGCTAAGATGGTATTACTATCATATTGTTTACATACATAACTGAGCTCCTTTAACTTTTTTGGGACTTCAGAATTATTTTTTGTTGTCATTGCATTGAAAGCTTTCATTTTCAGATGTTCCACAATAAAGCTTGTTATATGAAACTGCAGTTGTATATGATTTCATTATTGCTACTAACGTATAGACGACAGAATTAACTAGAAATGTAATTTCTGATGAATAGGAAGATTGCAAGTTATCGAGATATAAAACAAGATTTTGATAGCTGTCTACCACTGTCTGTGCAAAAATATATATATTTTTTCTATCTGACAAGACTATTAAGTTCATGCACTAGTCACTCATCTCTTAGAACACTATTGCCTCGAATTCCCCAATGTTGGGCTACAAATAAATAGAGCTGTTAGTATGGGGGAAATGCTGTTTATTAAGTTGTTAAAAAGTTACTAAGTAACTAATTACACTGCCCAACAAATTAACTTTTTTTTCTCAAAATACTGTATCTATATGCATTTTTTAGTGTTGAATATTTTTGAATACGAATATAACCTTAATTATAATTAATATATTTGTTTTACTAATTTATTAACAAGCTTTAAAAAACTGAATTTTTGAGTTTAAAATATTTTTAGCTCTGATTTCTGAAATTTTAATTCTTAACTCCTTTTGAGGTCTTATCTCTCAAAATTTTACCCCTTTCAAACAAATTTTGAGATATACAAGGCCTCAAAACTTCAAAGTTATTTCATAATCACTCTGTAGTTTGAAATTACTGGATTAGACAATGCATGTCAAAATTTAACAAAAGGAACATATAAGGTTATGCTTTAAAATTTCTGAAAATATTTATATTTTTAAGGGATTACCTTTTATAGTTTCAATCCCAGGGTTTACCTGTGCCTGGAGGGCATCATTACTGCAGGTATTTGCATAATGGGTAATGGTGATAGACAATTTAAGGATAGGTAATAAAAATTAAATAAATAAACTAAATTATATAATCTAAATGCAGGATCATTTAGACAAGACTTCAGTTATAGCTCAGACACAGCATGGTTTTGTTAAGGGGAAGTCTTGCCTGACCAACTTGATTGGATACTATGATGCAGTCACAAAAGAACTGGATGCAGGGAATAACTTTGATATTATATACTTGGATCTTAGAAAGGCTTTTGATACTGTTGCACATGGAAGACTGCTACACAAATTGGAGCAGTGTGACATTGGAGGCAAATTGCTGCTATGGATAAAGGGGTGGTTGAGGGGGAGAAGACAGAGAGTGGTAATCAATGGACACTGCTCATCGTGGACTGATGTTATTAGTGGAGTCCATTATTGTTTTCTGTATTTATAAATGATATTGATGATGGTATATCGGGCTTAATGTCCAAGTTTGCAGACGATACAAAGGTTGGCAGGGTTGTCAAGGACACTACTGACACTATGCTGCTGCAACAGGATCTGGAAAGGTTGAGCAGATGGGCTGAGAGGTGGCAAATGAAGTTTAACATTGACAAATGTAAAGTACTACACATGGGAAACAGCAACCCCAGAGCAACGTATCAACTCTGTGGTACAACACTGACTGGTAGAGAATGAAAGGGACTTGGGGGTGGTTGTGCAGGCAGATATGGAGTTCTCTGAGCAGTGCAGATGGGCTGCAAGAGTAGCTCATGGAGTATTGTCAATGATATACAGGAATTTTTCCAGCAGGGATAAGGAGGTGATTATTCCATTGTATAAGGCGATGGTCAGGCCACACCTAGAGTACTGTATACAGGTCTGGAGGCCTCATTTCAAGAAGGATGTAGAGCTGCTGGAACGAGTACAGAGAAGGGCAACAAGATTAGTGAATGGAACAAAGGGGTGCTCTTACGAAGAAAGGCTTAAGTTTTGCAAATTACAGTGTCTGGAGACTAGGCACCAGCGAGGTGATCTGATAGAGGTGTATAAAGCCTTGAATGGTTTAAGCATGCTCAATGCTGATGGGATTCTTCCTCTAGCTCAGAAAAATCACCTGAGAGGGCATAAATTCAAATTGAGGAAAGACAGATGTAGGATAGACGTGCGGAAATTTGCCTTTAGCCAGCGGGTGGTTGGTTGGTGGAACAGACTTCCATCCCTTGTGGTGGAGGTTGATAGCCTAAATAAGTTTAAGGCTCAGCTGGACAGGTATTTTGAACGAACAGAGGGGTGAAGTGGAAGTGCTTTTTTTTTTTTTTTTTTGGCTGATGCTGCATAAGCTTGCTTTCTTGCATCAAATGCCTCTACTAATGCTAATGCTAAATAATATTGTTGGAAGTTTAAAAGTTTAAATTTTTAATTTGGATTGGGATTCTTTTCTTGAAGATGTGATATGGCTGTTTTTTATTTGCAAATTGCCAGATTGAAAACAGTATTTTAAAAAATATTTTACTGAAATTGTACATTTGTGTAAATATAATGATTTTTAACACTGTATTTCTTCGTCGCGTAGCTCCCTAAATAATGATTTTTAACACTGTATTTCTTCGTCGCGTAGCTCCCTGAGGAACTGTTGTGGCCACGATCAGTTTCTCCCAACTGCATCACTCTTGTGCTCTATGAGCGGCATCGCAAACTGCCATGCCCAGAAGGTCACTGATTCCATCCTTCCAACTAGTTGCACATCTTTCTCTGCTACTCTTCCCCTCAATTTTTCCTTCCATTATATTCTTAAACAGAAAGTTATCCTTTCTTGCTATGTGTTGAAAACATTTGAGTTTTCTTCTGTTGATGATGTGAAGAAGAATTTTAGGCCTGTCAATTTTATTCAATACCCACTCATTTGTTCTTCGATCAAGGTAAGAAATACACAGTATTTTCCTGTAACACATTTTTAAATGCCTCAATTTTCTTCTTGGCTACTCTTTTTTCATATTCCATCCTTAACATCCATAAGTGGCAAATGGAAAAATAGCAGAATCAATGATTCCCAGTTTCGTCTTTAGAGGCAGATCTCTCCATGATTTTGTCAGATCAGTGACCAATGTTTTAGCAATTGCCTGTCTTTTTACATCATTTGAGCACTCACCATTTTTATTTATTCTTGATCCTAAGTAATCAAATTCATCAACTCCAATACACTGCCAATTACCCTTCACATCACTGGAACCAAGCTTATCACCAATCACCATAATTTTAGTTTTACTCACATTTGGAAACAATCCTTTTTTCTTACTTGCTTCACAAACTCTTCTCAGAGTTTCTTTCATATAATCCTTGGAATTGCAAATTAGTATATCATCTGCATAACGAAGGTTTATCTTCAGTCCTCCAATTTTGATGCCAGTGTCTAAATCTTCCAAAGCTTCTCACATGGTACCTTCGGCAAAAAGATTCAAAAGGTGAAGTAACAAAATGGAGTCCTGCCTAACACCTTTACCGATTTTTAATAAGTTGGTGTTTCCCATGTTGGTTCTTACAGTTCCTTCCTGTTCCTGCTATAGTAGCTTAACCAGCTGAATTATGTGGATTGGGAATCCCATATTAATCATTGCTTTTCATAGTTTCTCACGTTGAACACAAATGCTTTTGAATAATCTATAAAACACAAAACGACTGGAACTTTGAATTCTTTGCATTTTTCAACAATCAGATGTAGACCTAAGACCTGATCTCTGGCTCCTCTGCCCTTTCTGAAACCTGCTTATTCTTCTGGCATTTCTTTTAAGTTTTCTTGAAATTCTGTTTAGTATGATTTTAAGAAGAAATTTACTAACATGAGAAATTAATTAGGTTAGGTTAATAGTCCTGTAATTTGAGCAAACTTTCAGATCTCCTTTTTTTGGTAAGGGAAAGAAAATTGATTTCTTCCAATCTGATGGCCATTTGCCCATTTCCCAAATCTTTACAATCATTTTATGAAAAAACTCAGTGCCCTTTACACCTGTAACTTTAATCAATTCTGCTGCAATTTCATCAATTTCAGGTGACTTGCCACACTATCCACATATTGGTTCTCTGATGGCAGCTCACTAGTGTTAGCAGGTGCTATGAAGAGCTGCTCACAGTATTCTTTCCACCTTCCTTTAATTGTTCTCCTCTGTTAAAAACTTTGCCCCTGAAGTCCTTGATTACATTAAATTTTGGGCAGAACTTTTGTCTTAAGGACTTAATACATCTTCTTAGTGTTGTTTCATTCGTTGTGGAATTCAGTTTCTTTGCACTTTAAATTGATATAATCCTGTTTGTTGTGACTTAAAGAGTGCTTGATGACTTTGCTCAGTTTCCAATGCGTTTTGTTTCCTTGTACATCCTGGGCTTTTACAATTCTCTGTTCAATAAGTTTAAATGTGGCTTCCTAATCTTTTTCCTTTCTCTAATGTATCTATTTGCTGAATCCTTAATTAATGCTTTTTGTATTTTCCCACATTTTCTCAGACAATATTTCTTCATTCAGTTCTAGTAGAGCTTGTTTCAATTATACAATTGTTTTGGGAATATTTTCTATATCCAGTCATCTAAGGAATACCATATTCGTGATCTTTTTCAGCTTGACATGAAGTATCTGATGATCACTGCTACAATCTGCATCAGGAAGTGTCTTTGCTGTGAGAACACCATCTTTGCTGAATAAGGATGTAATCAATTTGATTCCTTGTTTTATGATTAGATTTCCATGTGTAGAGTCTTCTTGGGTGTTGCTGAAAGCAGGTATTACTATGAAAAGTATGTTCAGATAACAAAATTCAATTAATCTTTCTCCCTGTTCATTTCTAGTGCCATGACTAAACCTTTCACATTTCAAATAGAAGAAACTGTCTTGCCTACTTTTGCATTGAAATCAGCCATGAGTATCAAAACATCCTTTTTTGGCACCAGGTCAAGAATTGCTTGAAGGTTTTCATAATAAACATTCATATCTTCATGTGTGGCTCCAGGTTGGTGCATATGCAACTAAAACTGAGATTTACTGGTTGACTATGAAATCTAACCATCATCATTCTACTATTAACAGGATTGTATCCAAGAAGAGACCTTGAGTATTCCTTATTCAGTATAACAGCGACACCACACTGTATAAGGCAATGGTCAGGCCATGCCCCGAGTATTGCATACAGGTCTGGAAGCCTCATTTTAGGAAGGATGTAGATTTGTTTGAGTGTGTACAGAGAAGGGCAACAAGATTGGTGAGGGGGACAAAGGGGTCTTCTTACCAAGAGAGACTTGAGTTTTGCAAATTGCAGCGGCTGGAGACTAGGTACCTGCGAGGTGATCTGATTGAGGTGTATAAGGCCTTGAATGGGTTGAGCACGCTGAATTCTGATGGGATTCTTCTGCTTGCGCAGATTACAAACCTAAGGGGACATAAATTCAAATTTAGGAAAGACAGTCGTAGAACAAATGTGTGGAAATTTGCCTTTAGCCAGCGGGTGGTTAATTGCTGGAACAAACTTCCATCTGTCATTGTGGAAGTTGATAGCTTAAATAAATTCAAGGAGGAACTGGAGAAACGTTTAGAGTCGGTGTTTCCCAACGTGGGTCCTACGCCCCACATGGCGGAAATTTGATTGTTCAGGGGGGGCAATTCAAAAATTGCTCGTCTAGAGTTTAAAACAACCGCCTACTATGACTTAACTTTTACAAAAGAAGAATTGTTGGTAAAGTCTGTTTATTGCTCATACTGCAACTATCAATCGTACTCTTGAGGCTAGTTATGAAATTTCTTTACTCATTGCTAAATCTGGGAAAAATCATACTATAGGAGAGAATTTAATCAAACCATCAATATCAGCATTTCTTAAAACAGTTCTGGAAAAAGATGACAAAGACGTGAAAGCTATGCCACTCAATAACAATACTGTTAGCGAAAGAATAGATGAAATGAGTGAAGATATTGAAATACAACTTGTTGGAAAGCTGAAAACAAGAAAATTCTCAGTGCAAATGGATGACTCAACTTTGAGAGACAGTGAAGCCGTACTGATAACTTATGAAAGATATATTGATAAAGGTAATTTTGCTGAAGAAATGTTATTCTGTAAATCGTTAGAGAGCACCACTACCTCCAAAGATATATATAATAAGCTAAAAAATTACTTAGATGACAATAATATACCAATGAAAAATATAACATCTTGCGCTGCAGATGGTGCTCCTAATATGATGGGCAAGAAAAATGGCTGCTTAAAATTGATGAAAGATGAGAATCCAGAAATGCTTCTTGTGCATTGTGTTAGGGAAAACTTGTGTCTCTTCAAGCTTTTTTGTGAAGAACAAAATGAAGACCATGTGAGACTTTTACTTCACACTGAAGTAAGGTGGCTCTCGAAAGGGAACTGCTTGAAAAGATTTATGGAACTATTTGATACTATTAGTGACTTTTTAAGTGACAAACCTAAAATGAAGCATCTGTTAACGGTCGATGGTAAAGCATTTGTGAGTTATTTAGCTGATATCTTTGAAAAACTAAATATATTAAATAAACAACTTCAAGGAACAAAACTCTCGTCGATGCAAAAGCGAAGACATTTGGTTTCATTACATTTATTAAATTATGTCAAAAATATATTTGTAAAAAAAGTTTGAACAGTTTCGTTGTCTGCAAAAATGTGAAGTGACTGATACCGCTGTACTGTATTTGTTATTGTTGTTCATCTGAAAATTCTGTCCGATGATTTAAAAGAAAGGTTTTTTAATTTAAAACAAATTGATTTTCCAACCTGGATGATGCAACCAATGTTAGTGGATTTGTCTGATGTATCAATGCAGTACCAAGAAGAATTCTCAGAAATGCAAAATGATGAGTCAGTTAAAACTTTATTCAATATAAAAGAAGCGATGGCATGGCTTTGTGATGAAACAGAAATTAAATACCAAATTCAACCAACTTTGCAAGAGAGCTATTGTTACCGTTTTCATATTTAGCTGAATGTGGATTTAGTGCCATAAATGATTTGTTACTAAAGAAAAGAAATCGACTGGATATCACAATGTCTATTATATGTTTTGAAAATTTACTTCCTATTTTTTTCTTAATTTTTCCTAATGATTTCTTCCTAAAACCTAAGTCTCGTGTCCTGAACAAGTTGTAATTAGGCTCATTTAGGGAATAATTCAATTTTTGAATATAAAAAATATGTATATCGGTGTTTCCCAACGTTACATAGGGGGCATCAGAATTTTAGAAAGACTTAGGTGGGGCATGGTAAAAAAAAGGTTGGGAAACACCGGTTTAGAGGAAATGGTTTTGTGATTTTTTTTTTTTTTGGCTGATGCTACATAAGCTCATATGCTTGTTTTCTTGCATCATACGCTTCTATTACTATTGCCACATTTTTTTACTTGGTCACTTCCAGAGAAAACAACCAAAGACCCATTTCTAGTGTTGAAATGACTTTGGTTGTTCCTAAAATGTCAATTTTGTACACAACCATATCTATTTTGCCTTCTGTTAAATGTTTTACATTCCATGTGGCCAGGTTTACCATCTTCTTTTCTGAATTTAGTTTTGCACACAGTGACATCTGAGAACTGGTTTACAGCAGCTTTTTGGAGTTTTTTGTTGTGGATTTTTAAATACAAGTTTATACTTGGTTATTATCCTTAACAATCATAAGTTCAAGAAATTTATGTTATTGCTTTGTCTGAGTATATATATATTCTAACCTCTGATGAACATTGTTAAATTCTGAAAAGAGAACATCTACGGTTTTCTTGTTAGAAAGTATAAGGATATTGTCTGCATAACGAATAAATACAGTAGAACCCGGATAAGAAATTGCCCCATCCTAGGTGATATGGCATTGTTTTTTACATCTCATATTGTCAATGCCTTCGCAAGTTGCCCTGATATTGCACCCCCAATAAGCAACACTTCGCCACTGGAAAAGACTAATGTTACTTATTCTCAGTGGATACCACCACCTAGGAGTGGTGGTATCCACCGAGAATCCACTGGTGAAGTGTTACATATTTGAGAATCCATTGTCGAAGGTAGTTCAATTTAGGGCAACTCATTGTGAAGGCATTCACAATATGAGATATAACAAAAACAATGCCATTTTACCTACTTAGGTGATTTACTATGACCTAAAATGATGCTACGCAGTAACTTGTTCGATTAGTGATTTTGCGTAGTCAGAGGCTTTCAGCACTAAAACTCAAAATATTTATACTAAAAAGGTTTTAGTATAAATATTTTGATATAATGGAAGTGACAGATTGCAATTGTTTTCACTGTTATCGAGAATTGGATACATCAACCATGTTAAGCGTTAAGTTCTAATGGTTATGAACAGTTCTGAATTACTTAGTAGACTGTTGCTCTGTCTTATTGTCAAGGGAATGACCACTGCATATTCCCAGAGCAATATGGCCTTAGTTGCTAATGCTCCTAAAAACCAAATAACAAACAGTTCTGTCTTATTGCAATTGTGACCTTTTAAGGTATGTTGAAACTCCAAAGGAGCTCATTCTTCCAACTTGGTAATGAGTTTAATGAACAGAATGTTAAGCAATTAGAAATCCTCAGTATAAAAATGTTTCCCATAGGGCAAAGTAAAATATCTATAAATTCTGAAATAGTACTTAAAAACGATCTTTAACTTATGTGTATCTTGTTATTTTTGTGTAGTTAATATTTCATACCCTTAGGTCATTTATCTTCTAATTAGTTTTGCCTCATAAGTTCTAAACCTCCACTCCCTTGGAAAACTTCTTATCTGGGTTCTATTGTAGTTTAACTGCAGGAGAAATGGATTAAGGATGGATATGTTCTTTCATGAAGCTAAATAGATTTCTGGAAGTGGGACTGAGATACCTAGTCCCGGAAGCCTGTATATCTGTTTGTAAATATCCTAAAATGCCTGGCCTGAATAAGGACAGATGTGTGATAATATTGCCTATGGAGAGAGTGGTGTGTTGTTCTAAATTAATATCGTGTATAAGCCACTCTTTTAATTTAGATAACATGTAATTGACATCTATGTTAGTATATAATGATACAACGTTGAATGTTGCTAAGATGTCTGTGTCTGATATTTACATGGGCTGTAGTCTGTAATCTAAACTTGGAGAATTTTGAGAGAGGTGACATGATTTTAACAATTAAGAGGAAAGATTAGTGAATGTGGAATGTCTGTACAAAACAACTATATGCTAATCATTTAGCTCCTTGTTATGATAAAACTTCTTGCATTGGCTTCCCTAAACAATTCCTCGTGCATGAATATAGATGCAAAATGTGTATTTAGTTTGTCAGCAATCTGAACAGGATCATCAGCAGTTACACCATTGAAATCAAGTGGCCTGTGATTCATCCCCCTTTCTTCTTGTGTTTATATAAGTCTTTGCTGCTTTTCACTGCATTCTTTGCCAGAGACATCTCATAATCTGCCTTACCTCCTTTGTGACTTGATTGCAGACTAGTTTATATCTACCACAAGTATCACTTGATAATTTATATGCATCTCATGCATTTTTCTTTTGTCATGAGTCTCAATAATTCACCTGACATCCATTTAGGAAGTTTTGAACAGTAATTCTTAGTTTATGTGAAAAGCCTAGTAGCTTCTGTAATTATTTCTGAACATTTCCTATTTAGAATTTGCTGTTGGTATCATCATGAGTTGGTCTCACTGTAGTCGCCATTACAAAAGCAGAAGCCTTTCCCTTTACCTTGATGGTAGTTACATCTTTAAGTAAATCCCTCATCAATACACTGTGATCAATGCCACACAACGATTCTTTTATCTGCAGATTCTTAATACACGAAGAATCATGTAATGTTATGAGTTGCCTCGGTATTGCACTACTTTCAACAGATAGCTTGAACTATATTAAAATTTTAAACACACAACAATTCTTTACACCTGTTTTGTTTGCATTTTTGTTACTAGAGACCATTTGTGATCTGATGAGGGGCCATTTAATCCAGAAAAGGGCTGTCATAGCAGTCTCTCATCTTTTAAATAAATGGGTATTTAATTTTTTATAGAGCTCATCTGATTGAAAGTAGTGCAGTAGTAGGGAAACTCACTGCAAAGGCAATTTGTTCTGTTGTGAGAATTAAGACCATTTCATTGTCTGTGCAGTCTGCATAAACTGATTAAAGGACAAGACAATCCTGTAAGCACCATGTAAAGAAACATCACTCTTTTTTGCATGGATTCTTAATGGGGTCGGGGTGCTAGATTGCTGTCTTAATATTTTCATATTATAAAATGATTTTTATTTGTAAAATGTGTCAGATTTTAGAGAGTTTACTGTGTGTGCGTGTGTATATTGTTTTTAGGTGATGCTACTGATATGGAATAAAAAATATAATAAAAAATTAAACTAAAATAAAATAACCATAAACCACAGTACACACTATCTTCTCAAGAAGTGACAGCATGGCCATGGTTTATGGATGCAAAGTATTTCAGTACATAGATTGAATGAAAATTAGGATATGTTAATTAAATAAAATTATTTAATATCTTATTTCTGTTTTAATTTTTGTGCAACTGAATTCAATAGCAGTGACTTCAATACTTTAACACTGAATGGCAGACGTGTTACTATTTTGGACAAGCCGTTTAAGTGAAAAAAAACAAGAGTAGCTGCCCAGAGTTGTTAACATTCCTAGCTAACGGTTCCTTACACCTAGGCAGGTGCACTAGTGTCTCAATGTACTGAAATCTGCAACCTTTACCACCAAATCCTAATAATTAATAGCAAAAGCTATGGCTAATTTTATTACAGTTACCACCAATAACATATTCTCATTAAATTTCTTAACATGTAAAACAGGATTGCTTATACAGGGTTATTCAAAAATGAAGTCCGGGGTTTCAAACAATTCCTGTACACACACATGAGCAGACATAGGAAGAAAGAAATATTTCCAGAATGCAAGTATAGTAATGAAGTGTTTTTACATACCTCATAAATGTTCAATTTGAGAGCCTTTAGTGAAATTGCCCAAAATCGCACATTCTGCTTATTCACTTTCCCCAACAAATGGAAGGTTGATTCATCAGAAAAAATCAGTGTCAGCAAAGTGGCATTGCACAACGGTAACAGATTTACTTACATGAAACTCCAACACAGTAAGAGCTTTCTCATTACACTCCAAAGCCATGTCACAACAGAGCAGAACTAGCGTCACAGGCAAATGAACGACTGCACGGCGGTATGTGCCCAACGCCATCTGGTGGTTAGCCATGCAGCATACCGAACAATGCGAGCGTGGGAACAAAACTTGAGATATGCGTTCTTTTGAGATGGCTACAAATGATTATGACACATGCGCTTTCCCAAACCCCGGACTTCATTTTGAATAACCCTGTATATACACTATATTAGATACTATTATTCACTTCCATTTTCAATTTTTTTTTCCAAAATTTATTTAAAATTTGGTGTGCTGCGAAGCATGCCAACTTTAAAATGTATGTAGTAGACATTTCAAGTGAATATCAAATCAAGTTTAATGTTCTCATTTTTACTTATGTGAAAAAATAACAAATATTTCAAAAACTGTAACACAGTAGATGTTTATATAATTAATGAGAGAGGAAAAGCAAGTAACCTTTAACTATACACAACTTGTAATTTGAAACTTCCTGACTACGTTAGCACCTATCAAGTCCCAAGCCATGATTCATTCAAATAGTTGCAAAGATGGTGGCACCACACTAGACAGGTACACACATTTAATTACTCTGTGAAAGCATAAAAATTGCTTATTTTATTTTTCTAGAGTTATAGCATGAGAAGACCTGTCAGGTCTAGCATATATCTGTCAAAATAGCTTGTGACAGATATGTCACAAGTTATTTTACAATAGCGTGTTGCTACCTATTTCTGTTACTTTCCATCCAGTTTAAGAAATAATTAGTTTTGAATGCAAAATGGTATGAAAATTCAAGACGGTTGATTGTGCAAGTTTTTTATAACAGCCATTTTGGGTTCAGACAACTTTGAATGTAAACACATTTGATTTGTTGATTCTATACAGATGGCTGAATATTTCTCTATGGTATGTTCTCTTCTCCCTTTTATTATTATTATTTATATATATATATATATATATATATATATATATATATTGTTGTTCAAAGAAAGTGCATCATCCCTTAAAACTGTAATTGTCGTCTTAATAATGTAAGTACTGTATATGGCAATATTTCTTACAGATTGCATCAGATAAGATTGACATGCATAGGTGATGACATAATATTGCATCAGCTGTTACTTTTGGCATGCTCTGCAAGCGTTGCAGTCACTCCTTGCTTGTGTCAGGATGGCGAGTTATGTGCAGTTGACACCACGAAAAAAGAGTGCTATTGTTGCTTTACATGAGGAAGGATGTTCTTCCCGTCATATTGCTCATAGAGTGTCTTGTAATCAGTCGACAGTGAGTAGATTTCTTTCCTAACTCAAGAATACTGGTTCTGCTGATAGGAAAAAAGGAACCGGATGCAAACGAGTCTCTATGCCAAAACAAGATAGCGTTTTGAAGTGCTTATGCCTTAAAAATCATAAAGCTTCTTCGTCTGAGCTGAAAAGAGAATGGAAAGAACATACAGGAGTGGTAGAAAGTGCAGTAACAGTCAGAAGACGCCTCTTCAAAAATGGACTCATAGCCTGTCGTCCTAAGAAGAAGCCTCTCATCACACAAAAAATGAAAAAGGCTTGATTAATTTGCTGTAAGGAGCATGTCAAACAAATTCCCGAGCAGTGCAAGTCAGCTATTTTCTTGGATGAGAAGAAATTTAACCTGCATGGCTCTGATGGGAGACAAATGATTTGCAGTAGTCGTGAAGAATACCATCCAGACTGTATGATGTCTACAGTGAAATTCCCTATCAGCCAAGTGATATGGGGGGGGGTGCATTTCGTATCGCAGAGTATATCATGTGCAGTTTATAAAAGGTTCTGTAAATGGCAATGGACACCTGGCTATATTGGAAGGCAAATTGCTGCCAACCATTAGAGACCATTTCAACCTGCCAAGTAGTAGGGCAAAAAGTGTAAGTAGGCACTTCTGTAGTTATTTTAGCTTCATTTCTGCATTAGAGGTTTAACAGTAATGTGTTTACATTTATTACAGGTGAAAAAATGGTTGGAAGAACAGTCCATTACAACTGTTAGCTTGCCAGGAAACAGCCTGGACCCGAATCCTATAGAGAACTGTTGGCATCGTGTGGAATCTGCAGTTGACAGAAAGAAATCAAAGACCCTTCGTAAATTTGAGGAAGCCATAATTTATGTTTGGAACCACGAACTATCAGTTGATTATTTTTAGAAATTGATTTTGTCAATGCCTCTATGGTGTGCTGCTGTTTGAGGGTTTCTAATAACATTTCAACCATAATTGTTGCGTTTACCAAAACTGTTGCATAAAGGTTGCAAATGCTCATTTCAAAATATTTGAGAGCACCTATCAAATATTACTTAGCTTTGCCTGAACTATTAATAAATATCTTTTGTTTATATTTCTATTTGTGATGCTAGTCATTAATGTAACATACCGCCTCAAAAAGGGTTAGAAATGTGAAATTCCTAGGTGATGCACTTTCTTTGAACACGTGTGTGTGTATTAAAAGATGTATTATTTTGGGCTGATCTCTTCAATCTCAGTATATGAAACATATACACACATGTTGAAAATGGTAAGAATAAAGGAAATATCATAAAGCAAATATGATTGATCCTGTGAAGGGTTTAAGTAAATATAAAATAAAGGGTTTAAGTAAATATATATATAAACTATTTCAAATGAACAGGGACAAAAAATATACTTCACAATGTCCTCTGTGTATGCAACAATTTTTTTTCATGCATTATGAAAAGACTAAATACAAAAGGTGATATTCACTTGGAATAGAGTTAGTAACATTCAAATTCTGTGCACTTCGTGGCATGCCAAATTTGAAATAAATTTTGAAAATGAAAGTAATAGTATCTAACATACATATTTTATAAAATTTTTTTTTTTAAATCTTTATACATTCAATAAGTAGAAATACACGGGCATGCTTGAATTTTGCATGTTTAATGGCTTTTTTTAAACTGAAAAATGGAAGACTAACAGATTCATTCTTATATTTTTTTTTCTAAAAGGGGTAAAAATAAATTTTTTAATTAAATAAAAACCAAAAAACATTGCATTCAATTAGTATTTAGTGTATTAAGAAAGGATGAAATAATGGAATACTCTAAGTAGAATGCAAAATAACCCATATATTTTTTCCAGTAATTAAAAAAGAAAGTTTAGACTTGTCAATTCACAGGATACTTTTCCAGTGTTAAAGGTAATGTGGGATTGTTATTTTGGAGTTACACTTGCTGGGTGCAGTGCCACTCTACCACTGGTTTAAGGACACAATGTTTAAAGTGATATAAATAAATTAAATACCCAAAGAATGATCTACTGGAGGAAACAGAGAAACCAGCAAATTTACAATTAAGTTTTAAGAAAATGTACTTCCTTCTATTCTTGTTCAACTATAACATCTTTTACTTGCATCAGAATAATAAGGGAATAATAGTAGATGTCAAAAGACTTTTACAAAGAGGCCAGCTTTTATAAACACCCTGGCTCTATTTTGTTAAATAGCTAAGCTTTATATTAGCTAGACCTCTCTTGTTTAACTTTCATATAATGAAGGGTTAAGGAAAATTAGTATTAGCATTATCCATATAATGCAAGGAAGATACAGGCTTTTGCTTCACTGGAAATAAAAAATCTATATAAAAAATACAAATTATACATTTCCATCCTCATGCAGGTAATTATCCATTTGAACCTTGAATTTCTTCAAACTCTCAGCTTCAACTACCCACGGAAGCAACCTGTTCTGGTAACCAACAACTTGCTAGCTAAAATAAAACTTTCTAGAACCTAGTCTAAACCTCTCCTCCTGTAATTTGAATTGGCTATAGTGGAATTCTTTATAATAGTGAAAATTCTACCTTCATTTTAGTAACCCCCTTCTCAGAGCCTTATAAACATCAATTAGGTTTCTTCGAAGATGGCTGGGTAGCAAGATCTGTAGCCCACATGATCAGAGTCTTTCCTCAAATGGTTGCCCTTTTGCTGATCTCACCACGCAAGAATGTCTCATAATGGGCAATTTTAACTTTCCAGATGTTGACTGGAATTTATGGGTTGGTCACTCACAGACTAGCAAGACCTTTGTGAATTTCTTGGATGAATGTTTTCTACAGCAGCATCTTAGAGAGGCAACAAGAGGAAGCAATACTCTTCATCTGGTTATCAGCAGTGATTCTTCATGCATTAAGAATCTCCAAGTAAAAGACCAATGGGTGGCAGCAATAAGAGTGTACTAATGTGGGTTTTAATTAAAGACATAACTAGGGTAAAGGGAAAGGCTTTTACTTTTATAAGGGGTGACAACATGGGTCAGGGGTCTCGGACAATTTTTAAATACTGTGCAGTGGGACCAACGGTTGATGTTAACAACAGCAGATTCTAAATGGGAAGTAATCAAAGAAGCTACTAGGCTTTTCATACCAACAAAGAAATACTGTTCATATGTCAGAGGAATTATTGAGACAAGTGGCAGAGAAGAAAAATGCATGGGATGCGTATAAATAATAACAGGTAATACAGAAGCCTATGGTAAGTATAAATTAATCTTTAATCAAGTCACAAAGGAGGTTAGGCAACTGAAGGCAGATTATGAGAAGTCTCTGGCAAAGAAAGGGAAAAAAAATTAGCAAAGACTTCTACGCTTATTAACAGTAAAAGGGAGTGAATCACATTGGGCCACTTGAGGTCTGTGGGTTAACAGTTGATTATCTTGCTCAGGTTGCAAAAAAATTGAATGGTATATTGCATCTACATTCACACATGAGGAACTCTTTAGGAAAGAGGATGCCAGAAGGTTATCAAACTGTAACGAGGAGCTAAATGACTTTGTGATAACTGAATGTAAAGTGGACTGGAAATTTTTGAAGATGGACAAAAAAGGCACCTGGACTGGGTGGAATCCCTCCACAATTATAAATAGAGAGGCAGCCAAGGTGGTAAGCAAACTGTTAGCCATAATTATAAGAGCATCCTTGGATTCAGGAGAGGTCCATTTGAACCAGAGGTGTACAAATGCATCCCCAATTCATAAAGGTGGATCAAAAGGCGACATGAATAAATACAGGCCTGTTAGTTTAATGTCTGTTCCAGGGAAAATAATGGAATCAATGGTTAAAATCAAAACCATACAGGCATCCAATTATAGTGCAATTGCAGCATGGATTTGTTAAGGGGCAGTCTTATCTAACCAATCTGATAGGTTACTATGATAACAGTGACCAAGGAACTGGATGCAAAAAATAATTTTGACAGAATATACTTGGATTTCAGAAAGGCTTTTGATACTGTTGCACATTAAAGACTGTTGTACAAACTGAAGCAAAATGGCATCAAGGAAAGTTACCGCTATGGGTAAAGGGATGGTTAAGTGCAAGAAAACAGAGAGTGGTTATCAATGGGCACTGCTCTTTGTGGAATAATGTTATTAGTGGAGTTCTCCAGGGTTCAGTGCTGGGTCGATAGTTGTTTTCAATATTTATCAATGAAATTGATGAAGATATATCAGGCTTAATGTCTAAGTTTGCAGATGATACAGAGGTTGCCAGGGTGGTTAATGACAAGGTGAGCTACTGCACCAAGATCTAGAAGGCCACGTTATGTCAAGGAACTGGGTATATTCTTACCATGTGTACACCATATCCAAAAATTTCATTACTTCATAGCATGCCTATACCCCCACTTTTCTTACTATTGAATACACCATGAGTTGTCAAACTAATAGAGTAAGCTTATTGCCAAAATATCTAAACCTACCAAACACTTCCTAGTTCATTTCACAAATATATGGTCTCAATTCTAATCTCAACAATGTCCATTTTCACTTGCAGTCTGCCAAACCCCATGTACTTTTTCTGACAGAATCTCAGTTACCGGTTGATTCAACTACTGCTCATCTCAGTTGCTCAAACTATTTGCTGAACAGTTCCTTTCGCCTCAAAGGTGCTACTCGTGCATATGTCCTTTCCGATATTCCCTGTCAGAGACTTCGTAATTTGGAATCTCCTCTTTTTGATCTTCTCTGGCTTAAAATCTCTCTAACTCATTGGGTAAAATTCATCTGTTCTCTCTACCATTCTCCCAACTCCACTAATCACTTGGAGCTCTTTGACTTCCTCTCTTTGCAACTTGACTTTCTCCAGTCCAACTTTCCTAACAGTGAATTAATTCTCCTTGGTCATTTTAATGTTCACAACTCCAGCTGGCTTTCATTTTCTAGTCACACTGACCCAGTTGGTCAAGATGCTGAGACTTTTGCAATTACTAATGACCTTGCACAGATAGTTCATTTACCTACAAGAATACCGTACAATCCTAACCATACAGTAAAGCCATACAGCCAACTTGCTTGATCTTTTTCTCACAAACAACCCTTCTAAGTACACAGTCAATGTGAGTGGTCCTTTAGGCACCTCAGATCACAACTTGGTGATTGTCTCTTCTCCAATGGAACCTTTATCTCATGGCTATTCCCAACCTTGTATTGTTTGGCATTACAAGAATGCAAAATGGGATGACCTGTGAGATTTATTTTCCTTGGTTGGATTAGTCTTTCAAAACTTCTGATGTCAACATTTGCTCAGATCGTGTCAGTGAAATTATTCTTGTAGGAATGGAATCCTTTATCCCACACTCCACTTTAAAATTGTGTCCTTTATCTAAACCTTGGTTTTCCAATAAATGTTCTAAGGCTGTTCAAGAGAAGAATGTTGCATATTGTAATTGGCTAGATTCTAATTCTTCGGTTTCATTTTCTGCCTACACCAAAGTTCACAACAATTGTAAAGCAGTTATTAATCAGTCTAAACTAGATTTTGAGCAGGCTAAGAGTAGAAAACTTGCTTCTTGCCCTAATGGCAGGTGAGCATTCAAAGCTATTGGTCACAACTTTTGCCCATCTCTGCCAAAACAAGATGGTTCTGTTGTCATTTCAGCCAAAAAACAGATAAAGCTGACTTGCTAGCATCCCATTTTTCTTCCAACTCATGTATTAATGATCTTGGTAAAACACCTCCCACCATTCCCAATAAGCACCATTCAATGCCTCCTGTGGTCTTCTGCCAAAAGGATATCAGAAGGATTTTGACGAATCTTGATGCTAAGAAAGCTCAAGCTCCTGATGGTATTTCTCCACTTGTTCTCAAAATCTGTGCTCCTGAACTTACTCCTGTTCTTTGCAGCCTTTTTTCACTTTCTTATTCCAAAGGTGTTTTTCCTTCTGCTTGGAAATTTGCTCATATCCAGCCTGTTCCTAAAAAGGGTGACAAATATTCTCCCATCCAATTATCATCACATTGCAATTACTTCTACTCTTTCTAAAGTAATTGAGAAATCAATTAACCGCTAGCTCTTAAACTACCTAGAAACCTTCCGTCTGATCAACGATCGCCAGTATGCATTCCATCAGTGTTGATCCACTGGTGATATTCTGGCTTATGTTACCCATTTATGGACAAATTCAATGGAAAAGTTTGGTGAAACACAAGCAGTTGCTCTTCACATCTCAAAGGCTTTCGATTGTGGTTGGCATAAAGGTCTTCTGAACAAGCTTCCATCTTATGGTTTGCCAACTGTTTTTTGTAATTGGTTATCCAGTTTTCTCTCTGATTGCTCACTGAGGGTGATGGTAGATGGCTCTCTGTCTTCTAACTTCTCCACTAATGCTGGTGTCCACCAAGATCCAGTACTTTCACCCACTCTTTTCTTCTTGTATATTAATGACCTTCTTCCATTGACTGGAAATCCTATCCATAGTTTTGCTGATGATATCACTTGCATTCCACTTTCCATTTTGAGAAACCTTGCCCTGCTCAATCAGCTTCAACTTCTCGAATATCCGCTACCAATTCCTTAAATTCCGATCTCCAGGTAATCCTCAGTGGGGCAAAGACAACTTAGTTGATTGCAATCATTCTAAAACTCAGTCTTTTCTTATATCTCACAAAAAGGATTCTTCTGCTCCTATGCTTATCTTTGGTGACACTCCGATTTCTAGGCAAAATGATATATCTCTTTTAGGGATTACCCTGACTTCTAATCTCTCTTGGCACAAGCACATTACAAATATTGCTTCCTCTGCATCTAAAAAATTAGGTTTTCTCTTTCACTCTCAGCATTACTTTTCTTCCAAACAGCTGTTCACTCTGCACAAATTGCAAATCAGTGCTATCATAGAACATTGTTCCCACATCTGGGACGGTACCCCCAAAACCTCTCTCAGGCTTTTAGATTCCATTCAGAACAGGGTAGTTAGGTTAATTAATGACTCATCTCTAACAGTCTCTGCACTTGCTGTCTCATAGACGTACTGTTTCTGCTGCATGCCTCTTCTACAGATACTTCCACGGCACTGTTCTTCTGAATTGGCTTCTATAATTCCCGTTCTCTCTTTCAAAACAGTCCAAACATGTGCCGCCACCAACCAACATCCATTTACTGTCCAACTTCAAACTCACAGAACCAACTTTTCATCATCCTCATTTATTCATTCAACTGCCGTTTTCTGGAACAACCTTTCTTTAGACATATTTCCTAAAACAACCTTTCTTCAGACATATTTTTTTTTTTTTTTTTTTTTTATGTGAACCCCAAACACGAGAGGTATTAGAACCTATAGTACTTAGTACCGTGCTTGGGTTGGAGGTTGAGAAGACGAAAGAAGATATTTGTTGACATTGGACTTGAACTTCTGTAGATTGTAATTTTCAGGAAATACGTATGAAGGAAGGTTGTTCCAGAAAACGGCAGTTGAATGAATAAATGAGGAAGATGAAAAGTTGGTTCTGTGGGTTTGAAGTTGGACAGTAAATGGATGTTGGCTGGTGGCGGCACGTGTTCGGACTGTTTTGAAAGAGAGAGCGGGAATTATAGAAGCCAATTCAGAAGAACAGTGCCCATGGAAATATCTGTAGAAGAGGCATGCAGCAGAAACAGTACGTCTATGAGAAAGCGAGTGGAGAGACTCTGTTAGAGATGAATCATTAATTAACCTAGCTGCCCTCTTCTGAATGGAATCAAGAAGCCTGAGAGAGGTTTTGGGGGCACCACCCCAAATGTGGGAACAATATTCCATGGCAGGGCGGATTTGCGATTTATACAGAGTGAGCAGCTGTTTGGAAGAAAAGTAACGCCGAGAGCGAAAGAGAAAACCAAGTTTTTTAGATGCAGAGGAAGCAATATTTGTAATGTGCTTGTGCAAAGAGAGATTAGAAGTCAGGGTAATCCCCAAAAGAGATATATCCTTTTGCCTAGAAATTGGAGTGTCACTAAAGATAAGCATAGGAGCAGAAGAATCCTTTTTTCGAGATATAAGACAAGACTGAGTTTTAGAAGGGTTGAAATCAACTAAGTTGTCTTTGCCCCACTGGAGAATTACCTGAAGATCGGCATTTAAGGAATTGGTAGCAGATTTTCGAGAAGTTGAAGCTGATTGAGCAGGGCAAGGTTTCTCAAAATGGAAAGTTGAATGCAATGTGCTATCATCGGCAAAACTATGGATAGGATTTCCAGTCAATGGAAGAAGGTCATTGATATACAAGAGGAAAAGAGTGGGGGAAAGAACTGAACCTTGGGGGACACCGGCATTAGTGGAGAAGTTAGAAGACAGAGAGCCATCTACCATCGCCCTCAGTGAGCGATCGGAGAGAAAACTGGATAACCAATTACTAAAAACAGTTGGCAAACCATAAGATGGAAGCTTGTTTAGAAGACCTTTATGCCAAACACGATCGAAAGCCTTTGAGATGTCAAGAGCAACTGCTTGTGTTTCACCGAACCTTTCCATTGAAGTAGTCCATAAATGGGTAACGTAAGCCAGAATATCACCAGTGGATCGACACCGACGGAATCCATACTGGCGATCGTTGATCAGACGGAAGGTTTCTAGGTAGTTTAAGAGTTGGCGGTTAATTGATTTCTCCATTACTTTAGAAAGAGTAGAAGTAATTGCAATGGGACGATAATTGGATGGGAGGGATTTGTCACCCTTTTTAGGAACTGGCTGGATATGAGCAAATTTCCAAGCAGAAGGAAAAACACCTTTGGAATAGGAAAGTGAAAAAAGGCGGCAAAGAATAGGAGTAAGTTCAGGAGCACAGATTTTGAGAACAAGTGGAGAAATACCATCAGGACCTGGAGCTTTCTTAGCATCAAGATTCATCAAAATCCTTCTGATATCCTTTTGACGGAAGACCACAGGAGGCATTGAATGGACCGTGTTGGGAATGGTGGGAGGTGTTTTACCAAGTTCATTAATACATGAGCTGGAAGAAAAATGGGATGCTAGCAGGTCAGCTTTATCCTTGGCTGAAGTGACAACAGAACCATCTGGTTTGGACAGAGGTGGAAGCAGAGATGGGCAAAAGTTGCGGCCAATAGCTTTGGCAAGAGACCAGAATGCTCGGCTACCATTAGGGCAAGAAGCAAGTTTTCTACTCTTAGCCTGTTCAAACTCTAGTTTGGACTGATTAATAACTGCTTTACAATTGTTGCGAGCTTTGGTGTAGGCAGAAAATGAAACTGAAGAATTAGAAACAAGCCAATTACGATATGCAATATTCTTCTCTTGAACAGCCTTAGCACATTTATTGGAAAACCAAGGTTTAGATAAAGGACGAGATTTTAAAGTGGAGTGTGGGATAAAGGATTCCATTCCTGCAAGAATAATTTCACTGACACGATCTGAGCAAACGTTGACATCAGGAGTTTTGAAACAGTAATCCGACCAAGGAAAAGAAGAAAAGAAGTCTCGCAGGTCATCCCATTTTGCATTCTTGTAATGCCAAACAACACGAGGTTGGGAATAGCTATGAGATAAAGGTTCCATTGGAGAAGAGACAATCACCAAGTTGTGATCTGAAGTGCCTAAAGGACCTCTCACTTCTACCGTGTACTTAGAAGGGTTGTTTGTGAGAAAAAGATCAAGCGTATTGGCTGTATGATTCGGATTGTCCGGTATTCTTGTAGGTAAATGAACAATCTGTGCTAGGTCATTAGTAATTGCAAAAGCCTCAGCATCTCGACCTGCTGGGTCGGTGTGACTAGAAAACGGAAGCCAGCTGGAGTTGTGAACATTAAAATCACCAAGGAAAATTACCTCACTGTTAGGAAAGTTGGACTGGAGAAAGTCAAGTTGCAATGAGAGGAAGTCAAAGAGCTCGAAGTGATTAGTGGAGTTGGGAGAACGGTAGAGACAACAGATGAATTTGACACAATGAGGTAGAGAGATTTTAAGCCAGAGAAGATCAAAGAGAGGAGATTCCAAATTGCCAAGTCTCTGACAGGGAATATCAGAACGGACATATGCACAAGTACCACCTTTGAGGCGAAAGGAATCATACAGCGAATAATTTGGGCATCTGAGATGAACAGTAGTTGAATCAACCGATAACTGAGATTCTGTCAGAAAAAGTACATGGGGTTTGGCAGACTGCAAGTGGAAATGGACATCGTTGAGATTAGAATTGAGACCACGTATATTTGTGAAATGAATTAGGAAATCCTTGGGAGGTTTAGATCTTTTCGCAGATAAGCTTGTTCTATTAGTTTGACAATTCATGGTGTATTCAATAGTAAGAAAAAGTGGGTGGGACATGCTGTATGAAGTAATGAAATTTTTGGATATGGCGTACATGTGGGAAGAATATACCCAGATCCTTGACATAACGTGGCCTCGACAATGCTCCCCGCATACACACTACTCGGACTCCCTCCAGTCACTATCTGGCAGAGTAGAGGTAGCAAGATTATACACTAGCTGATCCGGAAGCCTCCTAGAGAGTTACCAATAGGTTCGGTCCGGTGTACTAACTAGCGGCCGGCCTGCGAAAACCGTTTTAGAGCTGTACCCTCGAAATGTAAGGAATATTGGATCTCGCCACAACGTTCATCATAACCTCAAAAGTCATCAATCATACTGCATGATGGAAGAGATAGGGAAGGGTTGACCGGAACTTAGCTCTAGAGACTAAACATGGGTTCCACCACTTCAAGCCTCCAATAAGCAAAGTGGTGGTATTTCACCGGTTGATGAGAGTCATCTACCACCTAGTACTGCCTGGTAACATAGAGGGGCGGCGTTCCTCCATGTGGTGTGGGCGCCACACCTCGACCCCTGCTTACGTTGGTTCACACCTGGGTGGTCACCCACCATGTGCTTGTGCATGGAGGTTATACCCAGGATTACTAACAGTCCCACCATCGTGAAGGTGCAAGCAGAGGATTTGGTTGTCACAGACCGTCCGGACTTCGCCGAAATTGGGTCCACTTGACTTGAGTGTCACCCGAATATCAGTTCCATCAGCGTTTTAGACTCCCAGGTAGCAAGTACAGCTTGTCTGGCATATCTGAGAGAATGTCTGAGACAACCTCAAGGACCAAAACAACCTTTCTTCAGACATAATTCCTGAAAATTACAGTCTACAGAAGTTCAAGTCTAATGTCAACAAATATCTTCTTTCTTCTTCTCAACCTCCAACCCAAGCACAGTACTAAGTACTATAGGTTCTATCTAATATCTCTTGTGTTTGGGGGTTTTCATAAAAAAAATTGGGCTGATGGGTTGAGAAATGGCAGTTGAAGTTTAACATTGATAAATGCAAGGTACTGCATATGGGTAGCAGTAACCCCATACTAACTTATCAACTGTCTGTTACTACACTCAGTGTAGTGGAGAATGAAAAAGGACCTGGGTGTAATTGTGCTGTTGGACATGAAATTCTCTGAACAGTGCAGACACGCTATAGGACAGCTCATGGGGTTTTGTCAAAAATATACAGAAACTTTGTGAGCAGGGATAAGGAGGTGAATCTCTTTGTATAAGGCCATGGTTAGGCTGCATCTTGATTACTGTATTCAGGTCTGGAGGCCCCACTTTAGGATGTAGATCAGATGGCACAGGCGCAGTGAAGAGCAACAGATTGGTGAATGGAACAAAAGGGTGCTCTTACCTAGAAAGACTTCAGTTCTGTAAAATGTAGTGTCTTGAGATCAGGCACCTGTGGGGAGATCCGACTGAGGTGTTTAAAGCTTTGAATGTATTGAGTAAGCTAAATGTTAATGGCATTCTTCCACTTGCTAGGACTACACACATGAGGGGGACATAAATTCAAGTTGAGGAAGGATTGATGTGCAGAAGTTTGCCATCAGCCAGCAGCTGGGTGATTGCTGGAATAGGCTTCCATCTGTCGTTGCAGAAGTGGACGGGTTGAATAAATTCAAGGAAGAACTAGACAAATTCTTGGAGGGTACAGATGGGTGAACTGTGCATTTTTTTTTTTTTTTTTTTTTTGGCTGATGCTATATAAGCTGGCTTTCCTGCATCATTTACCATTGCTACTACTACCTGGTGAAATTGTTCCCTATATCCAGCTCACGAGTAACTGTCAAAATAGCTTACTAGGTTAGTTGAACATGATTTTCCTTTAATAAAACCATGTCCACAAAAATGCCATTTCTTTCTAAATATCCCTGGATTGCACTCTCATTGAATATTTTCCCTATCACTGAAGTCAAACTAACTACTCTGTAGTTACCACTTGGAATTGCCTTTAGTAGACATAGTAGTTGGCACTTCTCTAATCCAAAGGAATCTTTCTCAAGTTGAAAGATGCCCTTATAATTAACCCCAATGGTTACATACACTCTGGATACTTCCCTCAAAATTATTAGGCATATGCTATCAAATCCAGGAGCCTTATTTGCCTTTAGGCTGAAAAGTTTTTCTAATAAAAAATTTCTAAAAAAAATCATATACTAATGTCAGTATGCTGACATCAATATACATTAGTGGTGCTGTTGTTACCAGTTTCTTCTGTCTTGAAAGTGGTGCCCAAATTGATTTTGAAATGTTGACTAGCTGTGTTCAGGATTGATTGTATGGCTTTGCCAGGCAATTATTTCACTTTAAGGTTCAATAAACTTAATTAGCCAAAAACTGTAGCAAAGTCCTTCATTTATCTATTTAGCAATAATTAATTAATTTATTAATTGTTTGATGACATTAAAAAAAGAAGAGCTCAAACTAATAAAGGCTTAACTATTTAACAAAATACATTTTGGAGCTTTGGACCTAAGGATTATGGCCATATATCAAAATTTCAGGTCAATATAAATTGAATGTATTTTAGAGCAGTGGTATCCAACATTTTTTGGCTAGGGGACAACCTTCAGATAAAATTCTGAAGGTTGTCAGCTGCAATAGCATTTCTTTACCACTTATTACACATTTTTAAAGATATATAATTAAAATTTTTTTATCATTGTTTATATTTAGTTTATTTTTATTACATTTAATAATTAGATAGTATGAACCAGAGCTATAATGCTCAATACATTCTACGTTGATATCAATATTTGTAAAAGAACAAGAGAAGTTTACCTCAATATCATATGTAGGACACTTCCATATGATACTCTCCAAAAATTAAAAAATCAAATTATTGTTAATTATTTCTTACTGTAATGTAAGATTTTCGATTTTTTAATTGTTTTCATTTTAAATTCTGAAGAGTATCATACGGAAGTGTTCTACATATCATATTGAGGTAAACTTCTCTTATTCTTTTACAAATATTTAATAATTAGATACGAAAATCT
Source organism: Mastigoproctus giganteus (assembly GCF_048544385.1). Lineage (NCBI taxonomy): Eukaryota > Metazoa > Arthropoda > Arachnida > Uropygi > Thelyphonidae > Mastigoproctus > Mastigoproctus giganteus. The sequence continues at coordinate 52,980,658 of NC_143586.1, read as the reverse complement.
AAATATTATTACATAATATTAAATAAAATTCTTATTATAGGTTGTGATAATATTGTTAAATATTGGGAAAGATACATAAAACATTATAAGAAAGTAATATAGAAAAATTTAATTTTACTGAAACCGGATATTTTCAAAAGATAAATTATAATTTGTGATGATGCATTATTTTTAAACTTGAGTGATCCACATAACACCTAGGACTGCAGGCCACACAATGTGAATAAATGGACCACACAGCCTGCAAAATTGGGCATCTTTAAGATAAAGTACTGTATTTCCCCATGTATAAGATGAACCTTTTTTTGAAAAATTTGGGGTCTAAAAACTGGGTGCGTCTTATACAGTGCTTGTAGATTTTTTTACTTGCATTTCCCGATTTTTCGCGCTTGTTGTCTTTGCGCTCATTGTTTCACACTTGATACCAGTATATTAGGTTACGTTTTGCCACGTTCTGCCCAGAAATGGCTCAGAAAAGATTTTCGTACAGTGCTGAATTCAAGTTAAAAGTGATCAAGTTTGCAAAAGTGAATGGAAATTGTGCTACTGAACGTAAGTTTGGTCCTCCTCTAACTGAGAAAACAATCCGAGACTGGCTATGGGAAGAAGAAACCCTACTGAAAACGTCACGGCAGAAGAAGGCCATTAGAGGCAAGTCGGCAAAATGGCCTGATTTCGAGAGGGAATTGAAGATATGGATTGAGAAGCAAAGGGCAATTGGAATTCCTGTGTCCACAAAGATGGCTCAGCATGAGGCAAGAAGAATTGCTGATGAAAAAGAAGTTGCTGATTTCAAAGGAGGACAAAATTGGTGCTTCAGGTTCATGAAACCGAATGGACTAAGCATGCATTCACGCACCAGACTTGCTCAAAAGATGCCTGAAAGCTATGAGCAGAAGGTCCTTGAATTTCATCGTTTTGTCATTCAATGTCGGAAGACACATCAGTATGAGTTGGGACATATCGCAAATATGGACAAAGTTCCCCTTCAAACTGATGTCCCAAGTAACAGAACTGTTGATAAGAAGGGGGTGAAAACGTAACTGTGAAAACAAGTGGACATGAAAAGAGCCATTATACAGTTGTTCTAGCTTGCTGTGCCGACGGAACCAAGCTGCCTCCTATGCTGATTTTTAAAAGAAAAACAATGCCAAAAGAAGACATTCCTCGAGGAGTGATTGTCCACGTTCATGACAAGGGTTGGATGGATCAGGATGGGATGAAGATCTGGTTTGAGAAAGTTTGGAGCAGGAGACCAGGTGGGCTCTTACGCAAACCTGCCCTATTGGTGTTTGATCAGTTCAGGGCACACATAACAAAAAATACAAAGAAGATTTCTGCAGAGCAAAAAAACAACTTGCCGTCATACCTGGAGGCTTGACATCCCAGCTCCAACCACTTGATGTCAGCATTAACAAACCCTTCAAAGCTGCCATGAGAGATGAATGGAACCAATGGATGAAGTCTTCTGGGGACAATTTTACACCAGCAGGAAGAGTGAAGAAACCAACCATAGGAAAAGTTTGTACCTGGGTGAAAAAATCTTGGGATAATATCAAGATTGAGATCGTTGTCAAGTCATTTAAGAAGTGTGGCATTTCAAATGCCATAGATGGAACTGAGGACGAGGCAATATATGAAGACAGTGATTCGTCATCAGACACAGATGAGGACAAACTAATGGGTGGGAGTTTTGACAGTGATGAGGAGTTTTATGAATTTTATGATAAATAAAACTTGAGTTCAATAACTTTATGTAATACATTTTTTTACCAAATTTCGGGCCCCAAAATTAAGGTGCGTCTTATACATGGGGAAATACAGTAGTTCATGAGTACAAGCCCATTTGCCCCTGCCAACCAATATATTCCACACAGTCAGATATATAGTCAACGTACAGGGTGTCTATAAATTATTCACCAGATTAAAATTTCATTGTGATAAGCATTGTAAAATGGTTTGCTGGACTTAATAAAGCAAATCAAAGAATATTTTTATCACACAACTGTGCTTCAGTAAACCTCCATGTCAAGACGGTAGCCAATTTCATTCTAAATGTTTTGAAGCTCTTGAGAAATGGAAGTCACTGTCCGTTCAATCTGGTCTTTTAACCCTATGAAATTGTTAATTTTTTTTTTTTTGCATACATCTTGTCCTTTATATAGCCCATATACAAAATGGGATCATCTCAGGTGATGATCTCATCTCAGGTGATTCACTGGTTGGGAAATTTCTTTATTAAGGAAATCATGCATGCTCCAGTGTGGTGGGCCCCATCTTGCTGTTAGAACACACGTGGCTGCCATCTTCCAGCAGGAGTGTAGCATACAATTCAAGCATGTCTAGGTAATATGCAGAGTTCACAGTGTTTTTATGCAAGAAAAATGACACAGTCACCTGGCTGAAGAACAGTGCACACCACAAGTTTACCTTGGAACTATCATGCTCATGAACTAAGTGGGAATTTTCAGATCCACATATGTGACAATTGTGTCTGTTAATTTTACCAGAGGTGGAATGTCACTTATCACTGAATATGAAATTTTCCAGGAAGTGCTGATCTTCATTCATACAGTTGAGAATATGAACAGTGAATTCCTCTCGTGGTTTGTCACAAGGCTTAATTTCCTGGATGATTTGCACTTTGTAAGCATAAAGTTTTAATGTATTGTGAACTACCCTGTGCAATGTTGCTCACAGTATTTGCAACTGCAAGCTTGCCTGGAAGATAGATTTTGTAGAAATGGGGTAAAATCTTCCTGAATTTCCAAAACTTTATCTACAGATACACTTGTTCTACCTCTTCCTTTCTGGTGTAGTACACTGCCAGTTTCTTGAAACTGTTTCAACCATTGCTTCACTGATTGTTCTGTAGGTGGATCTTTCTGGAATTCCTGCTGAAAACATCTCTTTACAGCCACTGGAGATTTGGTATCCTACAGCCACAACATGCGCACTGATTTGTCCTGCATTGTTGCCATTTTAATGCTGTACTATCACAATGCTTGCTGGGATCAAGGCTGCCAATCGCACGAGAAAAACTCATTGAGCTGCTTTGACAACTGCAGCAAACCATTTTAAGATACCTATTATAATTTTAATCAAGCTTCATAATCAGGTGAATAATTTATAGCTACCCTGTACATTTCTATCAGGACTACATGATTTACTCAGTGATGTTTGTTTATAGTTGCTTGGAAGGGCTATGGTTCAAAGTTCCCCACTAATGGTTGGCAAAACTCTTTCTCAGATTTTTCCAAGAAACTGCTTTCTTTGTAAGCAACAGAAGCTGACCTCCAGAGTGCACATCTAACAAGCTTTTTTTCTTTTTTAATTTTATGAAGCATTATGGCTTTAGTTGCCAATACACCAAAAAATCCCTAAGTGGCCAATATATTCTTCATTATAAACTAAAACTACATAGAATTTATCAGTAACGAATGGCTGCTCATTATTTTAACCTGTACAACTTTTTTCTTAAAACTTTTACGAATTCTAAAATATTTACAGAGATAAAAAAATGAACATACTTAAAACAAATATACTCCACTGTTTATAGAAACAATCTTTAATTTATATAAAACAAGTTTTTTCCAAGGGTCAATATGGAATATTCTGAAAGATGATACAAGAGTCTTCAAAACATGAGATGCTTTACAAAACAAATGATAAATGATATAAGTTAGATGTATACGATTAAAAGTTGTCCATTTCATTCGGGGCATCAAGGTCTCTGTAAGTGATGATTTTTCTAGGTTCTGTACGTGGACTTCTTCTGCAAATGAAAGATGGATAGACATTATCACAGCATGAGAGAATGTCAAACTGACTTTTTAGGCATGAATTGTTTCTTTGTACTGTTTATTTACAATGAGGATATCTAACTGAGTAAGATTAAAAAAAAAAAAAAAAAAAAAAAAGCGATAATTAAATATATATGAAAAAAAAAAAAAAAAACTAATCAGCTCTAATCTGAAAACAGATTTAATAATGAACTGAAGCTGCTGGGTTTTAAAAATTGTCGACATCCTGCGGGGAATCCAGATCGTGATAGCCAATGATCTGCCGAGGATCAGGTCCACTGCAAAAAAATGAAGCAAAATGGCTTTCGACATGCTAGAGATAATTGTTTTAGCTGGTAGATGTAACAAAAAAAAAAAAAGAAAAAAAAAAGAGAAAGAGAGCAATTTTAAGTCATATGTTATTAACTTAAAAGATCTACATTATGTACCAGTTCATATTTACCAATATAATTTAACTGTCATTCTGGGTTTAAATTATTCCGAAAATACAAAAAAAAAAAAAAAAAAACAAGCTCATGAATTCTTAATATACAATCTTAAAATGTCTGTTGGTATAGAAGGCAGGTAACAGGGCAATTACCCTGTTACCTGCCTTCTTGGCTGACCCTTACCACAATCAAACTAATTCCAAACATACCTCTGAGGAGACAACAATATGAAGTGCAATTAAAAAGGTTTGGGATTGACCTGTGCCTTGAAATTGAAATTGCAGCGTCTGAGCTAGTTGCAACAAGTTTGATGTCTCATCTAGATATAGTAATGCACAAATCACCCATTTATTTGCAGTCTGAATTAGCATGCAGTGAATAGGTGTTTCATCAGAATTTAAAATGAGTGATTTGTTTCAAATTATGGAAAAGTTCTGTTGTTAAAAACAGCTTTTAGAGAAGACCCTGTGTTGTTTGAAGAATTTCCAGTGGTTTGCAAAGTTTAGAGGGTTACTTGTCTGTAGAAAATTATTCTAATTCTGGTCACCCTTCAGCTTCAGAAACCAGTGATTCAATCACATTTGTTCATGATCTAATTCAGGAGTGATCGATATTTAACTATCCGTGAAAGTGCTAGCAATATTGGTAGTTCTTATGAGACATGTCAATCAATTTCGGCATAAGATTTGGGAATCTGATGCATTTCAGTCAAGTTCCTTCTCACAATGAGCAGCAAGCTCCCACACATCAAGATCTTCATCAATGTGCTTCTGCTGATCTACACTTTCTTTCCTCCATCATTACTGGTGATGAAGGGTGTATGGATATGACCAAAGGTCCAGTCATCTCAATGGAGCATCTTCTCCAAGGCCAATAGAACAAGACAATATCAATCAAATGTGAGATCATACTTATATTTTTGATGAACAGGATTTTCATTACGAATTTGTCTTGCATGGTCAAGCAGTCAATCAGGAATACTCAAACTATTCTACTGCGATTGTGCAGTGCTATTTAATTAAAATGGCCAGAAAGGCGAGTTTTGGGAAATTGGTACTTTCGTCATAACAATGCAACTCCACATTCCATTCAAGAATAGAATTTCTTATGGACCGTGTTTTTTATTCCACAATTTTGCTGTACTTTCCCTCATCTCCCATCCTTACTTGATTTGGCTCCCTATGGGGTTTTTTTTTTTTTTTTTTTTTGGTTTCTCAAACTCATGTCATCAAGGTTGTCTGGGTGACCTGAAGCAGTGTCAACAGTCAGAAATATCGTCTTTGACTGCTGAGGAAAATCTTGACTGTACGACAAAAATGATGGAAAACCACTCTTGGAGTAATGCTTTGATAGCACAAGCTTTCTTGTTTGACTTCAAATAAAGAAAGCCTGTACTCTTCGCCTTTGTGATGAAAGTTCTGCTGGTTATGTATAAATTTGGAAATGTCAAAAGTCTTGTTTAGGACAGTATCCAAACTCCTCAATATTTCATGCAAACTTGCTGACTGGATATCAACTTCACTGAGAACAAAAGAACAAAGAGCTCGAAAAGCTTTGAGGGTGCTAATAAAGGCCAAAAAAAAATACAAAGAAAATAAATCCATATGACTATATCCACTCTCACTAGGAGTATTCCTGGTAGAGTTATGCTGCTGAATAATAAGAAGTGACATATTGGCAGATGAAACTGGTGGCAACATGAAAGATAAAGGAAAAAATGAGGGGTATGAGAAATGACGAATATTAAGGATATACTGTATTTGTTCTCATCCAAATAAGAATTTCATAACTTATTTAGAATATTTTTTTGAACTTGCATACAAAATTTCAAGTTTATAGGTGAACCTATTTCACTCATACACCCATCTCTATACAAGAACTACTGATTCAATTCATTCAACATCTCTTTCTCTCTCTCTTCTGTTATGCATTTGGATTCCAGAAGAATCATTACAATTTTGAGTAGTTCAGTAAGTTGGTAATCCATCCATCCTCTTCAACAATTTGTTTAATCCTTCCTCATATTTATTCAAACTGCCCACTTCCATAATGCAACTCTATTCAAAAATCAATTACTCTCTGAATAAAAGAAAAATTTTTCACATGTATCCTGTAAACACCCTTTGTCAATTTATATTTGTTACCTCCTCCCAACCATATGCATTATCCAAAAAAGATTATGGATGCAATCAGCATTTAATTTACTTAATCCATTGAAAGCCTTAAACACTTCAATAATCAAGTCACTGGATGGGGGCCTAGTTTCGGAATGCTGCATTTGTAGAACTGAAGTCTGTCTTGGCAACAGCACCCTTTTAAATGTCCTGATTAATCTTTTTGCTCTTCTCTGCACTTGTTCCAACCAATCTTTATCCTTCATTAAAAGAAGCTACCAGACCTGCTCAAGGTGCAGCCTAACCATTGCTTTATATGACAGGATAATCTCTTTCTTGTCCATGCTAGCAAAATTCATATGTATCTCGAGTTTTATCAGCCTGTCTACATAGCTCAGAGAACTTCATGTTGGACTGTACAATTACCCTTAAATCCTTTACATTCTCTAGTACCGCAAGTGTCGTACCACCCAATTGGTATGTTATTCTAGAATTACTACTACTACTCATATGAAGTTAACAGCATTTATCAATGTTAAACATCAATTACCCTTTTCAGACCATCTACCTAATTTTCTAGGTTTTACTGCAGTAATATACCCTGATTTCAGTCATTATCATCAACAAACTTAGCCATTAAATTTGATATGTCATCATCAATGTTGTTACTAAATGTTAAAAACAATAAGAAGCACAGCACCAAAACTCTGGGGGACTTAACTTATAACATTAGTACAAAAAAAGCAGTGTCCGCTAATGACCACTCTGTCTTCTTCCACTCAACCATCCCAGCAACTTTTCTTCTAATGCCATGCTGCTCCAAACTGTACAGCAAGCGGTCTTTGATGTTGGACAGTTCCAAAAGCTTTAATGAAATCGGAGCATATGAAATCAAAATTATTTTTTTGTTTCCATTTCCTTTGTTATTGCATCATAGTAGCTAAACAAATTGGTCAGACAAGATCCTCCCCTCAATGAATCCATATATCTATATATACATGTTGAGCACCTTGTCAATCAATTTGGCCCTGGAGAGAATGTAGAAGACTCAAGGTCTAGGTGTAGAATTTTTGTCAGTGATGGGATACACTTAAATAGAGGGGAGTGCAAGAATATTTGCTGATGCTATCGAAACAGTGATAGGTGGGTTGAAAAACTGCTAGCATGGAGGATACAGACTAATAAATTAATTAGAGAAGCAGGCAGAGGTGAAGGTGATTTATGCACTGCTTCTATTGGAAAATGCAGCAGCCTGGAGAGCAAGGTGTCAGGGATTTCAGGCCCTGCTGTGGATCATCATGGAACAAGTGAATACAAGGGCTGTGTAAGGGTAACTAAGAGTAAGAACATGTGCATGTACACTAATACTAGGAGCATCGTAAATAAATTTGATGTATTTGAGGTACTGATTAAGTCATCAAATGCAGACATTGTAGGGATAGCAGAAAAGTGGTGTCACTCAGAATTAAGTGATACTGAATTTGAATATGGGGAGTAAAATGTATACAGGATGGACAGAGAGAGGACAGGAGGTGTGGAGGGATTACACTCTTAGTTAAGAAGCATAATACATCTTAGGCAGTGCATCCCGTCAACATGGGTGACCTGTGCAATGTTGAGTCAGTTTGGTGCGATACTGGGAAAACAAAATTGATAGTAGGAGTGTGTTATAGACCTCATGATTGTGATGAGTATACCAAACAGCTATACAGAAAAATAGAGTGGGCCATGAAATCAGAATGTCTTATAATGGGGTATTTTAGCTTTCCAGATTTGACTGGAATTTGTGGATTTATTGGATGATTGTTTTCTAAATCAGCATGTTCGGGAGGCAACTAGAGGTAGTAATACTCTTGATCTGATTATCAGTAGTGATTCTTCATGCATTAAGAATCTGCAGATAAAAGAATTACTAGATGGAAGTGATCACAGGGTATCGATGTGGGATTTACTTAAAGATGAACTACTGTCAAGAATAAAGAGAAAGGCTTTTGCTTTTGTAAGGTTGACTATAGTGGTCAGACAGTTTTTAAATTCTATGCAGTGGGACCAACTGGTGATGTTACCAAAAGCAAATTCTAAGTGGGAAGAAATCACAGAGGCTACTAGGCTTTTCATACAAATGAAGAAATACTGTTCAATGATTAGACCTAAATGGAACTCAGTTAAACCACTGAGACACATGGCAGAGAAGCAAAGTGCATGGGGTGCATATAAATTATCAGGGAATACATAAGTTTACAGTATATATAAATTTGTTGGTAATCATGTCACAAAGGAGGTTGGGCAAGCTAAAGCAGATTTTGAGAAGTCTGTGGCAAAGAATTCAAAGCAAAGCAGCAAAGACTTCTATGCTTATATTAGCAATAGAAGGAAGGGACTGAATCACATTGGGCCACTTAATTTCAATGGGTTAACTGTTGATGACCCTGCTCAGGTTGCTGACAAAGTGAATGGGTATTCTGCATCTAAATTCACACAACGAGGAATACTTTAGGGGAGGAGATTCCAGAAGTTTTACAAACTCCAACGGGGAGCAAAATGACTTTGTGATAACTGAAAGGAAAGTGAAAGAGAAGTTACAGTGAACATAAAAAAAGGCACCTGGGGTGAATGGAATCTATCCAATGATATTATGGGAAGGAGATAAGCCAACTGTTAGACATAATTATGAGAACATCCTTGGATTCACGGGAGGTTACTAATGACTGGATATATGTGAATGTATCCCCAATTCATAAAGGAGGATCAAAAGGTAACACAAACAATTACACACCTGTTAGCTTAACATCTGTTCAGAGAAAGTAACAGAGTCACTGGTTAAAGAAGTAATTGCAGTATAATTGCACAGGAATGCAATTATACTGCAATCAGAGCATGGATTTGTTAAGGGGTAGTCTTGCCTAACCAATCTGATAGGTTACTATGACGAGCAAAATATAATTTTGATACCATATACAGTATTTGGATTTCAGGTAGGCTTAAAGGCAAGTTACTGCTATGGATAAAGGAATGGTTAAGTGGCTGTGCCCACTTTTGTTTTCAATATTTATTAATGATACTGATGAAGGTATATAAGACATGATGTCAAAGTTTGCAGATGATACAAAGGTTGGTTAACAACAGAAATCAGGGTGAGTTACTGCAACAAGATATAGGAAAATTTGGTCAATAAGCTGAGAAATGGCAGTCGAAATTTAACATTGACAAATGCAAGTTATAGAGTTTTTTTTTTTTTTTTTTTTTTTTAAGGAGCATTAGCAACTAAGACCATATTGCTCCGGGAATATGCAGTCATTGCCTGACTTTCCACATCCTCCGTATTTGGTGGTCATCGGCTCGAACCCCGGTCTAATCAAGAAGCGCGTGCTACACACTGCTGCTCCTGCCCACCTAGCTACGGAGGCGCCACAAGTTACAGGAAGCAGTAATCCCAGAGTACTGTATTAAGTGTGTGGTACTACACTCAGAGCAATGGAAAATGAAAACGACCTGGGATTAATTGCGCAGTCAGATACGAAATTCTCTGAGCAATACAGACACGAGGTTTGTCAATGATATACAAAAGTTTGCTAGAAGAAATAAGGAGTGATTATCCCTTTGTACATGGCACAGTTAGGCCACATCCTGAGTATTGTATACAGGTCTGGAGGCCTCAATTAGGAAGGAATGGGTGCAGTAAAGGGCAATCAAATTGATAAAGGGAACAAAATGGTAGCACCTGGAGAATAGGCACCTGTCGGGTGATCTGATTGAGATGTTTAAGGCTTTGAATGGACTGAGTAAGACGAATGTAATTCTTCCTCTTTCTGAGATTACACACATGAGGGAGCATTAATTTAAGCTGTGGAGAGATGATACCAGGATAGATGTGTGGAAGTTTGCACTCCGCTTTTTTTTATTAATGAAAACCACAAACACGAGAGGTATCAGAACCTATAGTACTTAGTACCGTGCTTGGGTTGGAGGGTGAGAAGATGAAAGACGATATCTGTTGACATTAGACTTCAACTTCTGTAGACTGTAATTTTCAGGAAATAAGTATGAAGGAAGGTTGTTCCAGAAAACGGCAGTTGAATGAATAAACGAGGAAGATGAAAAGTTGGTTCTGTGAGTTTGAAGTTGGACAGTAAATGGATATTGACGGGTGGTGGCACATGTTCGGACTGTTTTGAAAGAGAGAGAGCGGGAATTATAGAAGTCAATTTGAGAAGAATAGTGCCCATGGAAGTATCTGTAGAATAGGCATGAAGCAGAAACAATACATCTATGAGAGAGCGAGTGGAGAGACTCTGTTAGAGATGAATCATTAATTAACCTAACTGCCTTCTTCTGAATGGAATCTAAAAGCCTGAGAGAGGTTTTGGGGGCATGGTCCCAGATGTGGGAACAGTATTCCATGGTAGGGTGGATTTGCGATTTGTCCAGAGTGAACAGCTTGGAAGAAAAGTAACACTGAGAGCAAAAGAGAAAACCAAGTTCTTTAGATGCAGAGGAAGCAATATTTGTAATGTGCTTGTGCCAAGAGAGGTTAGAAACCAGGGTAATCCCCAAAAGAGATATATCATTTTGCCTAGAAATCGGAGTGTCACTAAAGATAAGCATAGGAGCAGAAGAATCCTTTTTGCGAGATATAAGACAAGGCTGAGTTTTAGAAGGATTGAAATCAACTAAGTTGTCCTTGCCCCACTGGAGAATTACCTGGAGATCGGCATTTAAGGAATTGGTAGTGGATATTTGAGAAGTTGAAGCTGATTGAGCAGGGCAAGGTTTCTCGAATTGGAAAGTGGCATGCAGTGTGCTATCATCAGCAAAACTATGGATAGGATTTCTAGTCAATGGAAGAAGGTTTAATATACAAGAGGAAAAGAGTGGGTGAAAGTACTGAACCTTGGGGGAAACCAGCAATGGTGGAGAAGTTAGAAGACAGAAAGCCATCTACCATCACCCTCAGTGAGCGATCAGAGAGAAAACTGGATAACCAATTGCAAAACACAGTTGGCAAACCATAAAATGGAAGCTTGTTTAGAAGACCTTTATGCCAAACACGATCAAAAGTCTTTGAAATGTCAAGAGCAACTGCTTGCGTTTCACCAAACTTTTCCATTGAATTTATCCATAAATGGGTAACATAAGCCAGAATATCACCAGTGGATCGACACTGATGGAATCCATTCTGGCGATCGTTGATCAAACGGAAGGTTTCTAGGTAGTTTAAGAGTTAGCGGTTAAGTAAGAGTAGAAGTAATTGCAATATGATGATAATTGGATGGGAGGATATTTGTCATCCTTTTTAGGAACTGGCTGGATATGAGCAAATTTCCAGGCAGAAGGAAAAACACCTTCGGAACAAGAAAGTGAAAAAAGGCGGCAAAGAACAGGAGTAAGTTCAGGAGCACAGGTTTTGAGAACAAGTGGAGAAATACCATCAGGAGCTGGAGCTTTCTTAGCATCAAGATTCGTCAAAATCCTTCTCACATCCTTTTGATGGAAGACTACAAGAGGCATTGAATGGAGCGTGTTGGGAATGGTGGGAGGTGTTTTACCAAGATCATTAATACATGAGTTGGAAGAAAAATGGGATGCCAGAAGGGCAGCTTTATCCTTGGCTGAAGTGACAACAGAACCATCTGGTTTTTACAGAGGTGGGAGCAGAGATGGGCAAAAGTTGTGGCCAATAGCTTTGGCAAGAGACCAGAATGCTTGGCTACCATTAGGGCAAGAAGCAAGTTTTCCACTCTTAGCCTGTTCAAACTCTAGTTTGGACTGATTAACAACTGCTTTACAATTGTTGCGAGCTTTGGTGTAGGCAGAAAATGAAATCGAAGAATTGGAAACAAGCCGATTATGATATACAACATTCTTCTCTTGAACAGCCTTAGCACATTTATTGGAAAACCAAGGTTTAGATAAAGGACGAGATTTTAAAGTGGAGTGTGGGATAAAGGATTCCATTCCTACAAGAATAATTTCACTGACACAATCTGAGCAAACGTTGACATCAGAAGTTTTGAAACACTAATCCGACCAAGGAAAAGAAATCTCACAGGTCATCCCATTTTGCATTCTTGTAATGCCAAACAAAACAAAACACCTCCACACCTGCTTATGTTGGTTCACACCTGGGTGGTCACCCACCGTGTGCTTGTGCATGGAGGTTATACCCAGGATAAATGAATCAACTGATAACTGAGATTCTGTCAGAAAAAATACATGGGGTCTGACAGACTGCAAGTGGAAATGGACATCGTTGAGATTAGAATTGAGACCACGTAGCTAGTGGGTGGTTGATTGTTGGAACAGGCTTCCATCTGTTGTTGTTGTGAAAGTGGATGGTGTAAATAAATTCAAGGAAGAACTAGACAAGTTCTTGGAGGGGTATGAATGGGTGAAGTGCATAATTTTTTTTTTTTTTTTTTGGCTGATGTTATATATAAGCTTGCTTTCTTGGATCATTTGCCACTACTACTACTATCTTGACAGGAATGGCACATAACTGCACATTCCTGTCAAGATGATCCTGTATTTAATGAAAAAATCATTATTTTCTGTGGAACAGAAGTCAAGCTTAAAGGTCTGTAATAACTCTCTTTAACTCTGTAATAACTCACCGTCTGATTCTCTCTTTGTGAATAGGGGAAACATTTATACATCTCAAATCTGAGTAGACCCCACAGGATGTTCTGAAAATGATACCTAAAAGTTTGTTGAGCTTTCTTAATATAACTAGATAGATCCCATCTGCCCCATGTGTTTTATTTATGTTTAGCTTCAACAATTTATCTTCAATTGGATCAATGTAATTTATCCCCCCTCCCCTTTTTTGGTCTCAACAAATGAAAAGAACTCCTTGTTACCTTTATTTGAACTCTTAGTCAAAGACTTAGTATAAGTATTGGCATGGAGTTTGTTTAGTTCTTCCTTGAATTTATTTAAAATTAATCACTTACACAACAACAGATGTAATTTTCTCCAACAATCATCTACCAGTTGGCTTAAGGCAAACTTCTGCACATTTATCCTGTATCCAACTGTGTGGTACTACACTTGGGCTAGTGGAGAATGAAATGGACCTGGGTATAATTGTGCAGTCAGATATGAAGTTTTCTGATCAGTGCAGACAGGCTTCCAGAGCAGCTCATGGGGTCTTGTCAATGATATATAGGGATTTTTCTAGCAGAGATAAGGAGGTGATTATCTCTTTGTATAAGGCAATGGTCAGGCTACACCTTCAGTACTGCATACAGATCTGGAGGCTTCATTTTAGGAAAGATGAAGAGCTGTTGAAAAGATTACAGAGAAGGGGAATAAGATTAGTGAGTGAAACAAAGGGTTACTGTTACCAAGAAAGCCTTAAGTTCTGCAAATTGCAGTGTCTGGAGACTAGGCACCTGCAAGGTGATCTAATTGGGATGTATAAGGCCTTGAATAGTTTGAGCAAGCTCAATACTGATGGGATTCTTCCTCTTGTTCAGATTATGCACCTGAGGGGACATAAATTCAAACTGAGGAAAGACAATTGCAGAATAGATGTGCAGAAATTTGCCTTTAGCAGGGGGTGGTTTGAGTTGGAACAAACTTCCATCTGTTCTAGTGGAGGTTGACAAGTTAAATAAGTTCAAGGCAGAACTGGACAAGCATTTGGAGTGAATATATGGGTGAAATGGGAACTTTTTTTTTTTTTTTTTTTTTTCCTTGGCTGATGCTATATAAGTTTGTTTTCTGGCATCATATGCCTCTACTAATTTTAATGCTAACCAACCTTCCTCAATTTGAATTTATGCCACCTCATGTGCGTAGTCTGTGCAAGAAGGAGAAGAATGCCATTTACACTGAGCATGCTCAATCCCTAAACAACTTAATCAGATCATCTCAGAGGTGTCTAGTCTCCAGACAATGCTATTTGCAGAACTGAAGCCTTTTTTTTTTTGTTTCCCTCACCAATCTCACTGCTCTTCTCTGCACCTTACAAAAAATGAGGACTCCAGACTTGAATGCAGTACTCAAGATGCTGCCTAACTAGTGTAGTGCATTATACAATGGAATAATCACCTTCTTATCCCTGCTAGCAAAATTCCTGTATATCATTGACAAAAGCCTCATGTGCTGTCCTGGCAGCCTGCCTGTACTTCTCCAAGAACTTCACATCTGACTGCACAATTACCCCAGGTCTTTTTCATTTTCCCCTACCCTGAGTGTAGTACCACACAATTGGTACTTTAATTTACTGCTACCCATATGCAGTACTTTGCATTTGTCAATATTAAACTTCAAATGCCATTTCTCAGCCCAATTGCCTAATTTTTCTAGATCTTGTTGCAGTTATACCATCATTACTGTTATTAACTATCCTGCAAACCTTCATATCATCTGCAAACTTAGACAATAAAAGCCTGGTATACCTTCATCAATATCATTGTTATACAGAAAACACCGAACTCAGGGAGACTCCACTAATAACCCTAGTCCAATATAAGCAGTCCATTAATAACAACTCTTTTCTTTTCCCAACCAACCATCCCATTATTCATAGCAGTAACTTTCTTCTAATTCCATACTGCTTCAATTTGTACAGCAGTCTTTTTATGCACAACAATATCAAAAGCTTTCCTGAAATCTAGAGATACCATTTCAAAATTTTATTTTGTATCCAGTTCCTTTGTTAGTATCAAAACAGATTGGTCAGAGAAGATTGCCTATTAACAAATCCATTGCACTTCCATCTAGATGGTGCTGTAGTACTTCTTTAACCAGTGACTCCATTATTTGGCCTGGAACAAAAGTTAAGCTAACAGGTCTGCAATTACTCGTATCACTCTTTGATCGCTCTTCCCCCTGTGAATTAGGGATAAAATGCACATCTCCATGCCACTGGGACCTGCCCTGAATTCAAAGTTGCTGTCATAATTATGGCTAAGGGTTTGCTTACTTCCTTTGGTTTGTTTGTTTGTTATTTGGTTTTCAGGAGCATTAGCAACTAAGGCCATATTGCTCCGGGATATGCGGTGGTCATTCTCTGACCTTTCCGTATTTGGTGGTGACGGGCTCGAACCCCGGTCTAATCAAGAAGCGTGTGCTATGCACTGCTGCTGCTCCTTCCCACCTGGCTATGGAGGCACCCACTTCCTTTGGTACTTTCCTTAATATAATTGAATACATGTCATCCACCCAAAGTGCCTTTTTTATGTTTAGCTTCATTCCACTTTCCTCTCAGTTCTCACAAAATCTCTTAATCATAATTCTTACAATACAGTAAACCCCTGCTATTCGCGGGGGTTACGTTCCTGAGAAATGTCACGAATACCGAAAATGTGAATACTGAATTATGGCTCCCATAGTAATAAAGGGGTTCCGTTCCAAAGTATGAAATATATAAGAAAAACTAGTCTAAAATTTTGTCTATGTATGTATTATATGTACATTCATAATATGACTATGTACATAGACAGTACATAGTGAAATGCAAGCATACGGCATTGAAATGAAAATAAGAAACAATTTAATATTAAATGTAATATTTATCCCGCCAGTGCTATCACCAGTTTCGCTAAAGTGTTGCTAAAGGAGTTTTGCCTTTTCACGAATGATGAGTGAACTTAACGGAAGTTTATTTTGAGTTCGGTCTTCTATCCACAGATTTAAAGCCTTTTCCATTTTTTCTAATTTAACATCACGAGTTACAGAGCAAATTTTTGAAGCAATTAGCCCATTTTCAGGGACACTACGGCGGATTTTTTCTTCCGATTTTTTGATTGATCGTACCCTTGACTCATTGATTTTATAATTTCTAATGGTGAAAGTGCCACTGAAGAGGCACTTTCACCATTAGAAATTTTGTCTAATAACTCAATTTTATTCGCTAATCATCACCTTCTTTGATATTTTCACATTTCCCTTGTTATTCGTAGCATATTTTTGTACGGGTAAAAAAGAACTTGTCCACAATAAAGGCACTTTCTTCCGTTAACACACTCGAAAAAGTCTGTTTTACACTGCAAAACGGTAGATTAAACACTTATGTAAGCATATTAATTTATAAATTGATAAATTTATAAGCATATAAATTAAAAGCAAATGACCAAACCTTCCATGACAAGTGCATAACACATACTGAACAAGGATTAGCCAGAAACATCCACGCTCGCGATTTTGTCACCCTTCCCCCCACCCACTGAATGCTGTTTTGACCGGGAAAGATAATTTTAGCCACGCCCATTTTTTTATGGCGGAAAATATTCACTGGGCTTTAAAATTCACATTTTTTAAGTTTCATTTTATATTAAATCAGCGATCGCGAATACGCGAAACCGCGAATAGCAGAGGTTTACCGTAATTTCTCAATTTGTCATGGTATGTCTAACTCCCTGAGTAACTTGATTATAGACTACAGGCTGTTTTCCTTGATAATTTATAATCATCTTATGAATTTTTATTTTCTGCTACTGTTAGTCTGATCAGTTCATCTCACATCCATTTAGGTCTACACCTTGAACAACATCTCTTAGATAGTATAAAAAGCCCAGTAACTTCTATGACTGCTTCCTTGAATGCTTGCTATTTAGAATTTGCAGTGGGGCACACTGAAAAGAATTTAAATACTGTCCAACACAGCTGTAGTCACCTTTATGAAAGCAAAATCCTTTCTTTTTACTCCTGACAGTGGTTATATCTTTAAGTAAGTCCATATACACTTTGATCCCTGCCATCCGGTGGTTCCTTTATTTAGATTCTTAATCCATGATGAGTCACTGCTGATAACCAAGAATACTGCTTTCTAGAGGAAAAAGAATTCCTCTGGCATGCTGGTGTAGAAAAGTCAGGTAAAGAAAGTTGAAAACATGTTTCTGTCATATAACAGTTCTATGTGATGATAAGGTCTTTATATAACTGTATGAAGAGCAGTTCAGTATGTAAAACCTTTTAATTTAAAACTGGTGGTATTGACTTATTTCTTTGGCTTTCTTTAAAGTTACATAAACATTTAATATATTTTTTGGAATTTTATTAAAGATTTTTATAAAGAGTTTGATAAAATGACATGAAGTTTCTCAGTAAAATTTCCCGATATGTGCCATTATATTACAAGACAGTATACATAAAAGATATGTTCATATAAGCATGTATACACTCTTAAAAAAGGGAAAAGAATTTTTCAGAATTCTGAGTAATTTGTAACTTATAGTTGATTATGAATAACTTTTATTGACATAAAAAATTCTGTATAAAAAAAGTGCCATCACATATGTTTATTTAAAACATGAATGTCTCTACAAAATTTTGTAGTTCAGGTGTAGTCTACTTTAAGACAATCTGCTCTACGCCGATCCATATTTATGACACTTTTTAAATATACTATACACCTAATAGAGTCAGGGCTGTTTTAAGAACTCTCGGGCCTCCCGGCAAATTTCCAAATGTGGCCCCTATTCAATTTAAATTTTTTTCTGGGTCTCTCTCAGTCGCATTCCTAACCCATGTATTAAAAGAGCTACTGGAAACTATGTCCCATCACCACGTCAAGGTGGAAACCCGCCGATGGTTTTTTCTTTTTTTAAAAAAAGTTTTTTGTTTTTCTTTTATAAATTTTTTTCTCGTTTCTCTTTTTAAAATTTAAAATTTATTTTTATATTTTTTGAAATCTTTAATTTGTATGAAATTTGTTCGAAATATGAAGAAAATACCTATGAACAACTTTAAGAAAAGGTTTTTTTACAAAAATTATAAAAGTGGTTTTCGACATTTCAAAGTGGCAAACTCCTGGATGACATCATTAAAATCGATGTTTTGTAAAAGCTCATTCTCTATTGCCATTAAACTTGAACGATTTAAATGCGACTGGTTCATATTATTTCTATATTCATTCTTTATAAACTTTAACTTTGAAAATGAACATTCACTGTCTGCATTTGTCACCATCATACTAAAAAAATTCTCATTGCAATTTCAATACAGTATTTGGAAATACTGTATTGAAATTGCAACTAGGACTAGGCCGGCTATTAGGATTGAAATGGAAAGACTTTAATTTTATTGAAGATAATATTCCAATGCAGAATTCAATTAAGTTAAAAAAAAAAAAAAAAAAAAAAAACGTGGAACCATTTAAAACTGGTAAGGGCTGGTTGAATAGATTTAAAATCCAGGGAGAAGCCACTAGTGCAGATCAAGGAGCCAAAACTTTCAAAAAAGAACATGTTAAAATTATTGAAGAGGGGTGTTATGTGTTATACTTCTCAACAAGTTTTAACATAGATGAAGCAGGACTTTTGTGGAAACGAATGCCTAAAAGAAATTTCATATTGAAAGAATAAAAAAACATGCCAGGTTTCATAGCGGTGAAGGATCGTTTGACTTTACTGTTGAGTGGTAACGCTGCGGGGGATTTAAAATTAATACCCCTTTTAGTTTATTTGGAAGAGGGCCAAAGTTCAACCCAAAATCCACACATTTTTCATGATTAAATTCCTCAATTAAATTAAATCAATTAAATTCATTATTTTAATTGGAATTTTAAGTTTACTACTTTTGATAAGTAAGTAGTTACCACATAATTATATACGTACGTAATGCAGAATTTTTTTTTTTTTTTTTTCCAAAGAAGAAAAAATTAGTCAAGAAACACTTGTCATGAGGAACCAAAGACGACAAATGAAGAGCAAGAAAAACACTGACAGGGAGAAAATTGAGTATACTGAGTTATGCAAAGCCATTAGAAAGAGACTCAGAGAGGACATAAGAAGATTTAACACAAGAAAAGTAGAACAAGCATTAAGGGAAAACAAAGGATTTAAATCAGCAGCCATGAGCAGTAATACAGAAAGACAAATGATACTGAAACTGAAGAATAGTGATGGTGTACTTATAAACAGCAGAGAAGGCATAATTCAAATAGCAGAAGACTACTATAGAGAATTATACAAGGAGCGAGGGAATGATACCAGCAGTGGGGAAGATGGATTGCAAAGTAGCAACACATACGACATACCCGATATTCTTCCTGATGAGGTAGAACATGCATTGAAGAAAATGAAGAATTGGAAAGCCCCGGGGGAAGATGAAGTTACTGTAGAGTTGTTAAAATTGGGAGGAAGAGACATAACACAAAAATTGGCAAGGCTCTTCACAAAGTGCATTAGAAAAGGTGTGATGCCTAAGCAGTGGAATAATGCAATCATAGTTTTGCTGCATAAGAAAGGAGATAAATCAGAAATTGGAAATTATAGACCAATTAGCTTGTTATCCCATATCTACAAGTTGTTCACAAGGGTCATTACTAACAGATTAGAAAGAATACTTGATGAGAATCAACCGAAAGAGCAAGCTGGCTTTAGGACAGGATTCTCAACTATGGATCACCTTCACGTAATATCACAGCTAATGGAGAAAGCAAATGAATATAAAACACCATTATGCCTGGCATTTGTGGATTATGAAAAGGCATTTGACTCCATACAGCATAAGGCAATGTTTCGGGCACTGGAAAGACAAGGCATAGATACTCCATATATTATGATTTTGAAGAAAATATATGAGAGTGCTACATCCTTTATTAGACTAGACAAAGACAGTAGCAAATTTAAAATCGAGAAAGGAGTTCAACAGGGAGACACAATATCTCCGAAGCTGTTTACTGCTGCCCTTGAGGAAGCTTTCAGAAGATTAGACTGGTCGCAGAAAGGAGTCAATGTGAACGGAGAGTACCTAAACCATTTACGATTTGCAGATGACATTGTGGTCATAAGCCACGATCCCAAAGAATTAGAGGAAAATCTTAATCAGTTATGCACAGTTAGTAAGGATTTTGGACTAAAGATGAATATGGCTAAAACAAAAGTAATGATGAACAAGTATGCCACGGAAAGGGAAATAATGATTGAAGGAGCAGTAATTGAAAACGTGGAGTCATATACTTATCTGGGACAAGTTATTAGCTGTAATAATGATAAATGGCTGGAAGTCAAGAGAAGAATAAATTTTGGATGGATAGCATTCAGGAAATATAGTCACATACTGAAGAGCAATATCCCAGTTTGTCTGAAACGTAAAATAATGAATCAATGTATACTCCCCACCATGACTTATGGAAGTGAAACTTGGGCACTCACCAAAAGAATGGAAGAGAAGCTGAGAACTACACAGCGAAGAATGGAACGAATCATATTGGGAATCAGACTGTTAGATAAGAAGAGAAACACATGGATTAGGCAGCAAACTCAAGTAAAGGACATTCTTATCAAAACTAAAGAACTAAAATGGTCTTGGGCAGGACACATAGCTCGAAGACATGATGGCAGATGGACTAAGAAAATAACAGAATGGTACCCAAGAGGAGCTAGAAGAAAACCTGGAAGACAAAGGCGGAGATGGATAGATGAAATTCATGAGTTTTCGAGTAGTAAATGGATGGCCAGTGCTCAAAACAGAAGGAACTGGAAAGTTGCTGGAGAGGCCTTCATCCTGCAGTGGATTGAAAATGGCTGATGATGATGATGATGATGAATGCAGAATATTTTATATGTACAAATATTTGAATATTATATATTTTGACCGACATTTGTGCATCTTTTCACTACTGTTTATTATTGATTAGGAAATATCCTATGGCACCGACCGCAACTCACAAATACACATGTTACCTTATGGGAATGTGGCACTCGCTTAGCGCGGATTCACTTAGCGCTCTGTTTTTCTGGAACGAATTATCAGCGTTAAGCGGGGGTCACCTGTAATATTAATTTATTAAGTATTATAGTGGGTTGATTAGACATTCTTAGATTAGATTAGTGTTCAAATTTCAGTGATTTTGTGCTATTCCCCTATTCCATTCATACACAGCTGAAGCGCTCAATACTTTTCAGCAAAAAATGTTTTCTTTGATTTCCCCATTTAAAATGCCATAAATCTCTGTTAGTTACTGTGAAAACACAGAAAAAATACTGGATAAAGTATGAAATTCTACTAAGCCATTTTTGCTTATTCATGGCATTAGCAAGTGGCCCTCACCAAGCTGGCTTTGGAAAGAGCTATCTCATTTGCTGGATTTTTTAAGAATCTGTGCTTTAATGTGTTTAGATTGGAATAGAAAAGAAAAAAGCTATAGTGGTTTTTTGGACATAATATAAAAATAAAGGTTTGAGTTCCTCATAAATTTTTTTTCAGAGGAGAGAGAGAAAAAAAAAAAAAAAAAAACACACCCATCTTCTTTATTCATGGTACATTGCATCAACTAACAAAATTTCAAAGGAAAAAAAAAAATGTATTTATTAGCAGCCATTTTATTATAAACTTCTGAAAAGCTGCATTAAATTGGAAAAAAAGAAAATATCAAAAACAAATATGATTTAAAAATAAATAATAAATAATAATAACTAGTGTAATTATTAATATTCAAAACTTACCGGCCATAACTGTTACGCTTTCCATATCCACTTCTTCCATATACATCAAAATTGTTCCTATATGCCTGAGAGCCAAACCCTCCTTAAGAAATAAAATGAAATAAATCAAAGGGGAAGATGAGGGAGGGAGAGAGAGAGAGAAAAAGAATTATAAAGATATATAAAAAGTGCAATATAAGAATATATTCGTTAAAACATTAGAATAAAGCATCAGGTTTAGGTCAGAAGATAAAACATGATAATGCAAACAAGGTGAATATGAACATTACATATTTGACAGTGCTTAAAGTTTAACAGAGGGTAACCAGAGTGAGCAAGTGAGTCAGTGAGGATAAAGATATCACTTCATTCAGAAGTGATACAGAAGTCCTTCTCCTTGAGGAGTTCACTACTTTCTCTTCTTTTAAAATTTCTTTTGGATTGTGAAC
The DNA here is from genome assembly GCF_048544385.1 of Mastigoproctus giganteus. NCBI lineage: Eukaryota > Metazoa > Arthropoda > Arachnida > Uropygi > Thelyphonidae > Mastigoproctus > Mastigoproctus giganteus. The sequence goes on along the minus strand of NC_143586.1, from coordinate 52,958,487 downwards.
TGGATTTGGAAATGAGCCAGTGTCACTCTCTAATGATTGCTTGTATTTTTAATTGCTAACTCTAAAAATTGCTCATATGGATTTTCTCATTACTTCTAGCCCCTTCTTTAAATAGAGTTGTCAGAGGCTGCTATGTTCTACCAGTCTAATTAAACACTTATTTTGTTGTTGTTGTTGTTCTCGAGGCTTAATGGCACATAAGCTGCTAAGGCTATAATGTGCCTAATTAAACACTTATCCAAGGACAGCCAATATGTATACATATCCCCACCCCCATCTCTTCCATCATGCACGATGATTGATGACTTTTGAGGTTATGATAGACATCGGCGATATCTAATCTTCCTTAATATTCAAAACTTACTGGCCATAACTGTTACACTTTCCATATCCACTTCTTCGTGAATATGGAAAGTAGGTACTTCGAGGGTACAACTCTAAAATGGTGTTTGCAAACTGGCTGCTAAATAGTCCAGTGGACTATTTAGCAGCCAGTTGGTAACTCTCTAGGAGGCTTTGGGATCAGTTAGTGTGTAATCTCACTGCCTCTACTCAGGCAGATAGTGACTGGAGGGAGTCTGAGTAGTGTGTAAGGGGAAGGCATTGTTGAGACCATGTTACGTCAGGGAGCTGGGTATATCCTAGTATGCCATATCCAAAAATTTCATTCCTTCGTACAGCACCTTTTCTTACTACTGAATACACCATGAATTGTCAAACCAATAGAACTTATCTGTGAAAAGATCTAAACCTCTTAAACACTTCCTCGTCCATTTCACAAATACACATGGTCTCGGTTCTAATCTCAATGATGTCCATTTCCACTTACAATCTGCCAAACCCCCATGTACTTTTTCTGAACAGAATCCCAGTTATTGGTTGGTTCAACCACTGCTCATCTCAGTTGTTCAAACTATTTGCTGTAGGATTCCTTTTGTTTCAAAGGTGGTACTTGTGCAATGTCCATTCTGACAATGCACAAGTATCCCTGTTAAAGACTTAGTAATTTGGAACCTCCTCTTTTCGATCTTCTTTGGCTTAAAATCTCTCTGCTACATTCTGTCAAATTTATTTGTTGCCTCTATCGTTCTCTTAACTCCACTAATCACTTGGAACTCTTTGAATACTGACTTCTTCCAGTCCAACTTTCCTAACAGTGAGGTAATTTTCCTTAGTGATTTTAATGTTCACAACTCCAGATAGTTTCTATTTTCTAGTCAAACAGACCCAGCTGGTCGAAATGCAGTTCATCCCACAGGTAATTAAGCACATCCCACTACTGAAAAGTAATTAAGAAATTAATTAAGCACATCCCACCACTACATTTCAGTTAATAATAATATTTTTGGTAATGGCACATATAATAGCTGTAATCAATAAGAAACATTGAATGGTTAAGTCAGGTAATTGTAACAGTCAAGGAATCAGGTCTTTGCAACTAATCAAGGTATTAGGGAAATATCTAAGCCTACTTGAACATCTATAAGGAAATGGAAATAAATGTGCCTAATAGTATTGTAAGATGATCCCTGGTACTGCAAATCATCTTGAAATCAGAAACTATTGAAGTATGTCACAATACAGTCAGTCCTTGTATAACACATGTTTACACTACACCAATTCGATCATCCACGATTTATAAATAGGGTAACGATATCTTATATAACATGAACCGAATTCGCTTATGCACGATTTGCCTTTGTGTTTACAAGAAATGGCAGTCGAACGCGGAATCACCCCAACCGATCGCAACACGATAGGAATGAAGAGAAGATTCTGAAAATGTATTTGTTTTTTATATCAGTGAAGGGGAAACACATTTCACAATAATAACATAAAAACCAACACAATTCCAGCTATCGGTATAATCGCAAATGCAATTAGATTGAATTTACTACCAGTTTATAACAGATTCCACTAGCAGAAACGCAACTGGAAATTGTGTTTATTGTTTTATGGTAGTAACCCCTAGAAATGTGCTTTAGTAAAATGTGAGGTGTTAATAGTGTATCTCTGCCTTTACGGTGTTGTTTATTCAGTTGCTACACGCGAGCTGTTTTGTTTGTGTATCAAGCGTGTCTCCTCGTTTTGTAATTGTGCTTTATTCCCTAAAAATGAGTAAAATACTTAAAAGGTGTGAAAAGGAAGCGTCCTGGTGCACACTCAGATTCAGATAGAAAAAAAGCAATATCGATAAACAGAGGCGGACTGGGTCAAAAATACTTACCTGGGAAAATTTATAGTGGCCTCATACTACAGTTTATGGCCAACATCACACCGGCCTCTGGCCCACCGAGGTTTTCCCCTGTAAGGCTTATGGCCAGTCTGCCTCTGTCGATAGAGAAAAAATATGAAATTGTGAAACGCTTTGAGCGAAATGAAAGACCATGTGATATTGCACGTGCTACAGGCCTAAATGAGGCAACGCCGAGAATTACAAAGAATGCAGAGAAAATAAAAACTTTCATAGCAAGAACAACTCAAAGTGTAATTAAAATCCATTTGATCAAGACAAAGAATTGGAAGAGATGGAATGGTTGTCATCTGTTTGGATAGAAAATCAAACAAAAAACAAGTTTGCTTACGATAGAAGCAAAAACAGTAGCAATATTTTATTACATAATTGTCGTAATAAAATATTTAAGTATTTTATTACGATTATTTATTGTGTTTGGTAATGTTTTGGTAACAAATGTGTGTTCAATCTTGGGTGGTCGGCACCTAACCCTGTTTTTCCCATAGGGCCTGTTGTTTATATTGCACGATTTTGCATTGCACGAGGGTTTCTAGGAACACAACTATCGTGCTATACGAGGACTGACTGTACAGTGAATACTCATTACCATTTGCTCCATGAGGAAAACAGTCCACATATCTTTACGTCACTGAACATTCACTCCTGTTGAATTCTGTCACTTCTTAATGCACTAACTACTGTGACAAACAGACACATGATGCTACATCTGCGATCAAAACTAAATTGTATGACTCTGCTACTAGTCCTTTACCTCTCACCCATTACCATTCAAAAGTACATGTTATGTAGTGTAACATTGACAAATGCAAGGTATTTCACACAGGTAGCAGTAACTTCTCAACTGTGTAGTACTAGTGGTAGTAATCAAGGCATGTGATGCAAGAAAGCAAGCTTAGGTAGCACCAGCAAAAAAAAAAAAAAACCACATTTCACACATCCATTCCCTCTAAACACTTGTCCAGTTCCTCCTTGAATTAATTTAAGCTATCAACTTCTACAACGGAAACGCCTCCGTAGCCAGGTGGGAAGGAGCAGCAGTGCGTAGCACACGCTTCTTGATTAGACCGGGGTTCTAGCCCGTCACCACCAAATACGGAGGATGCGGAAAGGTCAGGGAATGACCACCGCATATCCCGGAGCAATATGGCCTTAGTTGCTAATGCTCCTAAAAACCAAATAACAAACAAACAACAAACTTCTACAATGACAGATGGAAGTTTGTTCCAGCAATAAACTACCTGCTGGCTAAAGGCAATTTCCACACATCTATTCTATAACTGTTTTTCCTCAATTTAAATCCCATCAGGATTCAGCCAGCTCAACCCATTCAAGGCCTTATACACCTCAACCAGATCACCTTGCAGGTGCCTAGTCTCCAGACAATGCAATTAGCAGAACTTAAGCCTTTCTTCATAACACCACCGTTTTGTTCCCTTCACCAATCTTGTTACCCTTCTCTCTACTTGCTCAAGCAACTTTACATCCTTCCTAAAATGAGGCCCCCAGATCTATACACAGTACTCAGGGTGTGGCCTGACCACTGCTTTATACAAAGGGATAATCACCTCCTTTTCCCTACTAGCAAAATTCCTGTATATCACCGACAATACCCCACAAGCTGTTCTGGCAGCCTATCTGCACTGCTCAGAAAATTTCATATCTGGCTGCACAATTACTCCCAGGTCTTGCTTATTTTCTACCACCCTCTAAGTGTAGTACCACACAGTTGGTACGTTTCTCTGGGGTTATCCTACCCATATACAGTACTTTGCATTTGTCAATGTTAAAATTTCTGTTGCCACTTTTCAGCCCATCTGCTATATCTCATTGCAGTGGCGCACTGCCATTGCTGGCTTTAACAACCATGCCAATAATTTTGGCAAGGATGAAAAAGACCCGAGGGTAATTGTGCAGTCAGACATGAAATTCTCTGAGCAGTACAGACATGATGCCAGGACAGCTCATGGTGTTTTGTCAATGATATATAGAAACTTTGCTGGCAGGGATAAAGAGGTGATTATCCCTTTATATAAGGCCATGATTAAGCCACACCTTGAGTACTGTATACAGTTTTGGAAGGCTTACTTTAGGATGTAGATCTGCTGGACAGGAGCAGAGAAGGACAACAGAAGTGTGCTCTTATCTAGAAAGGCTTCAGTTCTGCAAACTGTAATGTCTAGAGACTGCGCACCTGAGGGGAGATCTAATTGAGGTGTTGAAAGCCCTGAATGAACTGAGTAAGCTGAATATTAATGGTATTCTTCCACTTGATAAGACTACACACAAGAGGGATAAATTCAAGTTGAGGAAGGATGGTTGAAGGATAGAGGTGCAGAGGTTTTCCCTCATCAGGTTGTTGATTGTTGGGTAAGGCTTCTATCTGTTGTTGTGGAAGTGGACACGTTGAATAAATTCAAGGAAGAACTAGGCAAATCCTTGGAGGGTACAGTAGATGAATTGTTTTTTTTTTTTTTTTTTTTTTTTTTTTGGCTGATGCTATATAAGCTTGCTTTCCTGTATCAATTGCCATTACTACTACTTATACTTACTGTACAGTACGCACATATACAGTATATTTAAACTAAGTTAATTTTGCCTTACCTGTATTTTCCTATTATGAATTTATGCTACTTAAAATCATATGTAATGATGTAATGAAAAAAAAAAAAAAAATTGCAGAGAAAGTAAAAAAATAAGTCTAGTAATAAAATCATCAACTTCTGACAATCCAGAGAAATTCTATCTTAATACAGTTACTACAGTTATAAATTCTTTAACTAAATTAACAGAAATACTTTACTAACCTTGAAATGGAAGTCCTGGTGGTCCCCTAGGGCCATAACCAGCATAAGGAAGAGGTGGGTGAAAGCCTGCTCCATGAAATGGTCCCATACCGTGCATTTCCCGACTGCCTGAATTCCTGTTAGAAGGATGTTCAGGAAGCTGTGGTCGCTTTGGGTCCATTAAGTAATTGTTGAAATATTCCACCTATAATAAAATAGCACAGCTGTATATGTAATATAATATTTATGTCAGTAAATAGATATTCACTATGCAATGATAATGCCTCTTAAAAATCCTAATGTGCAAACCCAAATGCTACAAAAATTCTTATAACATACGACAGGCATTTGAAAAATTTGTGGCCTGAGTACGAAGGATTTATTTGATCCTTCATACAATATACTTTTTCCCATCAATGGTGCAATGCATTGATTCCAACTGCAAATAAAGTTTTCTCTTGGGCTTTGGGAATGCATCTGCTGCAGAAATGACGTCACTGTTAGTGGGAAAATGGATTTCAGGCAAGTATTTTTTTCAAATTAAGAAACAGGTAAAAGTCCAACGATGCCGAATCTGGTGAATATGGGGATGGTCCAAGATTTCAAAGTGGCACTCATGCAGTGTAGCCATGGTAGTGACAGACTTGTGAGCAGCCACGTTGTCCTGGTGGAACAAGACCTCTTTGCTGAGTATTTTTTGCTGTTTGTCTTTGATATTTTTACACAAACACCACACAAGGTCTGTGTATGCTCATGTGAATGTCTGGTTTTTCTGAAGGTAATCCACCAGCAACACTCCATCAGCATCTCAAAAAACCAATGCTATCACCTTGTCAGCAGAAAGAATTGACTTGGCTCTCTTTGGAGGGGAGAAAAGTGTGTTTTCCAATGTTTAGATTGTTCTTTTGTCTCTGGCTGAAAGTGGTGGACCCAAATTTCATCTATGGTCACAAACCTTTCAAGAAAATTTACTGGATCTGCTTGAAAATAATGCAAATGTTCACTTCACTTAATAACTCTAGTGCATTTTTGATTTGCTATCATATCCAAACTTACTATACAAATGGGTGTATAGGTCACTACTGGTATTATTTGAAGGATCAACGAGCTTTCCCACTTATTTTAAGTCCTCCATTCTATTTTCCTCCACACTAACCTCATAACTGTTAATTTTTTACCTTCAAAAAGTTGGAAATCAAGTAATTTAAGCAGGAGGAAAAGATTTTTGAGAAGAATGTCCTTTACTTCATCAGCCATTTTCAATCCACTGCAGGATGAAGGCCTCTCCAGCAACTTTCCAGTTCCTTCTGTTTTGAGCACTGGCCATCCATTTACTACCCACAAACTCATGAATTTTATCTATCCATCTCTGCCTTTGTCTTCCAGGTTTTCTTCTAGCTCCTCTTGGATACCATTCTGTTATTTTCTTAGTCCATCTGTCATCACTTCTTCGAGCTATGTGTCCTGCCCAAGACCATTTTAGTTCTTTAGTTTTGATAAGAATGTCCTTTACTTGAGTTTGCTGCCCAATCCATACGTTTCTCTTCTTTTCTAACAGTCTGATTCCCAATGTAATTCGTTCCATTCTTCGCTGTGTAGTTCTCAGCTTCTCTTCCATTCTTTTTGTGAGTGCCCAAGTTTCACTTCCATAAGTCATGGTGGGGAGTATACATTGGTTCATTATTTTACGTTTCAGACAAACTGGGATATTGCTCTTCAGTATGTGACTACATTTCCTGAATGCTGTCCATCCAAAATTTATTCTTCTCTTGACTTCCAGCCATTTATCATTATTACAGCTAATAACTTGTCCCAGATAAGTATATGACTCCACCTTTTCAATTACTGCTCCTTCAATCATTATTTCCCTTTTTGTGGCATACTTGTTCATCATTACTTTTGTTTTAGCCATATTCATCTTTAGTCCAAAATCCTTACTAACTGTGCATAACTGATTAAGATTTTCCTCTAATTCTTTGGGATCGTGGCTTATGACCATAATGTCATCTGCAAATCGTAAATGGTTTAGGTACTCTCCGTTCACGTTGACTCCTTTCTGCGACCAGCCTAATCTTCTGAAAGCTTCCTCAAGGGCAGCAGTAAACAGCTTCGGAGATATTGTCTCCCCTTGTCGAACTCCTTTCTCGATTTTAAATTTCCTACTGTCTTTGTCTAGTCTAATAAAGGAGGTAGCACTCTCATATATTTTCTTCAAAATCATAATATATGGGGTATCTATGCCTTGTCTTTCCAGTGCCCGAAATGTTGCCTTATGCTGTATGGAGTCAAATGCCAGGATAACGGTGTTTTATATTCATTTGCTTTCTCCATTAGCTGTGATATTACGAGAAGGTGATGCATAGTTGAGAATCCTGTCCTAAAGCCAGCTTGCTCTTTCGGTTGATTCTCATCAAGTATTCTTTCTAATCTGTTAGTAATGACCCTTGTGAACAACTTGTAGATGTGAGATAACAAGCTAATTGGTCTATAATTTACAATTTCTGATTTATCTACATTCTTATGCAGCAAAACTATGATTGCATTATTCCACTGCTTAGACGTCACACCTTTTCGAATGCACTTTGTGAAGAGCCTTGCCAGTTTTTGTGTTATGTCTCTTCCTCCCAATTTTAACAACTCTACAGTAACTTCATCTTCCCCCTGGGTTTTCTGGTTCTTCATTTTCTTCAATGCATGTTCTACCTCACCAGGAAGAATATTGGGTATGTCGTATCTGTTGCTACTTTGCAATCCATCTTCCCCACTGCTGGCATCATTCCCCTGCTCCTTGTATAATTCTCTATAGTAGTCTTCTGCTATTTGAATTATGCCTTCTCTGCTGTTTATAAGTACACCATTGCTATCCTTCAGTTTCAGTATCATTTGTCTTTCTGTATTACTGCTCATGGCTGCTGATTTAAATTCTTTGTTTTCCCTTAATGCTTGTTCTACTTTTCTTGTGTTAAATCTTCTTATGTCCTCTCTGAGTCTCTTTCTAATGGCTTTGCATAACTCAGTATACTCAATTTTCTCCCTGTCAGTGTTTTTCTCGCTCTTCATCTGTTGTCTTCGGTTCATCATGACAAGTGTTTCTTGACTAATTTTTTCTTCTTTGGATTTCTTTTTCCCTATAGGTTTTTGGGCTTTATCACTTTCAGAAAGCTGTAATATTCCTCGTCGATATCTTGGTCCTGAGCAGTCTGCAGAAGCTCAAACTTGTTCTTAAGTTCCAGTACATACTGCTTTTCTCCTCTTCTGTTATCTCAAAGACCTTTGCATTATTTACTCGTGTCAGTTTTTTCCTTTCCTACATCACACTATACTAGAATTAAATTTCACTGATAAAATACATGTTTTACATTAAAATATGATTATTTACCACATGCTTTCAAACATTACCTTACCTAGGATTTTTCTGTCTGCAGATTTCTGATTAGATATCTGATTTTTGATTGCTTCAAGAAAGATACTGTTGGAGATTAGATTTTTCCCTCTTCTGAAATGTTGAGGGAAAGTTTTGTTTATAATAATGGCTCTGCTGTTTAAACTTGGCTGTCAAGAGAATTTCCAAGGATTCACCAGAAAGAGAAGTTCTGGACACAGTTTTGTTTTTCTCAGCTGGATGAATATCCTCTTACATTCAGAATTGCTAAAATGTTATGCATGACTCAGGATATTTTGCAAAGGAAATGTATCTGAAAATAAAATAGTAAAATAAACTCTGTCTATACAGAAAAAGAATAACAGGAAAAGAAGGAAAATGCCAAAAACCAGTGAAAGGTATATTTCTTTGTAGGCTTAGGGTTTTTCAAAAATGAAAAACTAGAATGAATGGAAGGAAATTTTCAGAAGTGAGAATTCCAGAATGCCAGTGGGATGACATGTCTCCTTGACTGGCAAAAGCTGACACAAACTGAAGTAGTATTTTGAGAGAGTAAATTGAATAAAACAAAGGTTACTAATGAAGAATAAACAAAATTACCTGAAAAAGAATAGAAAGGAAATTCGGCTGCCGATGTGCCCATCTTTTCAGGGGAAAGCTATATGGAACTCCAAGTCCTCTCAACTCAGAAGAGTCTGAGTTGAGCAGCTGTAGTCCTGACACTATGCACTAATAGGCAGACATCGCCTAACCAATGAAGCACTCAAAGCCAAGAAAAAATGAAACAGAAAATGTGTGAACAGAATATAAGTATTCAAAGACAAGTGCACCAAGTGAGAATAAAATATTTTCCACTTCAATCTTAAAATAGTAAGATTACAAGTTACCTCATAATTACAAAATGTGAATACATTAAAAATCAAATTAATTTTGGAGAGGAAGGAAGCAAAGGGACATTAACTTTAGAATACCTATAACTTTAAAATGAAAAAAAAAAAAAAAAAAAATGCTGCAAGTTAGGTCAACATGTGCACATGTCTGCAATTCTGCCCAGACACAATAGGAGGGATTATAAGCTGAAAGCTTGTGGGTTAACTGGAAACTTGAGGGAATCTGCAAGGCACTGGCGGAATTTTTATCAGCATGACCTGCATCTGTAGGTAGACGGAATCTATTTTGTAGAAATGGCATTCATTTGAACAAAAGTGGTGCAAAGATTTTTGCCAGTATCATTGAAGATACCCTAAGGGTTCAGGGAAACTGCTAGTTGGGGGGGGGGGGCAAGGTTAATTTAGATCTGCATTTATCTGATGATATGGGTCAAAGTAATGCTTGCACCCATTTCACTGTCAATAAAATGGCTGAATTTGAACTCCTGGTTAGGACAATTAATGTTGATATAATAGGACAACAGAAATGTGGCGACACCCGGAAATTGATGATGATGAGTTTTGAGTTCCACTATAGTATGTATAATGTATTTAGGAAAGATAGACGGGGTGGGTCATGCTTCTTATCAAAAGCAGCCTGTGAAAATGAAAGGAGCTTTTGCTGAGTTGAAGTTATACCTGTCAGCATAGAATCTGTGTGGTGTGAGATAGTTGGAATCAAAGGAACAATGAGAGTGGGAGTAATCTAAAGACCACAAGATGGTGAAGAATATGAGGAGTCTTTATATGCAGATGGAATGGTTAAGCAAGCACGAATGCTTTATTACGGGTGACTAATTTGCCCCAGACTGACTGGAATAAGTAGGATGGAAACTCACGATGGGGAAAACCTTTTTTTAAAATAAACTAGATGATTATTATTTGTACCAGCATATTAGAGAAAGTACTAGAGGCAGAAATATTCTTGACCTCATCATTATCTGAAGTCTTGTCTAGATGACATCACAGGACTTAGAGAACAGGAATCATTTTCAGGAAGTGATCATGCAATTGTCAGTTGGATGATGAAGAAAGATGTTGCAGTAGTTAAAGGTAAAAACAGAGATTTTAACTTCAGCAGAGGGGACTTTGACAGTTTAAGATGCTATGCGGCATCTGTGAACTGGGTAGATTGCGAAGGATGGTGAATATATTTGAATTATGGAATACTTTTAAAGAAAAAATCACAGAAGTCATGAACGCATACATACCTTTAAGAAAATATTGGAGTAGGATGCTGAAATGGATGACTGTGGAGCTGGCTGGTCACAGAGCAGAAAAAGATAGCATGGGACAGTTACAGAGCAATGAAAAGTACTGAAGCCTACAACAGGTTAAAGCTGCATACAGTGGTACCTTGGATTACGAGTAACTTGGTACGCGAGTGTTTTGCAAGACGAGCAAAAATTTTTAATAAATTTTAACTTGATAAACGAGCGAGGTCTTGCAATACGAGTACAGTCAGTCCTCGTATAATACGTGTTTACACTACACGAATTCGATCATACACAATTTATAAATAGGGGAACGATATCTTATATAACACGAACCGAATTCGCTTATGCACAATTAGCCTTTGTGTTTACAAGAAATGGCAGTCGAACGCAGAATCACCCCCAACCGAACGCAACCCGATAGGAATGAAGAGAAGATTTTGAAAATGTATTTATGGTTTTTTATATCAGTGAAGGGGAAACACATTTCACCATAATAACGCAAAAACCAACACAATTCCAGCTATCGGTATAATCGCAAAAGCAATTAGATCGAGTTTACTACCAGTTTATAACAGATTCACTCGCAGAAACGCAACTGGAAATTGTTTTTATTGTTTTATGGTAGTAACCCCTAGAAATGTGCTTTAGTAAAATGTGAGGTGTTAATAGAGTTGTCTCGGCCTTTACGGTGTTGTTTATTCAGTTGCTACACGCGCAGCTTTGTTTATGTGTATCAAGCGTGCCTCCTCGTTTTGTAATTGTGCTTTATTCCCTAAAAATGAGTAAAATAATTAAAAGGTTTGAAAAGAAAGCATCCTGGCGAAGACACTGCAGATTCAGAGAGAAAAAAAAAAAGCAATATCGATAAACAGAGGCGGACTGGGTCAAAAATTCTTACCCGGGAAAATTTATAGTGGCCTCATACTACGGTTTATGGCCAAAATCACACCGGCCTCCGGCCCACCGGGCTACACGCGTGCAGCTTTGTTTATGTGTATCAAGCGTGCCTCCTCGTTTTGTAATAGTGCGAGCGATGAATCTGATTTCCGTGAAATCCTCAAAAGGAGGCAAAAGCAAGTGTCATTGGAAAAATTCCTTGTTAAAGTCGCACAAAAAGAAAAAATCAACAGATAGCAGTGATTCCGTTAGAGACAGTGAAAGTCGTCCTACCCAATAATTAATAAATTCGATTGCTTTATGTATATTAAATTTAAATATTAAAAATATAAAAAGGTATGTATTTTGTATTAATCATTTTTACAGTATATGAATATTTTTGAGTTTTGGAACAAATCATCTGGGTTTCCATTATTTCTTATGGGGAAATTCGCTTTGATATACGAGTGCTTTGGATTACGAGCACGTTTCCGGAACGAATTATGCTCGCAAACCAAGGTACCACTGTATATGTGAAAGTATTGGCTAAGACAGCAAAGAATGGGGACAAGGAATTTTTCATGTGTATGAACACAGCAAAGAAGAAATACCAATGTATCGCCAATACATAAAAGCGGCTCTAAGAGTGATTGGTAACTACAAACCGGTTAGTTTGACTTCAGGGTGGTAGGAAAAATCTTAGAAGCAGTGTTGTTGTTGTTATTGTGGTTTTTAGGAGCATTAGCAACTAAGGCCATATTACTCCGGGAATATGCGGTGGTCATTCCCTGACCTTTCTGCATCCTCCGTATTTGGTGGTGACGGGCTCAAACCCCAGTCTAATCAAGAAGCATGTGCTACGCACTGCTGCTCCTTCCCACCTGGCTACGGAGGCGCCTTAGAAGCAGTGATTAAGAGTGCAATCAAGAGACATTTAGATAGATATGGCCATTCGGAAGGGCACACAACATGGCTTTGTTAAGGGTAAATCATGCTTAACTAACTTAGTAGGCTATTTTGACACAATTTTGTTACTCATGAGCTGGATTTGGGGAACAATTTCAACATAGTTTATTTAGATTTTAGCAAAGCATTTGATTTGGTCCCACATGAGAGGTTACTGTATAAGCTTGAACAGGTTGGGATTATTGGTAAGATTCTAAAATGGATTGTTGGATGGCTGCACAGGGGAAGGTAGAGGGTGTGATTAATGGATATTCTTCAGATTAGTGTAACATCAGGAGTGGATGTTACACTAATCTGAAGTCCTTCAATGATAGATTCTTGGACCACTGCTGTTTCTCATTTTCATAAATGACATCAATGAAGGAATAGAGGGTGTGATGTCAAAATTTGCAGATGATGTATATATTGGCAGAGTAATTAATGATCAGTACCAAGCAGTGTTCCTTCAGGATGACTTGAAAAGACTTCAAAGATGGTCAGAGAAGTGGCAGCTATGTTTTAATGCTGCTAAATGCAAGGTCTGGGGAATAGCAACCGATAAATAAATTATACACTTGGTGGGGTTAATTAAAAACAGTGGAGGAGGAGCAAAGGGACCTGGAAGTTATAATATGGGCAGATATGAAGTTTTCTGAACAGTGTAAACAGGCACCCAGGAAAGCCCAGTGTCCTATCGATGATTTATCGAATGTCATCTTGTAGAGATAGGAGGTCATAATACCACTGTATAAGGTAATTGTAAGATCACATTTGGAATACTGTGTTTGAGTATGGAGACCTCATCTGAAAAAAGACTGTTTCTTGAAAGGATCCAAAGATGGGCAACTCAAATGGTGAGATCAGCTGAAGGACTGATTATGAGGAAAGACTGATTATTTAGGCTAGAGAGCTTGGTAACCAGGCACCTCAGAGATGAGCTGATTGAGGTTTATAAAGCTCTGAGAGGGATTAGTAAAATGAATGAAGGTGAAATTTTCACTGTTCTATAGAATACCAGAACCAGGGGTCATAAATTCAAATTACAGGACTTCAGGTTTAGATTAGATTATAGGAAGTTCTTTTAGCCACTGATAGCTGGAATAAGTTGCCCTCGCAGGTAGTAGAGGCTGACTGTTTGAATAAATTCAGAGGTCAGCTGGATACTTACCTGTGCGAGGAAGGAAGCATATAATTTGTTTTTTCTTATCTATTTGGTTGTTTTCTCTTTTCTCTTTTTTTTTGCCATTGCAGCAAAAGCCTGTGGCTTCCTTGCACTATATGGCAAATATTATTACTATTACTAGAGCAGATTTCTAGACCCTTTGCTGTATCTTTTTTTTTTGAGATCAACAAAAACCAGGTTGCATGTTCTTGTTATGACATTATCATATTCACTGCGGAAATGCTATATCTATTTTATCATTTCTTTCTATGCACTGCACATTGTTCTTATGCATATCTAGCATTATCATTAGTAGTGGCAAACGATGGACGAAAGCAAGCTTATACAGCATCAGCAAAGAGGGAAAAAAAAAAAAAAAAAAAAAAACCACACATACATTTTCCACTTCACCCAACCATTTCCTCCAATAGTTTGTTTGCAGATGTCTGATTACGTCATATTTTTTATGCCACTTGAAACTGAAAAAAAATCACACTTACATACAGTATACATAAAGAAAATTATCTGCTTTCTTAAATATTCTTTAGCGTCTCAGTGAAGGACACTGTTATATCAAATTTAGCTTTGAGCCTCACACGTAAAGATTATGATTCAGGATCACCTAGACAAGACTTCAGTTATAGCTCGGACACAGCATGGGTTTAAGGGGAAGACTTGTCTGACCAATTTGATTGCGTACTATGATGTGGTCACAAAGGAACTGGATGCAAAGAATAATTTTGATATTATATATTTGGATCTTAGAAAGGCTTTTGATACTGTTGCACATGGAAGACTGCTGCATGAATTGGAGCAGTGTGGCATTGGAGAAAAATTGCTGGTATGGATAAAGGGATGGTTGAGTGGGAGAAGACAGAGAGTGGTAATCAATGGACACTGCTCTTTGTGGACTAATGTTATTAGTGGAGTCCCTGAGGGGTCAGCATTGGGTCCATTGTTGTTTTCTGTATTTATTAATGATATTGATGATGGTATATCAGGCTTAATGTCTAAGTTTATGGACGATATGAAGGTTAGCAGGGTTGTTAATGACACCAACGACAGTACACTACTGCAACAGGATCTATAAAAGTTGAGCAGATGGGCTGAGAGGTGGCAAATGAAGTTTAACATTGACAAATGTAAAGTACTGCATATGGGAAGCAGTAACCCCAGAGTAACATATCAACTATGTGGTACTACAACAGCGGTGGTAAAGAATGAAAAGGACCTTGGGGTAATTGTGCAGTCAGATTTGAAGTTTTCTGAGTAGTGCAGATGGTCAGTAAGATTAGCTCATGGTGTCTTGTCAATGATGTACAGGAATTTTTCTACAGGGATAAAGTGATTATCCCCTTGTATAAGGCAATGGTCAGGCCACACCTTGAGTACTCTATACAGGTTTGGAGGCTTCATTTTAGGAAAGATGTAGAGCTGCTGGAGCGAGTGCAGAGAAAGGCAACAAGGTTAGTGAATGGAACAAAGGGTTGCTCTTATAAAGAAAGGCTTAAGTTTTGCAAATTACAGTGTCTGGAGACTAGGCACCTGCAAGGTGATCTGATTGAGGTGTATAAGGCCTTGAATGGTTTGAGCATGCTCAATGCTGATGGAATTCTTCCCCTTGCTCAGAATAATTGCCTGAGAGGGCATAAATTCAAATTGAGCAAAGACAGTTGTAGAATAGATGTTCAGAAGTTTGCCTTTATCCAATGGGTGGTTGATTGCTGGAACAAACTTTCATCTGTCGTTGTAGAAGTTGATAGCTTATATAGATTCAAGTTCGAACTAGACAATAGACAAATATTTGGAGCAAGTGGACGGGCGGGTGAAATGAGGTTTTTTTTGACTGATGCTGTAAGAGCTGGCTTTCTTGCATCATATGTCTTTGCTAATGCTAATGATTTAACATTGCAGTTTGCTAGCACAGAGTAAAACTTATATATTGTGTTATCTAAAATATAATTACGCACATTCCACATAATTTCCGCACTAGCAGACATGGTGGCCAATTCATTAACTACAGATGAACAATGAAATTTTATAAATAAAGTTGCAGATTTTTTTAAAACACTGCAATTTACTGGTGAAGCTGTATGTAGGTTTTTTTTTTTTTTTTTTTGTGTGAAAAAGATGGAGAAAAACAATGTGAGGACACTAAACAGGAGATGGGGTCAAAAGAATGGAACCATTTAGTTGTTAATCCAGAAAGTTCAGCTATGTTCCTTATTTTTGCGATGCCTACCTGATATCTTAACAACCAAGTATTTTAACAACACAAATGCATTAGTTCTGCTAATTCTACTTCTTTGTCACTTAAGCCCTTCTGTTACTGATAGTACCTATCCTGATAGTTATTTCAGTAGTATATTAGCGATGAGTGGCCTGATTCTTTGACAAGCACAGCTAGGACCGGGGAAACGTTCCAGCCTGAACGAGTCTTGATTGCTTTGTTCTACTATGGCGATAGGTTTAGTCCCATTTGAGCAGTCTGTCCTTGCTCGGTCAGCAGCTGTATAGCTCCCTTCCATAAGATGAGGTGTGGACATCGGGTAAGGTCCCCATTTGTCATCCACAAGCCTAATTTTGGATATATGGGGATATTGCAAAACCTGATACATTAAAATATGTTCCTGTGTGGCAAAAGTACTAAAAATTAGGTGTGGCAAAAGTACTAAAAATCCTGTGTGGCAAAAGTACTAAAAATTATAAACACATATAATTTTGATCATGAAAAATGTAACTGAAGAGAAAAGAGGGCTGGGAACCGTTCTTTGAATCCAAAAGCTATATTTGTTTGTTATACAGTTGGAGACTGTCACAGATAGCATGGAAATGTCATAAAAGTGACAAAACATTTATGGAAGGAGCATCAAAAACACAAATAAACAATATTCAGTAAAATATTAGAAGCCCGTCTATGTTCAATATACAGATGTAAAGAATGTGGGCTAAAAATTGAAAGCTTATTGTCAATGCCTCTATTAACTTTGTACCTGAGACAATATCAGTTCTGACTCAAGAATTCTAGAGAGCTCTAAGAATTCTAAGTATAAATAAGAAGAGATTCTCTCTTCAAAGCCATATATACTTACACAATGTTAACATGTCCAACTACATTTTTAAACCATTTCAAATTATTCATTCATACTTACTTCTTTCTTTACTTCTTCTGTTTTTTCACCATGCTTATTAAATATATGCTTCCTAACAAATTCGGGTGCTTTGAATTTCTTTCCTGATAAGGGACATAACCACTTATCTTTTGCTAATTCTTGTGTGTTTGCCTGAATGAATTTTTCTACTTCACTGGTAAAATGGATTAAGGCAGTTTTATAATTTTTTACATATGTTTTCTATACAATTATTACAATGAATGACTTTACCTATTAAAAATACAAAACAAACAAAAAAACAAAAAAAAAGCAAAAATTGTTTTCTGCAGTTGATTTTTAATCACCACACACCATTTCAGATTACTTATTTTTCTCATCTGTGCAGCCATGAAACTATAATAAAAGAAATCAGGCTGATCACAGTAAAAATGATTTTTATGAAATTTTGTGATTGGAGTCCAATGCTAAACTTACCTGGAGCTATTACTGTTTTTAAGCCTTTTAATTGGGTCCTAAATTTTATTTCACATTAGTGTTTTTTTTTTTTTTTCTTTTTTTACTGATCATGTTGCTGGACTTATATCATGTAATTATTTTAAATGTTATAAATACTTGGTTTAATAGGAAAGTGTTTTTCACAAAATTATAGCATTTTTAATTGAATATAAATAAGTACCATAAATAATATTGCATAACTAAATAGTCTTATAAAGCCAAGTAGCTCATTTGCATTCATTCTTGAATTAGAATTGGTTGTAATTAATACAAAATAATAGGACTAAAAATAAATTTTGAGGACTAAAACTTTTCAAAACTGCATAAACTTAAAATAACAGTATAGAAAAATTAAAAATAATATAATATATAATAATATTTAATAGTATGAACCAGAGCTATAATGCTCAATACATTCTACGTTGATATCAATATTTGTAAAAAAAAAAGAGAAGTTTACTTCAATGTGATATGTGGAACACTTTCGTATGATACTCTCCAGAGATTAAAACGAAACAATTAAAAAAATCGAAAATCTTACATTACAGTAAGAAATAATTAAAAATCACCTTAACATAATTAAAAATCAATTTAACACAATTAAAAATTAAGTAAAAAATTAATTTTTAATTGTGTTCAGTTGATTTTTAATTATTTCTTACTATAATGTAAGATTTTCGATTTTTTAATTGTTTTCGTTTTAATTTCTGGAGAGTATCATACGGAAGTGCTCTACGTATCACATTGAGGCAAACTTCTCTTATTTTTTTTACAAATATATAATAATATAAAACATAGCATTAGCACATGATGCAAGAAAGCAAGCTCATATAGCATCAGCCAAAAAAAAAAAAACCCTTTCTCATTTCATCCATCCACTCACTCCAAATGTTTGTTTAGTTCTGCCTTGAATCTATTTAAGCTATCAACTTCTACAATAGATGGAAGTTTGTTCCAGCAATCAACCACCCAATGGCTAAAGGCAAACTTCTGCACATCTATCCTACAACTGTCTTTCCTCAATTTGAATTTATGCCCCCTTAGGTTCGTAATCTGAGCAAGCAGAAGAATTTAGTGTGCTCAACCCATTCAATACCTTATACACCTCAATCAGATCACCTCAAAGGTGCCTAGTCTCCAGACACTGTAATTTGCAGAAATTTAGCCTTTCTGTGTAAAAGCAACCCATTGTTCCATTCACTAATCTTGTTGCCCTTCTCTGTATACAGTACTCAAGGTATGGCCTGACCACTGCCTTACACAAGAGGATAATCACCTCCTTATCCCTGCTAGAAAAATTCCTGTATATCATTGACAAGACACCATGGGCTATTCTTGCAGACCGTCTGCACTGTTCAGAAAACTTCATATCTGGCTGCACAATTGTTGTTGTTGTTCGGTTTGTTAGTGCATCAGCAGCTATAATGCACTGATTTCTGACTAGTATATCTTTCTTGTTGGTTTTGATTCTGATAACAGTTCAGACAAGGTGATATTTATCAATTGATTTTAGAAAAACAAAAACGTCATCCATATCCTGACGATCTCCTAGAACATTCTGTAGTGTTAATTGATTGCAATTTTTGAAAAGTAAGGAGAAAGCAGTTTTTCGTTCTCTTAGATATAGTGGGCACTCTATAACGACATGATTTACACTGAGTGGGCATGAACATTTACTGCATTGTGCCGCATCTTCCTTTCTTAATAGATAACTGTGACTGAGGTACATGTGACCAATGTGCAGTCGTGCTAGTACAGTTTCTTCTTTTCTACTTCCCCTCAGACTGGACTGCCACTGTTTGGGTTCTCTCTTTATTTCAAAAAGTTTATTATTTGTTTCTTTTTCCCATATACGTTTCCACTGTTCTTTAGAGGTCTGCTGTATAATGCATTTACAGTCAACATAAGGTGTTCTGAAATTGGGTAAGATCGGATTTGAAGCATTTTTGGCGGCTAAATCTGCGTGTTCATTTTCTGGGATTCCAGAGTGTCCAGGAAGCCTGCACAATTACCCCCAGGTGCTTTTCATTCTCTACCACTGTCAGGGTGATCACAGAAAATGTACCTTATCAGAAACTCACAAGACAGATACACTGTGGCTGCCCCCAGGGCTCGGTCCTGGGGCCGACCTTATGGAACATGGTGATGGATGAATTTCTATGCCTTGACCTCGGGGAGGTTCGTTCATAAACCTTTGTTGATGACCTCATCCTGATGGTGGCTGCAAATTCCAGGGCCCAGCTTGAGACCTTGGCAAACCATGCACTCCAAATCCTCCAGGACAATACTCTGTACTCTGTCAGTGTAGTACCACACAGTTGATACATTACTCTGGGGTTACTGCTTCCCATATACAATACTTTATGCTTGTCAATGTTAAACTTCAGTTGCCACCTCTCAAGCCCATCTGCTCAACTTATAATAATGAATAAATAAAAAAAAAATCATAAAATCTGATTAGATACCTTCTGAAGCTTCTGACAGTCTTTCTCAATAACAGTATTTTTACCACTAAATAAAAGCCAGATTTACCTCTCCTTTCTGTCATACTATTATAGTTGAAAACTTTATCGGTTTTTAACAGAGCTTAAAATTTTCACTTTATTTATTCATTATATTTAATGTATTTTGTATATTTTATTGTACACTTTCATTATACACCACCCTAACCTCAATATTTGCAAACTTACTATTTGTTATTCACGAATTTTCTTTGAATACTTTTGAGAATGAACTCTTTGATAATGAAATTCATCTTCTGTGTGCAGATGTTGGAAGCTTTCAATTGGGCTACAACTATCTCATGCTGTGTCACGTTAGCATGCATCTCACTATTCAAATGACAACATCTCACAAGATAAAAATTTTATTTTTGGAAATTTACATGAATGAAATTTAACTATACCCAGTTAGGATTCAAAATTATAAAATAGCTAATGCTATTTAGCTGTACTGAAATTATAAGACATTGGGAGGACTGCTGATATTAAAATGACACCACATTTTCACTATTGCTACAATGTTTGCATTTGATAACTCAATCAGTACTTCAAATTCATTAAATTTATTTACAATGCTCCTAGCATTAGTGTACATGCAAGTATACATGTGCATGTTCTTACTCTTAGTTACTCTAACAGCCCATGTATTCATTTGTTCCATGATGACCCACAGCAAGCAGGGCCTGAAGTCACAGACACCTTGCTTTCCAGGCTGCTGCATGTACCAATAGTAGCAGTGCAAGAATCACTTTTGCCTCTGCCTGTGGCTCTAGTTAAGCTATTATCGTGTATTTCAACCCAAGCTATCAGTTTTCTGACCCACATATCCCTGCCTTGATAGCATCAGCAAATGTTCTTGTATCCCTTCTGTTTAAGTGTATCCCATCCCTATGAAAACAATCTCTCCTGTAAACAGGCACAGACCCCGCTTAGAAAAATTCTACCCCACGAGCCTTACACAATCTCTTCATGGCTGAATTGATTTACAAGGATCTCAATATATACTCCCTTCTATCGTGTCTGGGCAGAATTGCAGATACTTTCAAATTCAATTCTAATTCGCGACTTACTACTTGTATTCTGCTCTACAATGTCATCAACATTTGCCCCTGGCAGACACTCCCTGGCCTCATTCCACCTATCCTTTTTTCACAATATATTTCCCATTTCTCCCCCTGACAACAGAGTTACTGAAAACAACTAGCTCCTGTAGGACCAGCACGTCCCACCTTGGAGATTGCTGTTCTGTTGTCTGATGCACAAAGTGTGAGCTCTGACATTGAGTTGGGCAGCTGAGAGCTTGATGGGACTTCCATTTTAATTCCTTTGAGGGCATCTACCCTAGTCTTCAAACTCTCATAAATGCCCATCAGAATGCTGAGTTAGCATCTAATTTCTTCACACTCCCTGCACCTAGCACACAATGATATCTATCCCCCTTGGCTGGATCATGTCTCATTTCAGAAAGTCTGCAACCATTTCACAAGTTGCACATTTTGTTAGGCTGCAATACATTGGAGAATCACTTCCTTCAGTTCTCCCCTGAGCCACAACACTCTCACTACTGTGTGCCCATTGCTTTGCTGTGCTAGTCCGGGGCATGATTTCTATTTAAATACAATTTAATTGATTAACAATGAAAAATTAATAAATTTAATTGATTAATTTACAATACTACACTAAGCTAATAGGTTCCTAAATGCAGTGATACATAATTACGCTATCAAATATGTTATACCTAATGCTATCAAGTTCAATATATACGTTACCCTATATTGTTACGACCACAGTGTTATATTAGTTATATCCTAAGTAAAAATCCTTAGCTAAACACAAAAAGATATATGCCCGACAAGTGATTAGAACTACACGCTACTTATTTATTAATTAAAATGCTTGGTACTATCATGAAGTACTGTTAATGTTATACAAGAATTTTGCCAGCAAGAACAAAGAGGAGATTACTCCCAATGCACAAGGCAATGCTTAGCCCACATCTGGAATACTTAATACAGGTTTGGAAAAAATCTCATTTCAGGAAGGATGTAGATCTGTTAGAAAGGGTGCAGTACAACCAACAAGATTAACTGGGGTCAGAAAAGGATAATTCTTACGTAGAAAGACTGGGATTCTGTAAATTGCAGTCTCTAGAAACTAGGCACCTAATTAAAGTGTACTTAAAAGGGCTAAGTAAACTAAATTCTATGCATCTTTATCCTTTCTAAGATGAAACGCACAAGGGGGGGCATATATTTAAATCACCTTCAAATCACAAATGCTCCTAACAATCCCTACACACACACACAGCTCTACCACAAGAGAGTCTAACACAGATGTGACCCTCTCCACTACATCCAAGGCAAAAAAAGACCTGCCAATGGAAGGTCCATACCCTACAGATGACAAGTGAATACAGAATAATCATCTACAGTTTTTCAGCAAGAAATAAGATTTGATTCGTCCATCAAGACAGACCTTCCTGTGGATGAAGGCACTTGGCAATCTGTCTGAATTTTCCATCCATGTTGCTATAGATAAAGTGATGAAACAAAAGTGCACACCTTTAAATAGCATTTCTTGGTGGACTAATATAATTAAGACTCAGTTGTGCAGGGAATGTGCAACAAGTTCCAGAGACGACAAAGAGTTGTTGTTATTTAGGAGCATTAGCAACTAAGGTCATATTGCTCCGGGGATATGCGGTGGTCATTCCCTGACCTTTCTGCATCCTCCGTATTTGGTGGTTACGGGCTCGAACCCCGGTCTAATCAAGAAGCATGTACTACGCACTGCTGCTCCTGCCCACCTGGCTACAGAGGCGCCCAGAGAGAGAGAGAGAGAGAGAGAGAGAGACGACAAAGACATGCTCCTGTGGCTGAACTGAATGCTATTAAGAAGCAGTACACAGCCATTAGGACTCAGTACAGGTAGTCCTAGGTTTGCAAAGGGGTTCCATTTCTGAAGGAACTGTCACAAAAAAAAAAAAAAAAAAAAAAAAAAAAAGGTGTAAAATGAACCTAACTATATAGTCCATTCCGGTTATTTGGGACACATCGGGACTAGTGCATTTTGGCCTGATTAAGCGGCTGCCCCAATTATCCGAAGTTTCACATAAATAGTTAAAATAGTTAAAAATACAATGTAACCCCCCCCCTTTTTACAATTGGTTCACTGTACAATCAAATCACATTACCACGAACTCAACATAGTAAAGTACCGTTCACTATACGATGTGCAGTAAGCGCCGGTCATTGTGATCACATTTGTGAATTGAATTTTAATTCTATTAAACAGCGATTCTAATTAGCGAAAATAGGAGGAATATTATCCACAGGCTGTAAAAGCAAAGATATGTTAAGCACAAATTTACCCTTTATTACCTTACCAATTAAAAAATTAAATGATAATGTGAAAATCGAAATAATTAATAGGTACATACGAACTAGTTGACATTTCTGTTCACTGACATTTGTGGGCGGGGAGAGGTTAAAATTTAAAACAGTAAAAAGATAAGCAATCAATAACAAAGAACACAGCACAAACAAATTGCAAGTAACACAATACGCGCAAGTGAGAACCGAGTAACGAGTTACAAAGCTTTAAAAACAGGAATGAAGAGAAGATCTTAAATCATATAAAAATTAATTTTTATATAATTTAAGATTTCATGGAAGTGTAAACACATTTCACCATAATAACCCACAGAATTCCAGCTGTCGGTATTACTGCAAATTCAGTAATATCGAGTTTACTGTACGTTTATGATAGACTTCACTAATAGAAAAGCCCAATAAACAGGTGACTGCTAATTGTTTTTATTGTTTTATGGTTGTGACCTTCAGAATTTCGACCGAACCACGTGGTACTGTCGGAGACAATCGTAGGGTAATCTCCAGTGCAGCGGTCTCCTGCCCCGATTAAACGGCATGCTGTCCCAATTAAGCGAAGTAAACCCTGGCTATCTGTTTCTGTTTTTTAAGATTTGCCCCAAATAAACGGCTGCCCCGATTAACTGGTGGCCCAAATAACCGGAATCCACTGTATAATGTAATTCAATGAATTACATTCCAGGCCCCTCTCAAAATTGACATAAGTAATATAATATTACTATATTTAAAGCTCTGAAATGAATGTTATGACAGTATTTTTATGAATATAAATCAATTAACTGCAATACAGTAAACTAAACTAAATTTAATTAAACAAAAAAAATTTACTTAGATATGTTTCGAGCCCAGACTGAAAGTTTTCGTAAGCACCACTGTAAGGCCCCCTGTATTGATTGTCCTTTTTTTGAAGAAAGAATGCAGGGTTGACTGTCGAGATTTCCTCATTCTTTCTTTGAGAATCTGAGGATAAGGGCCAATGGATGCAATTACGCTCCTTTTCATTTTCACACTTCACTCCCTGTCATAGTTGATCTCATGGAGCTCACCAGTGAGGGTCTTGATGGTTGAAAGGATTCATTGTAGATTGCTTGTACTCATAGATTTTAGAGGTGGCTCTTCCTCTTTTTTCTTTCTCCTCCTTATGTTGGCTTAGTTCTTTAGTCAATTCTTCCAAGTCTTTATTGGAAAGCTGCTGTCCACGGCTATCCAACAACTCTGTTACATCTTCAGATGTAACCTTGTCCAATCCCACCTCTTGCACCAGTCTGTTAACGTCTTTAAGAATGTTCTCCACTGGCTCTAATCCTGTGAAGTCATGCATAAATTGTGGGAGAAGTTTGTGCCACACTCCATTCAAACAGTTCACTGACACTTCCTTCCAAGCAGAGTTGATGTTATTAATACTCTTTAAAATGTGAAATGAGAGCTAATAATCCTTTTAGTTTTTAAAATTCTTTGAAATAGTTTTGTCTGACCTGTCCAAAACTCTCCAAATAGTATTAATTACACTGATAGGTGCAATATGGCCTAAGCAGCCATTGCACCCAAAAAATCCAAGTACTACAACAACAACCAAAACTCTCAGCATTTCCATGAAGGGTTGGCGGGGGTTCCTGTTACTCCCTGGTCGGTTGCAAAACTGAAGTGGTGTTTGGTGGCATGTACACAACACTGACACCCAGAGATGTCCTGACTTTAGGAAGGTTTGCAGAATGGTCAAGGGTATTGTCCAGGAGAAGAGCCTTGGCTGGTAACTCATTTATGTACCAATACAAAAAGATTTCTTGTGTCACCCATGCTCTCCTGTTTGATTTCCAGTAGACTGGCAACATGGCTTTGATTAGGCCCTTGAGAGCACGTGGTGTCTGTGAATGGTATACCAACACTGGTTTTAATTTTCAAGTGCCAGAGACATTTGTGCCCAGCAGAAGCGTTATCCTGTCTTTTGTAGTCTCGAAACCTGGTGCAGACTGCTCTTCATGGGCAATGAAGGTTCATGATGGCAATTTCTTCCAATAAAGCCTGGTCTCATCAACATTAAAAATGAGATCAGGAAGATAATTATCCTGCAGCACTTACTTTGAGATTTAAATCATGAGCCATCCTTTGCTACCTAAAAATGTCTCATAACACCCTCTTTTTTCTTAAGGTCTTCAAAAATTGACTACCTTATCAGTAATAACAGTTGAGTCAATGGAATGTTTTTTTTTGATTTAAGTCATCCACCCACAATGACAATAACTTCTACATTTTTTCTAAAAGTTTACTTCTGCTGTAACTCACTTGTGTTGCACTTACTGTCATAGTATGTTGCATTGACTGTTTTATTTTATCTGCATTTTTCATTATGGTACTCACAGTTGATGGGGCAATTTCATACTTCTACGCACATTAGGATGTGTCTGACCATCTTCCATTCTACGAACTACCTCCATTTTTTTTCCAACGTGATAGATCTACGTGACTTTTTAGCAACATTTTCACATTCACTTGGCTTTACTGCACTTCTCTTAGTGACATAGTGGCACCTATTTTATTAATTTAATCAACAATTTTTAAGACAAACTCACAAATCGACACTGTAGAATAATGGCCCAACAGAGTGTTCTCTTATCTCTGGCCTCTTCATCCAATTGGCTTAGATGGTAAATGGGGATCCAGTGGTGTGCTGGTAAATTTTTAACAATCCCCCGAAAGAATGAATTCCATTACAGTATCAAAAACATCCGCTTCAATTTGCCTGGGCCGCTTCTTCTTAGTTATGTTGAATTGTTGAGAATTCTAGAATTGCCGTGAACCTGATAAGGTTCAGAAGAAGTGGCCCAGGCAATATTAAGAAGATGTTTGTTGGAAATAATATTGCTGTAAAATTAATAGCAGAGATAATCCCTACATAGGCTGCCATGTAAGGAAGGGGGTGGGAGAAAGGAAACACAAAGGACGCTGAAATAAGTGCACACCAGCTGAATTTTCTGTGTCACCTTCTTATTGCCAAATGCCACTAGCCATTGTGGACTAAAGTGTGTGCCACTCTATAGCCATTGTCAGTTTAATTGTCACAAAATTCTTGAAAACATAACAATCAGCTCGCAAGAGTAGGCTACAGCACACCATTGGGTGTGTCAGATGACAGTTGTCATCTGATTCACTGTGCTGTTTCTTTACATCATATCCAGTATTCATAGTTGCACATTTTTAAATTTTTTTTTGATATTGTCCTTCTGATTTCAAAACCGTCATTATTGTGAATTGTTGTACCTGTATTCCAATTTAACTGGTAAAGGGGGAAAAAAAAAAAAAAAAAAAACTTTGGCAGAATCTATTAAGGTTTTCCACAACTTTTAACAACCTTATGTGGTTTCTGAACAACATCATTTTTCACTGATGGATAACCCCTGCAGGCTCCTAACTTCTAAGGAGCGGAATAATGCAGACAGTAAAGTTTTCCCTTCATGTGTGAAATTTCTTTAGCATCATCTTGCCCATTGTGCACAATTATGGACAAGCGACCACTCAGTGAACTCTCTTCTTCACTGTTCTGCTTGATCCTCATGTGGGGTGGTCTCATACTTTCTTCCCCCTCTATATTATATCTTTGCCCACCTTCCAACTCTCTCTCTCTCTCTGCATCTTCCCACATATTACCAAGCATTTTTCTCCATATACAACATATGGCTGGATTGTAGGTAGTCCCATCAAAGGTAATATAGTAGTAGCAGGCTTTATTAGAGATGGGAACCAGAGGACTTCTTTGTATAACTTCTCCCGAGTTGCTAAGTGGCCAGTCAGACAATATATACAACACAACAAAGCACTATACACAGTACCCAAAACAACATACACAAATGGCTTTGCTAATTGGGCTTCTACACAATGAAATAATGGGGGAACCCTAGGCTCTGATCAGTCAAAGGACACAATAATAATAATAATAATAAAAAAAATAGTCCTTTACCTTCAATACTGCTACTATTTGGCTTTATCAATATTCATTTCTTAATATTTATATACAGTTGTTTAGATTCTTAATTTATAATTAAGTTATATATAATATTAATTAAATTACATATAATATATATAATTTAATATAATTATATATAAATGACAATTATATATACAATAGACTGTAAAATGGAAGGGTGAAACCTCCACAGTCAGGGAAAATAAGCAAAAATTACCAAAATACAAAGGAAAAAAGATACAAAGATTGCATTGTTGGATGCACCAAAAGACTGCATTTATATCAACTGCATAATAGTGTTGGCAGTCTCTATGCAATCTTTAATTACCAAAGGAACCCAAACACAAAATAAAACAAAACTAAAATTTTTAAAAAATACTACAGTAAGCCCCCACTATTCGCGGGGGTTACGTTCCTGAGAAATGCTGTGAATACCGAAAACGCGAATACTGAGTTATGGCTTCCATAGTAATAAAGGGGTCCCGTTCCAAAGTATGAAATATATAAGAAAAACTAGTCTAAAATTTTGTCTATGCATGTATCATATGTACCTTCATAATATGACTATGCACATAGTGAAATGCAAGCATATGGCATCCAAATGAAAATAAGAAACAATTTAATATTAAATGTAATATTTATTAGAAATTTCGAACAAATCTTTCAAACCAGCGCCTTTCCTAGGAAAAAAAAAAAAAAAAAAACTTATCCTGCCAGTGCTATCACCAGTTTCGCTAAAGTGTTGATAAAAGAGTTTTGCCTTTTCACGAATGATGAGTGAACTTAACGGAATTTTATTTTGAGTTCGGTCTTCTATCCACAGATTTAAAGCCTTTTCCATTTTTTCTAATTTAACATCACGAGTTACAGAGCAAATTTTTGAAGCAACTAGAGCAAATCCGCCGTAGTGTCCGCGTTTTCACGGACACTACGGCAGATTTTTTGATTGATCGTACCGTTGAGTCGTTGATTTTATAATGTTTTGCCACTGAGGAGACACTTTCACCTTTAGAAATTTTGTCTATTAACTCAATTTTATTCGCTAATGTCATCACCTTCTTTGATATTTTCACATTTCTCTTGTTATTCGTAGCCATATTTTTGTACGGGTTAGAAAGAACTTGTCCACAATAAAGTCACTTTCGTCCGTTAACACACTCGAAAAAGTCTGTTTTACACTGCAAAACGGTAGATTTATCACTTTTATAAGCATATCAATTTATAAATTGATAAATTTATTCAATTTATAAGCATATAAATTAAAAGCAAACGACAAAAACTTCCATTGCAAGCGCATAACACATACTGAACAAGGATTAGTGAAAAACATCCACGCTGGCGATTTTGTCACCCCTCTCCCCCTACCCACTGAGCACTGTTTTGACCGGGAAAGATAATTTTAGCCACGCCCATGTTTTTTTATGGCGGATAATATTCACGGCACTTTAAAATTCACATTTTTTTAGGTTTCATTTTATATTAAATCAGTGATCGCGAATACAGATAGACTCCAGAAATTGAGTTAGCCAAAGCAATGTGCAAATATGCAAAATAAACTTGAAGAAATTATAATAACAAGAAGGAACATAAACTTGAGGTGTATATTCTTCCTCTTGCTCAGAATAATCACCTGAGAGGGCATAAATTCAAATTGAGGAAAGACAGTTGTAGGATAGATGTGCGGAAGTTTGCCTTTAGCCAGTGGGTAATTGATTGGTGGATCACACTTCCGTCTTTTGTTGTGGAAGTTAAATGCATAAATAAATTTAAGGCTGAGCTGGACAGGTATTTGGAACGAACAGAGGGGCAAAATGGGAGTGGGGATTTTTTTTTTTTGTTGGCTGATGCTGCATAAGCTTGCTTTCTTGCATCGTATGCCTCTACTAATGCTAATAAATAATGAAAATATAGTTCATAACTTAAAAACTGAAAAACAAAAGAACTTTTGGTAATTTTTGCATATTTTCTATGTCTACGACAGAGTGTTTCACCCTTCCATTCTACAGTCTAGTTTAAATTGTTTGTTTTGGGATATGGTTGCTTTAGTGCCCTCCCAGGCATAACTTTATTACCATTTACTAATCCATTGTGCTTATTCATACATTTACATTATAATATAATATTGTAACATTTTCTTTAGTTGCTTTAGAGCAATGAAATGTTTACTTAAGGCGATATGGTAGTTCTGCATGTTCAGTTATTCCTGCATATCTTTGTTTAATTTTAGTTTATTTTTAATACAAAGGATATAAACCACATTATATTTAATTCAGCATTCATTTATTATTCATATGTTCATTCATTTCAGTCCATTCTGTGTCTAGATTCTACTGGTAATTATGGATTACATAGGGACACCCTTCAATGCTTCCTATCATACAGATGACAAATATGCAATTTTCTGGAGCATACTAGGACTGATTCTGCTCGATTATAAGATTTTTATACCTTTCCTTTCCTTTCTTCTTTTGGGAACTTTCACTTATTTTCCATGTCCACATTGAGTATTTCACTCTCATTTTTTGGCATATTAGCATTAATGTAAAGTACCGACTGTCTTCACCATGTTTACCTCCATGTAACGACTTGACTTGGGTTAATTTACAATAAATTTTATATTTGGCTCTTTTAGAATAATTTCTTCTGTCCTCCCAAATTTCATTACAACTTGATCAGCAATTATTAAACCAGAAATCTGGCAATTATTATTTCATTTTCTCTCACCCATAGCACATAGGCTATCCATATATTATAGTTAAAGCAGTGGATATATGTTGCCATGCAGAGAAATGAAACATTAGTTTATACATACAAGTTGTTGTTTTTTGCTTATTTTTTTGTTATCAGTTTACTAAATACATAAGTCATGAATTATTACTATTTTCTTATAAATTCACAGCAGAAATGTTAAAGAGTGTTATATTTTAATTGATATTAAACTCCAGGAAGAAATAAGAAAACCACATTACAAAAGTACTAACAGTAAATTATGATTGTATACTGTCAAAAACTTGTTTAATTTAATAAACCATGCGTGAAATACATGTTGCATTTCACACAGTTGATTTGGTATTACGAAACATGGAGTGAATATCACACTGAGAAGTATATGTAGTGAAAAGAAAGAAAAAAAGAAAACAATTACGTTTATATTTTATTAATTAATCAATTATTAATTAAGTAGTAACAAGTTAATTAGTTATGTACTTTTTACATCCATTAATCACAAAAAAAAAAAAAAAAAAAAATCTACTGCATCTGAAATGTAACTCACTGTATACATTGACAACTTGTATAGTTTGTTTGCTTTGGGAATGGCTGCTTTAGCACCTTACCAGACATAACTTTATTCATTATTTGATTCACTAATCAAAATAGCTATTCGCTAATCCATTGTAGATAGTTATACATTTATGAATTTCACATATAGTATGTACAGAACTTCAATTATCCGTCAGGGTACGGGACAGAGACCATAATGGATAATAAAATATGTACGTTAAAAATATTATACATACAACAGACTGGATCATCTAACTTGTTTATTTTATTACATAATACATAACCTAATTAAATTTAATTAAACTTTAATTATTATTATTTATTTTCTACCAGGTCATCAAAAAATCATAGTACAGATATCTACATATATGCCTATTTTTAATATTTTGACTTATACTGGTCTAGCAATGTTATAAAAAATTTAAAAGAAAACAATATTACATAATTAAATTTCTTTTATAAAACAGTCAGTCAGTTTCTTTTGTTTCATTACCCCTCAAGCTTTTTGGGAGGCAATGTTATGAATTTTACGCA
Source organism: Mastigoproctus giganteus (assembly GCF_048544385.1). NCBI lineage: Eukaryota > Metazoa > Arthropoda > Arachnida > Uropygi > Thelyphonidae > Mastigoproctus > Mastigoproctus giganteus. The sequence goes on along the minus strand of NC_143586.1, from coordinate 52,927,661 downwards.
AAAGTAACACTTGCGTAACATCTGCTTCTTCTTGTACCTCGAACCACTCAAAGCACTTTGACAATATAGTTTCAGCTTCACAGTGGTTAATTATGTTTGTTGTTCCATCAGCAGGGGGTGCCTTCATAGCCAGGTGGGCAGGAGCGGCAGTGCGTAGCACACGCTTCTTGATTAGACCGGGGTTCGAGCCCGTAACCACCAAATACGGAGGATGCGGAAAGGTCAGGGAATGACCACCGCAATCCCCGGAGCAATATGGCCTTAGTTGCTAATGCTCCTAAAAAAAACAAATAACAAACATCAGCAGCAGATTTTTCTTCTTCAGTTTCAGAATCAACCAAAATTGTCATCACTCTTTGCACAATTTCATTGTCATCTAAAATTTTGCATCCGATGTCCATTTTGTCCATATCCAGCCAATCATTTACTTCCTCCATTGAAATATTTTTAAAACCAGGAACATTCAAACATAACTGCAAAATTTCAATTTCTTTTGGAATGGTTTCTGTATTCAGTTGAATATATTTCTGGCCACAACTTATTTCAGCTTCTTTGTATTGTTTGAACTGGAACATCATTCCAGGCATCAGAAACATTGAAAATTGTATCTTTAATAGTGTAGTTTTTCCAAAACTCTATCACATCTAATTTATTTTCTGTTGAAACAAGTTTCAACATACTCCCAACCATGCCCTTGATCCATTGGTTGAATGAGAGATGTCGTGTTTGCTGGCAGAAAGTGGTATGATATTTTGCCATTATCACTTTTTAAATCACATACGTGTATGGGATGAGTAGGCACATTGTCCATAAGTAGCATTGCATATTGTGGTAAACCTTTTGATGCCAAATGTGATCTTACACATGGTACAAGTATTTTATGAAACCAATCATGAAATATATCTTGGCTCACCCATGCATTGTTTTGTGAAAAATATTTAACTGGCAAAGCATTTAAATTAATTCAGTCAATTCCGGTTAATTGGAACACATCAGGACTAGTGCATTTTGGTCCAACTAAGTGGCTACCCCAATTATCCAAAGTTTCACATAAATAATTTAAAATACAATGGACACCCGCTTTACAATTGGTTCGCTATACAATCAAATCATGTTACGATGGACTCACTATAGTAAAGTACCGTTCACTATATGATGTGTAGTAAGCACCAGTCATTGTGATCACGTTTGTGAATTCAATTTTAATTCAATTAAACAGCGATTCTAATTAGTGAAAATAGGAGGAATATTATCATTTAATTTTTTAATTGGTAAGATAATAAAGGGTAAATTTGTGTTTAATATATCTTTACTTTTATAGCCTATAAAAATTACTTTTATAGGCTATAAATGTAAAGATATATTAAGCACAGATTTACCCTTTATTATCTTACCAATTAAAAAATTAAATGATACGTGAAAATCGGAATAATTAATATGTACTGTAATATGTACATACTAACTAGTTGTCATTTCTGTTCACTGACATTTGTGGTTGGGTGTTAAAATTTAAAACAGTAAAAAGATAAGCAATCAATAACAAAGAACTCAAAGCGCACAAATTGCAAGTAACATGATATGTGCGAGTGAGAATGGAGTAACAAGTTATGAAGCTTTAAAAATAGGAATGAAGAGAAGATTCTGAAAATAAATTTTTTTATATGATTGAAGAGTCCACGGAAGTGTAAACACATTTCACCATAATAACCCACAGATCGCCAATAATTCCAGCTGTCGGTATTATTGCAAATTCAATAAGACCGAGTTTACTATCCGTTTATGATTGATTGCACTAACATAAAAGCCCAATAAACAGGTGACTGCTAATTGTTTTTATTGTTTTATGGTTGTGACCTCCTGAAATCCAACCAAACCATGTGGTATGGTCCCAGACAATCGTAGGGTAATCTCCAGTGTTGCTGTCTCCTGCCCCGATTAAACGGCATGTTGTCCCAATTAAGCGAAGTAAACCCTGGCTATTTTCTCGATTGGGTTCTGTTTTTTCAGATTTGCCCCAAATAAACAGCTGTCCCGATTAACTGATGGCCCAAATAACCGGAATCTACTGTATTTTTAAATGATCTAGGCTTTTTTTGGTTTTCCTATAACAATCAAAGGCAATTTATGACTACTGCTGACATTAGCATATACCATTATAGTGATGCAATCTTTTTGCATCTTATATCCTGGTGCCATATGTTCAGTCACTGAGGCCAGTGTCATTTGAGGTAGTGCCTTCCGGTTAAGGCCAGTCTCATTGCAGTTGTATATTTGGTCTTTAACCAACCTTTGATCAGCTACTTCCTTCTATAGCTTTTCACGATAAACAGAAATTGCTGTGCTATCTGCACTTAGCTTCTCACCTTGGACTGACAACTGTCGAATACCATGGCAAAATTTAAATTTGTCCAACCATCCGATGCTAGCCTTGAATGAAAGATCTCCGCCTAGTTTTTTATTGATTTAAATGGCTTTTTCAATTATAGGTCCCAACAATGGAATTCCTTGGCTACGTTTCTGAACAAACCATTGAAACATTGCAGTACCCAACTGTTCATTTTTAGCAAGCTTCATTGTTTTACAACTTTTAACATTACTGTCAGTGGTTTCCATTTTCGACACGTGGTTTTCAAATTTGTCTGCATCATGCTTTATATCATTTACTGTTGTTCTTCCTATTCCACAAACCGATGCTATACTTGTAGCACTTTGACCTTTTCTTAGATGATTGATTATTTCAATTTTTTTGTGATAATCCCAACACTACTTGCTTACGTTTCTCATATCAATGGGTTTACTAAATAAAAATTATTAAAATAAGAAATAAGAGGTTAAAGTACAACCACATATAGTGAGTTGTAAACAAATACTGAGTGACACATGGCACCAGTATCACAATGCATTATGGTGTAGTGGGGTTAAGTGATGGTTAAACAGAGACTGATGGATAATCAAAGTTCTACTGCACTTCGATGTTTCATGCAATTTTTGCACATGCATTCATATTGTAATAGCAACACCTACCTAATACCTTGTGGGGGCCACATTTTTCCCACAACACAGTCCATACACCTTGGTATGGACTCCACATGGTATTCTATGAGAGTGCTACTTGTGTGTTGCACAAGGTATCCAGTAATGTATGCACACTGTCAGGTGGATGTTTGTAGCATCAAATGTCTTTTTCCAGCAAGTCCCAAATGTACTCGGGGTGATGTCAAGTGAGTTGGGCAGCCATCATGGCAGGAAAAAAAATTCATTGCCATCTTCTTGAAACCAATTAGCACCTTGCTGGGCCTTGTGGCATGTTGTCTTGTTGATAGACAAGAGTTGTCTGAATACACTGTCACCATGAAGGGGTGTACTGGGTCAGCAATGATAGAAAGGCAGGTATTCATTCCCATCTAGCCATTCACTAACAGTGATAAGACCCAGGGCAAGCCACAAAAACATTCCCCAAACCATAATACCAGAGCTTCCAGCCTGCTGAACACCAACAATGCATCCAGGTGCCATGGCCTCAGGTTGCTTTCTCCAAAGGCAGACATGCCTATCAGCATGTCAGAGCTGATGGGCATGCAACAGACCAGGTGACAGATTTCCATGTGTCAGCTGTCCAAGTGTTGGTGCTAATGTGTGTACATGAGGCAGTTTCTTGTATCTTGCAGTGAGCTGGGTCACTGTGCTGCATTGCAGATGTGAAACACACAATGCTCACCATGGGCACTGAATACATGTGGCTATTCCACATGTAACTTTTGGTTGGTTGATTGTTAAACTGCTGTTAACCCAGTCATGATAGACTCCTGGCACCACAGAATAGGAGCCTTCAACCATGTTGGGTTTTGTAAAAACTGGCACCTGCACATCTTTCCCCACAGTCATTGCATGTTCAAAGTTGGAAAGATCTTGACGCTGACCTATTCTTCTTAGCAGGCTAAGAAGAATAGGTCAGCGAATAGGTCTTCTTCTTCTTCTTAGCAGGCACTCGAAAAACATTGCCACACATTCAAACTACAATCTTATATCAGCTGCTCCCAACTCTGAGCCTTCACCAGCATCGCAGAACAGTCCATTTTTATGCAAGGGGATGTTGCTAATGCAAAGTCAACAGTGTATATTTACAGAAAAAATATTATTATTAAAAAAAAAAAAGGATACATTTCAGGATCTTTTTTTCCTAATTTGATAGCATCATCTTCACTAAGCTTTATGTGTGGTTGTAAAAATGGCACAATCTTCTGTTCAAAATGACTAATATAATCATTAACTAAAAAAAAAAAAAAAAACAACAAGATCAGAATAAAGTCAAGAATATATTCTTTCAATAATTTTCATAAAATGCAAAAATTCACCATATTTTCTAGAAATTGTTTTTTTTTTTTTGTGTTTTTAAGGTTAAAGTGACAATACTTTATTATTCAAAATTGTTAGAATTCAAATCCTAAGAAGCTCAATACTGGTAATCTGAAATTCTTAGTGTGCACATTTGCAAGTTTTCATATTTAACTACAAATATCAATACGTGATTTGAAAATAAAACAATAAAATGGACAAAATGAGCATTATTAACATGTAGGTTTATAATGATTTCTGAAAATATAAACTTCAAAAAAAATTCTAAAAGCATTTCTCAATGAAATCTACATATCACATAACGAAATTAAAATTACTGTATATATGAAAATGTAGGTTGTATTACAAATTATTTGTTCATTCTTTAATCCAAAATAACACATATAAAAAGTGGAATATCCAGACTGCTTGCAGCTTCCGAAAGTATTGAAAATTCCATAGACAATGAAGCAAGGAAAATAGGAAGTGGGAGGAAGCACCCCACTGAAGAAAAGTTAATTATATTTTACTGTGCAAAGGCTACAGAAATTATTGACAGAATTGTTCCTCAATTATTTTTATGCCCTTTTACCAAGTCACAAATTTATCTAACTCACAAACTGAGATTAATACAGCAGATTCTAAAATTTTATCAGACTAGCAGATCAGTATAAAAAATAATGTCTAATGGGTCTTAGATTTTTGTATAGGTTGTGTAGTTTTATTTCAATTCAGGCATTGAAGTAATACAGAAATTATGCATAATTCTGCTCTCAATTTTCTGACTTTGGGACACTTTGTTCCCTACAGCATAATTCCAACAACCTCAAAGGTCAAAAGTTCGTTTTCCAAGTTATCTCTTGTCATGGAGAGACCAAAGGTATCTGGGTCACTGTGCTGCATTGCAGATGTGAAACACACAATGCTCACCATGGGCACTGAATACATGTGGCTATTCCACATGTAACTTTTGGTTGGTTGAATGTTCCAAGGTAGAAACTGAATGCAAAAATGCATACAATTTTGAAATTAATGCCTGCATTAAAATATAACCTTGCTAACATTAATATTCTGCTGTGAAGAGCAAATGTAATCAAGTTTACACATAAAAAAGTACATGTAACTTTTGGTATGTGTTTAATTAAAAGTTTTTCTTTCAAAAGTCCAATTTTTTTTAGGCCAAAGTCAAATCTCCACATCACAAGGAAGGACCAGAATGTTTCCAAGACAAAAACTGAATGTAGAAATGCATACAATTTTCAAATTAAAATTCTTATGTATTAACAAAATGGTCATTTGACATTTTTTAGAAGACCTCATTATTACAAAATCTGAAAATTTAGGTCCCTTGAACTTTACGTTAACATGATAAAAACAAGATAAAAATTAACTTACTCTCTTGTTGTGTAACTTTGCTGGTAGGCGGAGATCCCCGTGCATGCATTATCCCACATCGGTTGGGCATTTCATCTTCATTGGGATATTCACTGTGATTATAATAATCTACTGAGTGTACAATGCGCAAGTATAATAAGAGACGGTCTAAAACCTGTAGGGGGAAAAAAATCAAAAAAGGCTAAAATAGTTTTAATGTGATATTAATGCTATACTAAATATCAAATAAAGTGCAAGGTTTGTATTAAAAGAGTACAATTATATCAACAATACAATAAAGAAGACACAAAATTTTGTTTTGCTTTTGGAACGCATCTTTCCATTATACCAATGCATGAGAATATTGCTCTATATTTTTACGAACTATGTTTTGGGAATGCATGGCATTTATAAATAAAGAACCTATTTTATGCCTAATTTTTAATTTTCAAAAATTAATCCCAATCGAAAGATTATGATTCTTATACAATGATATACAGTGGAGTAGATCAAAAGGAAAGAACAAGTGGAGGGGTAACAATATTAATATAAATTATTATTAATATAATATAAATTAATATAAAGAATATAAAAAAGGACCATGTAGTTATTTTGGAAGATTATAATGCTCGGGTAGGGAATAAGCCAATAAAAAATATTATGGGATGTTACGGAGAAAATAAAGTACATGGAAATGGATATAAATTAAGAGATTTTGCAACATTTAATAATTTAAAGATAACAAATACATTTTTTAGAAAATGTGATATACATAAATATACATGGTCGGCAAGAGGTACACAATCAATAATAGACAATGTAATAATAAATCAAAAATTAGCAAAACAATGTCGAGATACTAGGGTGTTTAGAGGATATGATATTAATTCAGATCATTTTTTAGTGGCTTCAAAAATAGAGTTATGGGCTAAATGGAAGAAGAGAAAAGCTATTAAACAGGGGAAGGAGCAGTTGGGTTATAAAGCATATCTACTTCAAGAAGAAAGTATACAAAATTTAAGTAAAAAAAAAAAAAGATTAAAGACAAAATAAGTAAAACATCAGAGAGAGAACAAATAGAAGAAGAATGGAATAATATACGAAATATAATTCAAAAGATAGCAAAACAGACACTAGGATAATTCAGGAAAAACTATAAGAAGAGGGGGGGGGGGGGTAAAGATATGGAATGAAGAAATAGCTAAAGCAGTACAAGATAAACAAGATAAATATCTTAAATATATACAAAACAGGACAAGTGAGAATGAAGAAATATATATAAACAAGAACGCAATAAAACTAAAGATATAATAAGGAAGGCTAAAGCGGTCATGGGATAGATTTATAAGCAGAATAGAACATGATGTTCATGGAAGACAAAATTTGGTATATAAAAAGATGAAACGCTTGAATAGCACAGAGAAAGACACTTCAAGAATAAATATAATAAAGGAAGAACAATGGAAAAAATATTATGAAGAACTGTGGGAATACCAAACATATCAAACAGAAGAGATACAATTAGACCCAGTTAGTGACATAGAGCTGGTAACGAAGGAAGAATTGGAAAAGGCATTGAAAGCTACAAAAAATAGGAAAGCAGGAATGTATGGTATAAATGCAGAACTGATCAAGTATGGAGGAAGTTTTTAAAAGACAGGATACTAAATTTATTTAATAAATGTTGGGAAAAATATAAAATACCAGAAGAATGGAAGATAGCAAAAATTATTTCAATATTTAAAAAAGGAAATAGAAATGATACAAAGAACAATAGAGGGATTAGCATACTAAATACAGTATATAAAATGTATAGCAAAATAATAAACAGAATTAAAATTATCTCTGATGAAATATTAACAGAAGAACAGGCAGGATTCAGAAAAGGAAGATCATTTACAGATAATATATTTATATTAAAACAAATAATAGAAAAACAAAAAGATTTTAATTTAGAAACGCATTTAGCATTTATAGATTATAAAAAAGCATTTGATCGAGCAAACAGATGAAAACTATGGGACATATTGAGTAATAAAGGATACTCAAAGCGTCTTATAAAAATAAGAGTTTATATCAAGGAACAAAAATAGTAATAGATACAGGTAATAAATTAACAGAAGAAAGTATAATAAATCAAGGAGTTAGACATAGATGTAGCTTGTCACCAACGCTGTTTAACATATATATCGAGGATATGATATGTAAATGTAAAGAAGAAATTAACTCAGGCAGTGCTTTTTTTGTAAAAAAAAAAAAACAGGTGCTGGTACTCATTCTTTGCTATCAGGAAAAATTGAAAATTAAAAGGATATGAAAAGTACTCTGAAAATTTTTTCCCCCTGACATTGTTACTTTAGTAGTAATGTTTTTAGAATAAAACCAACAAATTAAGTGTATTAACACAGTTTATTAAGCATAAATTTATTATTCAAGTATATAAAAAAAAAGTAAAATGTAAGTAAAACAAGTAAAAAATAATAACATAAGTAAAAATGATTTCATATTAAAGTTCTTGTAGAATATTCCAAATTTTTATTAAGTTCTCATCAGAAACCCTATGCCAGGGGTCGGCAACCTTTTTTGAGTGAAGAGCCATTTTTGATCTAATTTTTTTAAAAAAGAGAGAATCCGAAGAGCCGTACCTCAGCTCAAGCTGGGGGGGGGGGTTGTTTTAAGAAATGGAATACAGTGGGAAGATGTTTATTAAAAAAATATATATTTTTTGAAATATTATTTATTAATACTAAAAAAACATCCAATTAGGTACAATTTAATGTGACTTTTGCTGATGAACTTCTTGAGCAAGTATCTCTCAACATCATGCGAGTATGTCGTAATTAAAAAACACGTTCAGCTTTAAACATGCTCACATTGTTCAGACGACGGTTTCTTGATTTATTTTTAATATAGTTAATGTTGAAAATATTTGCTCGCAGAAATACGTCGAACCAAAAACTGAGAGAAGTCCAAATGCAAATATTTTCAAATTTATATGTGGGTCCGGTAAGCTACTCCACGCATCGAACACAATTTGGTCTGCATTTTAAAGTCATCTATCGCCGTCCAAATCCTCAATTTCAGTTTTAAGGCATTTTAGTCTTGCACTCCACGTGTCCTTGATTTTTAAGTCCTCTAACTCCATTTCAAATTGTGCTTCACGTGAGCTGTAAAGTTAAAAAGCCGCAGTTATATGTTAAAAGAGCTGCACACGGCTCGTGCGCCGCAAGTTGCCGACCCCTGTCCTATGCCAACTTCTTTTCTTCCACTTTGTGTGTGTCGGTTGCTGAATGACGTTTTCAAAGAAGCCACAAATCGACATATTTTGCTTGGTCAAAGCGGGTCAGCGGTGGGCATATAATTTTAAAAAACAGTAGTGAAGAAACTGTTTTTGTCATCAACGAAGCGCTGGTTGGGCAGGCGATCAGATTCATTTGTGAAAATCCTCATTCACATCCACTCGATGAAACTGGTATCGTACTCGGAGCGTTCATCAAATGCTTCAATTCTTCTGAACCTTCTTATCAATTAGATATCCCCGAAATTCACGAATTGCATCTCTTGCATTTAACTGTAACCTAATTGACAATTTTCTAACTTCATTTTCACCAAATGCCAACAATTCATGTTTAGAAGGATTAATACCTTTGTTGTCCTCGGTATTGTCAGTAGTTTTTAAATTTGAATTTTTTCTTTTCTTTTTTTTGAAACTGTCCAAAATGTCGGTGTCATTCGGATATTCAGGTACTGTGACCATGTAAACAGAGATAGGGAATATTTACGGAAAAATGTGGATAATGCACTTCTGCGAAACAACAGATGATTATTTGTCGGGGTAAAAGAAAATCACTTTTCTAATTCTCGAATGGGGCGCTTACAGTTGATTCACAAAGGTGTCTAACCTACAGCCCACGAGGAAAGTGAACTAAAACAGCATTTTAAATTTTGTTAATTATTAAAAAAAAAAAATTCTCATTAAATGTTTTGTTCAGTAAATGTAATTGTGTATTGTACTTAATAAAATTTTCGAATACTTTCAATTTTACTTTTACATGCAACAAGATATGGAAAATGTAATACACTAAAGAAATCTAACTTTGAATTTTTTTGAATATGGTCCATGTATGGGAAAAGGTTGGACACCATTGCAGTAGAAAGTGGGCCAGAGTCCATTGGGAATACACCTTGATCTGCTCACTTTTGATTAGTGCAACTCCTCCGTATGTGGAACTGGTGGTTGGATAGGTTTTACCAAGTTGTAGAATGCTTTAGCTCTCTTAAGTCGTGCAGCAGGACTAATTGCCTGAAGGCCAGAAATGTAAACAGTGCGTACCGAGTTAATTCTCTCCTAATCCGTTTGCTATATGAAAATTTTCTTTGCTCAACGGAAACTATTTTAAATGTAACTTCCAAGGAAATTCAAAATAATCCGCTATAAAAGGACTTCGTTAAACAGAGGTCCGACTGAGTAATTTAGAATTTTAAAAATGGTTATACAGTTTTATATAGAAAATATCTTAAAAATAGACAGTAAAAAATGCAAATTTAGTTAAATAATTTTAAGCTTATTTGAATAGTAGGTAAACATGCGAAAAAAATTTTGAAGTGCACTGCATTGAAATATTCACATGTCACTGTTAATAAAGGTGCCGGTATGCCGTTATTTTTTTATTTCTTGTTATTTTTGTTTTTTTTTAGGAGCATTAGCAACTAAGGCCATATTGCTCCGGGGATATGTGGTGGTCATTCCGTGACCTTTCTGCATCCTCCGTATTTGGTGGTCACGGGCTTGAACCGCGATCTAATCAAGAAGCGTGTGCTATGCACTGCTGCTCCTGCCCACGGAGGCGCCCTGGTATGCATACTGTTGCGTACCATCCCAAAAAAAGCACTGAATACAGGTATATATTTAAATACAAAGAATAGGATTAATATACTGTTATTTGCAGATGATCAAGTAATTATTCAAGATAGTGAAGATAATTTTCAAAGAGCAGTATTTAAATGAAACCAAATAACAGAAGAATATAAAGTTAAAATATCAACGATGAAAACTAGAACAATGGCTTTAAAGGGGAAAAATACAGTGAGAGCAAAAATAGTTATAGACAAAATATGAGAACAAGTAAAACATTTTAAATATCTAGGATGTGATATAACATATGATGTTGAAGAAGATATGAACCAGAAACTGGCGAAATTTCAAAATATATGTGGAACAATAAAAAAAACTCTGGCTAAGAAAACAAGGAAAGAAACACAATTGAAATTTTACAAAGTAATGGCAATACCAACACTTCTTTATGGTTCTGAAACATGGATACCGAAACAAAGAGACATTAATAGAATACAAGCTGCAGAAATGAAATTTTTAAGATATGTTAAAGGATGTACAAAATTAGATAAAATACCAAAAGTAAATATTAGAAAGGAATTAAAGATTTACTCAATTAATGGAAAAATTATAGAATATAGACAAAGATGGAAATAACATGTAGAAAGAATGGAAGATGATAGATTCCCTAAATTAGCTTATACATATAGAGCAAAAGTTTGATTTGATTTGATTTGGTTTTTTATGGCACATTGGCAGCTAAGGCCATAATGCGCCAAGTCAAATTTTAAAATGCTATTAAATATTTTGGTAGACAAGGCTACCACGTCAAACAATTATTGTGTTAAAAAGGTATAAAAGTAAAAGCATAAAACTTAGATCTTTGTATAAAAATTAATAAATTGTAAAAAGTTAAAAACGTCAGACATATTGTGTCTGTCACCTATAATCTGACTGAGTGTAAATGGCTCAGTCAAATTATTAAAAGCGGTAAAATACAAGCGCCGTGCTTCTATAAAAACGGGACATTCTATTAAAATATGACGGACGGTTAAAATAACATTACACATCTCACACATAGGTGGGTCATCCGCCCTCAGCAAGTAGGAATGGGTTAGATGACTATGACCTATGCGGAGCTGACCAAGAACAACTTCCTCTCTTCGGACCCTGCGTAGACTGGACTGCCATTGCATAATTACAGGCTTGATGTGATGTAATTTATTTGTGGCCTGTCCATGCCAAGAATCTTGCCATTGGGAAAGCAGTTTAGAACGTATTATTTGCCTGTAGTCTGTATAGGGGACTGACAGGCAATGATTATCCAGGGAAATGGCTGATTTGGCAGCGGCATCAGCCGATTCATTTCCCCGGATCCCAATGTGGCTTGGGATCCAGCAAAAGCGAATATCGAATTCTAATTTCTTGAGAGAAAAAAGACTCTGCCGGATCCTGGACAGGATTGGATGAGGGTTAAACCCCACCGATACCAGAGCCTGCAACATGCTCGATGAATCGCAATAAATCATATACCTCTGGTAGTCGCGATTTTTAATGTGATCTAGGGCTGTTTCTATTGCATGCAACTCTGCAGTATAAATGCTAGTTTCTTGTGGGATCTTATAGGATAATGTTTTGTGAGGGAACACAACAGCAGATCCCACATGACATTCTAACTTTGAGCCATCTGTATGGATTGGCAGAAAGTCAGAATACTGCTGTCTATGTGATGCAAAGAGTTGCTGGTAGACAGATGGCGGTGTAGTAGCCTTCTCCCAGATCTTAAGGGAGAAGTCGCAAGTTGGAAAATGAGCATGCCAGGGTGGAAAGAATTGCCTTGGTGACTGGGCAACGTTGTCTACCGTCAAGTTCAGCTCATTCAGCAGCCCTTGAATGCGAATACCAAAAGGTTTGTTGGCAGTCCGACGGGTGTTGTAGAGGTTTTCCCAGCGCGGCTCAAAAACGGATGGCCACGTGGGATGATCGGGCAGGGATTTTAATTTGAAGGTGTACTGTAAGTAAGGACAACTGCTTACGTCGAAGAGACAGATATGGTTCATTTGCTTCAACGTAAAGGCTTTGGACAGGAGATGTGCGAAATGCTCCAGTGGCTGTCCGGATGGCTTGATGGTGGATTGGATCTAACCACCGAAGTGCACTATCTCTAGCAGAACCATAGACCTGAGACCCATAGTCGAGTTTGGAACGGACAAGTGCCCAGTAGAGACGAAGAAGGGTAGCACGATCTGCGCCCCATGAGGTTGACGAAAGGGCACGAAGGATGTTAAGCCCTTTGACACATCTTGTCCTCAGCTGACGAATATGTTGTAAGAATGTCAGCTTTTTGTCGAAAATAAGTCCAAGGAATTTGAATTCTGCTACAACTGGGATGTTATTTTGCCCAAGCCTTAATTCTGGGTCAGGATGAAGATTACGTTTGCGACAGAAGTGTACACAAACAGTCTTCTGTGATGAAAATCTGAACCCATTAGCCAAAGACCAAGCTGTAAGATGGTCAATGGTTTTCTGCAGTTGCCTTTCAATGACCCTCATATTGCATGAATGACAAAATATAGCAAAGTCATCAACATAGAGGGCATTGTTTACAGTGGGTGGAAGTTGTTCTGCGATAGAATTTATTTTGATTGCGAAAAGCGTGACACTTAGAACGGATCCTTGTGGGACTCCCTCTTCCTGAGAGAAAACTCGAGAGAGGGTGGATCCTAAACGGACTTGAAATTGGCGATTCGAAAGAAAGTTTTTAATAAAAACAGGAAGGTTACCTCTAAGACCAAAATTATAGAGGTCTTTTAAAATCCCAAATCGCCAGGCTGTGTCGTACGCTTTTTCAATATCAAAGAAAACTGCTACCAAATGCTCGGATTTAATAAAAGCATCACGAATGGACGTTTCCAATCGGAATGATCCAGAGTGGATCGATTTCTTCGGAAGCCGCACTGTGTCCTGGAAAGCAGACCATTTGTTTCTAAATACCATACGAGGCGTGCATTAACCATTCTTTCCAGGACTTTGCACAAACAGCTTGTCAGAGCAATAGGACGATAGTTACTTGGATTGCTAGGGTCTTTTCCTGGCTTTGGGAAAGCAAGGACGATAGCCCTTTGCCAGGAATCCGGAAATTGTTTGCGAATAAAAATTCTGTTAAATAGAATTAAAAGGTGATCCTTTGACTGTGGTGAGAGGTGTTTAAGCATTTCGTAGTGGATGTCATCAGGCCCCACGGCACTTGCATGTGTGAGAGAGAGTGCTGTATTTAACTCTTCCTGTAAAAAGGGCTTGTTATACGATTCAAGCCCTTTTGAAGAGAAGTTCGGTGGGTTTTTCTCACTTTTCTTTTTCAGGGCCAAAAACTCTGCGGGAAAAGATGTTATTGCAGAGATTTTTGCAAATGTTTCCCCTAAAGTATTTGCGACTGCAGTTCGATCTGCAATTGGACATCCGTTGTGCTCGAGGATCACTGAAGGGCATGGTGAATATTTTCCCTTCATTTTCCGGATCTTATCCCAGACTACTTTTGAGCTAGCAGCCTGAGTTATGGAAGATGTAAAACGAATCCAAGATTTCCTTTGGCTCTGACGTCGTACATAACGTGCTTTTGCACGTGCACGTTTGAATGATATTAAATTTTCAGTGGTGGGATATCGGCGGAATATCCCCCACGCTTTGTTTTGTGCTTTTTTTGCTGCCGTGCATTCTGAATTCCACCAAGGTTTGGGAAATAGTGGGAACCGGCTGGATGATTTTGGGATTGCAATTGCAGCTGCTTGGACAATCGTTTCTGTGACATACATGACTGCTTCACTGATTGGCTCCTGACTGACTGTAGTGATGTCAAAGTTTGCCAGATACTGAAAGGCATTCCAGTCAGCCTGATAAATCTTCCACCGCGGTAAACTAAATGGCAGGCAGGGTCTACTACTAGTTAGGGTTGTTATCACGGGGAAGTGATCGCTTCCCAAGTAAATGAAGGAAGGAGAGAAGGGGAGCAGATAGAAAGATCAATGGCAGAGAATGTACGGGTAGGCATGTGGAAGAAGGTGTTTGTTCCCACATTTAGGAGGGAGAGATCATTGTCAGTGAGCATATGCTCTATGACTCGTCCCCTTCCATTGATGTCAGCACTACCCCACAGACTGTTATGTCCATTGAAATCCCCAAGAATTAAACAAGGGGACGGCAATTGCATGATAAGATCATCAAGGTCTTTCTGGGGGATGTCAATCCCAGGTGGCAAATAAACAGAGCAGACAGTTAATATGAACCCCACTGTAAGGCGAATTGCTACAGCTTCAATGCTAGTTGTAAGCTGCAAAGGCTGAAATGGGATCTGGTTGCCGACGAGGATTGCGACTCCTCCGTGGGCAGGACCATCCACAATTCTATCCTTACGAATGATGGTAATGTTATGCATGGTGGGGTCATCATTTGCCTTTAAATAAGTCTCCTGTATGCAAAAGCAAACTGGTTTGTGCTTTTGCAGGAGTGCCTTGATGTCATCAGTATTTTGCCGGAATCCACGACAATTCCACTGTAGGAATTTAGCCATTATTTGGACTTGGTGGGTCCATCAGGCGGCTTCCGAGGTGCTGAGGGCTTAATTTTGTCAGTCTTAGATTTATCTTTCCTGGGGAAGTATGGACGCTGTCCTGTGTCCATTTCTTCCTCAGCGAAGAGTTCCAAAACTGACTCATCATGTACCTCCTTCTGCTCGACATCCATGTTTTCCTGGGTACTAGGTGTTACTTCCCCTTTCTTATTCTTTTCCTTTGCTTTTGTTACTAGTGGAGCATTAGGAGGTACCAATATAGGAGTGGCAGCTGATTGGTCCTTCTGTGCAGGTTTTTGGGAGCTTAAAAGATAACGTGCAATGGGAGTAAATGATTCTTTTGGAGGGACGGACATGTCCGTCTGAGTCCCAATCGAACACCTCCCTGCTACCTTCTGGGCGTAGGTAGGTTTTTTGATGTTAAGAGGTTTCACTGCTTTTCTTGCCTTCTGGTACGATATGTTTAGCTCTGCCTTCAGCCGTTGAATTTCTTTTTCTTCTTTCCACCTCTGGCATGCCCTTGAATAGGCCGGATATTCTCCCTCACAGTTAATGCAGGTGGGTTTAGTGGCTGAACATGCTGTTGTTTCGTGGTCCTTTGCACCGCACCGGGCGCATGCAAGGACTCCACGGCAGGCCATTTGAGAATGTCCATACTTCTGACATTTAAAACACCGTAGAGGGTTCGGAATGTATGGACGTACTGGACAGTTGATGTATCCAGCTTTAATCTCATCAGGAGGTTTGGGAGAGTTAAAAGTCAGGATAACACTCCTGGTTTTAACAATTTTCCCATCCCTTCGCGCAGTGATTCTCTTGACGGCAGTAACTCCCTGTGGTTTTAGTTCGGAGCAGATTTCCTCCTCGGTGACGTCGAGAAGGTCCCACTCCGAAATGACACCTCTCGATGAATTTAGTGTTCTGTGTGGTGTCACTGTTATGGGTATTCCTCCGATTGATGTTACTCGGAGTAGATGTTCAGACTGCCTGTCATTTTTTGTTTTAATCAAGAGGTCCCCAGAACAGAGCCTCTTAACTGACTTGGGTGTACCTGCTAACCCATCCAACCCTTTTTGTATAAAAAAGGGTGACATTTTACCAATCGGTGTTTCGTTGGTGGAATGCATTATTAAGAACCTTGGGACAGGCCCTGATGGTAGTTCGGTTCGCTGCCTCTTTGTAGCAATAATGCTATCTGCCTCTCCGTCATTATTTTCAGATAGGGACCGGGTTGGGGCCCCTGAAGGAATATGTTTATCAGGATTCATGAAGATTTTTAAATTGTTCAGTGCCCGGGCTCCCCACCCACCACGGAGCCCAAAGGGACGCCCACTACCCGGCATGCAATAAATGCGCTCGGGAGTGGGATGCCAGGGCTACCCAGACACTATACCCGCACCGCCGCCAGCCTGAATCCTGTCCCTCGGACCATGAGGGTAGGGGCGTGGCATTGACATGGTTGACCCTCGCAGGCGAGCCTACTAGCCGATTGATCCTAGCCGGGCCTTCCAGGACCACCCGTCTTGTCGAAGCAGGGGCCAAAGTGGTGTATTGAAGCTGGGCCCCTCAACCACCAGGATCCCCCTTTCCGAATTTCCACGGGTCGCAGCGCACGGCAAACACGCCGGATTCCATTGATGTAAGCCTGGAACCTGGGCTGTGGGCGTTGGATCCCAGTGATGCTAGTCTGGAAGTCCAGCAGCGTCACTGGGAGGTCCCCTCACCACGTACAGGTGTCCACGTCGAGGGGTAGAGCAAAAGGAAAAAGAGACAGAGGATGACCAAAGAAAAGATGGGCAGACCACTTTGAGATTGGAACAGGCGGATCGCCTAATCCAAGAAGGAAGATAAGATAATCGCAATCCCTCCCACCCCAACCAATAGATAGGATATATTGACATACTGTGATATAGCACATCGCAATGAAATGGTTCGAGAATGCATGGCATTCATAAATTAATCCCAACCCCTTTCACCCCCCAAACAATAGACATGACTATCTTGCCCATCACATTGAAAATTGTCTGATAGAATTTTCTCTCTAGCTTTACATTTCCAGGTACTTTCTGTGATCTGGATTCTTACAAGTGGTAGCCTTCAAGGCTGTTGAAGGATGATAGTACCACCAAGCTAATCAATTCCATAATTTAAAAGTGCAAGACATATTTTACTGGCAATTAGCTGTAACTCAAGTACCATGTTATTTTCAAAGATACTACTACCTCCATGGACTGAGTTATTTTTGTAAAAAGTTGACTTTTCTAAAAACATAAGAAAAATGACACAGAAAATAAATTTTATGCATGATATATATATATATGTGGAACATTTTATTAACATTAGAATTATAACACAAGGATATCAAAATATGTAGTATCTTCAGAACAACAGATTACTATCAAAGGTTCTGTACAGTTTGAGCCAATTTAAAGAATGGATCAATGCACAAACAAATCATATCACATTCAGAACAAATATTTTCTCTTTTTCTGCCCTCTTTTCGTATCAGTACAAACATGGCAGTAGCTTGATGCATTTTATTTTATTTTTTTTATTTTTTTTTTGCATGAGGAAATTTGCACAGTAGAAGGAGAAAGAATGACATCCACTTAGGTTTAAAGAGATTGATTTTTTCTACCACTTTCCAATCTGAAAATTGTTTACAGATAACTGAAATTTTGCAACAGAAATTTATTTTCTTTTTCCAGTGGCATGGGTATTCCAAAAGAACTTGTTTACAAAATGTAAAAACATCTTTTGTACCACTTTACTGTTTTGTACACACAGTACAAATGTCATATCAGATCTGTTCATTGAACTCATGTTTCTGTAAATAAGCATTAGCAAAGAATTCTTTGCTTAGTATTAACAGTGAAAATTGATGCAAAAAAAAAAGCAACCTTATACATCAGCCAAAATAACAAAAAAACTCATTTTACTATCCATTCCCTCCAATAGTTTGTCTAATTTTTCCTTGAATTTATTCCAATTATCCAGTTCCACAACAACAGATGGTAGCCTAAATTCGAATTTACACCCCCTCATGTGCACTGGGTTTGCTCAAGCCATTCAACACCTTAATATTACAGATTATCTTGCAGGTGCCTAGGCTCCAGATGCTGCAGTTTTCCATATTGAAGCGTTTCTTGGTTAGAGCACCACTCCTTTATTCCGCTCACCAATCTCACTGCCCCTCTCTGTACCTGTTCCAGCAGCTCTACATCCTTTCTAAAATGATGCCTCTAGACCTGTAAGCAGTACTTAAGATGTGGCCTGACCATTGTCTAATACAATAGGATAATCACCTTATCTCTGCTAGCAAAATTCCTTTATATCATTGACAAAACCCCATGGGCTGTTGTAGCAGGCTGTCTGCATTGCTTAAAGAAATTTATATCTGACTGCACAAAATGAAAAAGACCCCAAGGTCTTTTTCATTTTCCACTACCTGGAGTGTAGTATCACGCAATTAATACTTTACTCTGCAATTACTGCTACACATATACAGTAACTTGCATTTGTCAACGTTAAACTTCAAAACTGCTATTTCTCAGCCCATTTCTCTGTCTAATTTTTCTAGATCTTTTTGCAGCAGCATACCTTCATTACTGTCATTCACCACCCTGTTGAACCTTTTTATCATCTGCAAACTTGATATTAAGCCTGATTTATCTTCATAAATATCATTAATACAGAAAACAACAATGGGCCCAGCACAGAACCTTGTGAAAATCCAATAATAACATTAGTCCACAAATAGCAGTGTCCATTGATAACCACTCTGTCTTCCACCACAGCCATATTTTTACAAATAGCAGTAATTTGTCCTTAATGCCACACTGCCTGGACTTGTACAGCAAACTTTTATGTGCAACAGTATCAAAAGTTTTCCTGAAATCCTATTATATGACAACAAAATTATTTTTTGCAACCAGTTCCTTTGTCACTGCATCACAGTATCCAATCAAAGTGGTCAGCCAAGATCTCTACTTAACAAACTCATGCTGTGACTGAAGTATAACTGCCTCTTGTCTAGCTGATCCTGTCTTACTTCTTTAACCATTGCCCCCATTATTTTTACTGGAACAGAGGTTACGCTAACAGGTCTGTAATTAGTCATGTCGCTCTTTGATTTCTCCCCTTTGTGAATTGGGGATACACTAGTGTATTTCTAGTCCACAGGGATCCTGAATCTAAAAATGCTTTCATAATTAGGGCTAAGGGTTTGTTTGCCACCTTTGCTGCTTCCCTTAATATAATTGGATAGATCCCATCCACCCAAGGGACCTTTTTTTTATAATTAACTTCAACAATTTCTCTTCCACTTTCCTCTCAGTTATCACAAAATCATTCAGCTCCTTGTTAGCATCTGATAAATTTCTGGCATTCACTCCCTTAAAAAATTCCTTGTGTGTGAATGTCGATGCACAATTACCCCCAGGTCTTTTTAATTTTCTACCACCCTAAGTGTAGTACCACACGGTTGGTGTGTTCCTTTGGGGTTACTTCTACTCATATGCAGTAATTTGCATTTGTCGATGTTAAACTTCAGTTGCCACTTCTCAGCCCACCTGCCCAAAATTTCTAGATCCTGTTGCAGTAGCACACTGCCATTACTGTCAACCACCCTGCCAACATTTGTATCATCTGCAAACTAAGCCTGATATACCTTCATCAACATCATTAATAAATATACAAAACAACAGTGGGTCCAACACCGAACGCTGTGGAACTCCACTAATAATATTAGTCCACAAAGAGCAGTGTCCACTGATTACCACCCTCTGTCTTCTCTCACTCAACCACCCTTTTATCCATTGCAGCAATTTACCCTTAATATCATTCTGCTCCAATTTGTACAGTAGTCTTTCATCCACAACAGTGTCAAAAGATTTCCTGAAATCCAAGTACATGATATCAAAATTATTTTTTGCATCCAATCCCTTTGTAACAAATCAAATTTGTCAGACAAGACTTTCCCTTAACAAACCATGCTGTGTCTGAATTATTGCTGAAGTCTTGTCTAGATGATCCTGCAATGCATCTTTAACCAGTGACTCCATTATTTTACCTGGAACAGAAGATAAACTAACTGGTCTGTAATTACTCATGTCACCCTTCAATCCCCCTTTGTGAATTGGAGATACATTTGCATGTCTCCAGTCCATGGGGACCTCTGCAGAGTCCAAGGCAATCTGGAGTGGTCCCCTCTTCAGAGTCCAAGGATGCTCTCATAATTAAGGCTAAGGGTTTGCTTAGTTCCTTTGCCACCTCCTTTAATGTAACTGGAGATTCCATCCACCCCAGGTGCCTTTCTTATGTTTAACTTCAACAATTTCTCCTCCACTTTGCTCTCAGTTATTACAAAATCATTAAGCACCCTGTTACAATTTGATAAACTTCTTGCATTTTCCTTCTTTAATAACTCCTAATATTTTTTTTTTTTTTTTTGGTAGTTGTTGGTGCATATGCTTCTGTGGCCATAATGCACCTCCCAAGGTTTTTGCAGTACTCTGATCCAAGGCGGAGGCGGGAATCGAACCCGTGACCTTTGGTTTGCCAGGCAGGCACTTTACCCACCCGGCTAGCCTGGTCGGCACTCCTCATGTGTGAGGAGATATTAGTGGACCAATCTGAATTTATCCCCTTCGTTTTAGAGTTTATATAAGTAAAGAAATCCTTGCTGTTTTTCTTTACATCCTTTGCCAAAGATTTCTCGTAATCTGCCTTTGCTTGCCTAACCTCCTTTGTGACTTGTTTATAGACTAGCTTATATCTGCCATAGGCTTCTGTGTCGCCTGATAATTTATATGCAACCCATGCATTTTTCTTCTCTGCCACGAGGCTCATTTGTTCATTTGACAACCATTTAGGCCTAAATCTTGAACAATATTTCTTAATAGGTATGAAAAGTCTAGTAGCTTCCACGATTAATTCCTTGAATGCTTGCCACTTAGAATTTGCTGTTGGTAACATCAGTTGGTCCTACTGTACAGAATTTAAAAACTGTCTGAGATCTCTGTAGTCACCTTTATGGAAGCAAAAGCCCTTTCCTTTACCCCCGATGGTAATTATATCTTTAAGTAAATCCCACATCAGCACACTGTGATCACTGCCACCTAGTGGTTCCTTTATCTGCAAATTCTTAATACACGAATGATCACTGCTGGTAACCAGATCAAGAGTATTACCCTCTCTGGTTGCCTCTCGAACGTTCTACTTCCCAAATTCCAATTCTGCATTCCTAATATCTGTGTGACACCATTCTCTGATATCACAACAATATCCGCCATTGATGTCTTGACCAACACTTCAAATTCAATAAAATTATTTACTATACTTCTAGCATAGGTGTGCATGCAAGTATACATGCACCTATTCTTATTCTTAGTTACCCTAACACATCCCATGTATTTATTTGTTTCATGATGACTGCCATCAGTCCCTGAAACCCCTAGCAACCCTCACTTCAGGCCACTGCTCATTCTAATAGTAGTGCAAGAATCACCTTCACCTCTGCCTGCGGCTACTTTTAACCTTTTAGTCTGTGAATCCCTCCCCCAGGCTAGCAGTTTTCCGTGTGAATCCCTCCCCCAAGCAGTTTTCCGACCCACCTAATGCTGCCTCGATAGCATCAGCAAACACTCTTTCTATTTAAGTGTATCTCATCCCTGTAGAAGCAGTCTCTCCTGTTAACAAGCACAGACCACGCTGAAAAAAATTCTACCCCATGAGCCTTGCACAATCCCTCCAGGGCCAAATTGATTGACAAGGCTCTCATCATATACTCTCTCCTATTGTGCCTATGCGAATTGCAGACACTTTCAAATTTAACCCTAACTCACGACTTTTTTTTCAACATTGAGCTGTACTTGTTAAGTAAATTTGCAGATCTACTCTTAATGTCATTGGTGCCAACGTGTACAGTAATATCACTCTTTGTGCTTTTAAAAAATGATATCTGCTTGCTCTACAACATCATCAACTTTTGCCCCTGCAGACATACCCTGGTCCTATTCCATCTATCCTTTTTACACAATATATTACCCATCTCACTGACAATTGAGTCACCAACAATAACTCCTGTGGAACCAGTGCATTCTGTCTTGGAGATTGCCTCTGTGTTGCCTGATGAACAAGAGTGATATCTGCTCTACATCAACGTTTGCCTCTGGCAGACATACCCTGGTGCTATTCCACCTATCCTTTTGCATAAGATATTTCCCACTTCCCTGACAGTAGAGTCAATGACAATAGCTACCTTCTGTGGGACCAGTGCATTCTGCCTTTGTGGTTGCCGCTGAGTTGCCTGATGGGCTCCACTAAATTCCTTTGACGGTATCCACCCCATTCTTCAAGCTCATGTAAACGCCTAATATTCTCACACTCTTTACATTGAACAAACACAAAGATACCACCCCCTTCCAGTGGCTGTATCATGTCTCTTTCCGCAAACATCAAACAAGTTATACATTTCACGAGGTTGTGATTTGGAGGACAACCCCTCCCCCAATTCTCCCACAAGCAACCACATTGTACAGAATTTGACTGCTTTGCTGCTCTGGTGTGAGGTATGATTTCCATTCAAAGTTTAGTGTAGTGTAGTATTCTCAATTTAATTGAGAATACTACACTAAACTAATATACTTAAATGCAATAATAACACTGTGCACTTGTTTTGCAGCAATAATGTATATTACACTATTAAGTTTTACATTATTAAATACATATATTATGATACTGAGTTTATGAATGTAAGTCATACGTTATCAAGTTTATGCTATACCGTTACACTTATCAAGTTAAGTTAATTAAAACAGTTAATAAAATTATCTATTACCGGCAACCTATGTGATTTGAACTTTCGAGATACCCATTAAATACAACTGAGACACTAGAATTCCCCTACCATGTGCTTATGTTAACACGAGAAGGAAAGAGATAAGCAACACTGGCTTACTGGATATAAATGTCATAAATATAGATGATCCTGTTTGGTTTACTAACAAATTAAATAAATATTTAGAATTCATGAAAGTTCCACTCAGCAGCTCTCAAAAGAGATCCGATACAAAGCAGCCTCAAAACAAGGGTCTTTATTTAAATTCAGTTTTGTTTATACCAAAGTTCAATACTGAGTCTCAGGACTTCAGCCCTGTGTATATCTCAGAACTTAGAAATATATTATATGCATTTGGGTATAAAGGGTAACTGATGTTTGTAAAGAACCTTTTAGTTTTTTTTGTTTGAGCTGTTTTCTGCAAACACAACTCTCAGTCTATATTACCTGAATATGTATAATTTTTTGTTTATGTCATTTTCTTCTTTAGGTAAGGGCCATCTCTGTATATAACTTATATGTAAATGTCAAGTGGAATGAAGGATTTGGTTGTATAGTAAGATTACTGATGATAATTTTATGTTAATTTCTTTTTGAATCAGAAAGGATTTCTCTTTTGTACACATCAGAGATTAAAACCCATTTATTCAAAAAACAAATTAAAGATTAAGATATGCATGTACACTATGCATTCTGCAATTTCACATTCTTCACTTACTCCATCTGTTCATACCTTTACCTTTCAAATACCACCCAATATCTTTAAATAAAATTGCTTTCTCTGATTTCTCTATTGAAAATATCAGAAATCTCTGTTAGTTATTTCACAAACAGGAAAAAATGATGCCAAGCTGAGTACGAAAATACAAATATGAAAATATGTAGAAACAAGTATTTCTTATGTAAACAAGTAGGAGTTGCTTTTGCTAAGGTTTGCTTAGGAAGGAACCACATTTGCTGAATGTTTTTTTCCAGAATTTAAGGTGCAGTGTAGGCTAGCATGAGGCAGTCACAATCGATTCACTCAGCTAAGGCAGCCGCATGCTCCCACTTGTTTACATTGTGAATAGAAATGACATTGACTATAACTGTTTCCTTGCATGCAAAGAATAAAATACTCCTGCTCCTCACAACAAATTATCTATTTGAAAAGAAAATTATTATATATTTCTTTAGTATTTATTGCACTTATTATCAATATTTAAATTCAAATGTTGGCAGTTGAATTATAAATTGCAAAACTGTTGTCAAATAGGAAAAAAAAAACAAAAAAAAAAACACTGCACACTGGATAAAAAAAATGAGTGCAATATTCATACATAATTGTTTTGGAAAACAACATTGCTACAGCACCTTTCCTGAATGTGAATCTGATTTGTAACAAATTTTCAAGAAAAAATATCTATTGGAAGCTGTGTTATAAAATTATAAGAATTGATATCAAACCGAAACTTCTGCATCCATTGTTATTTTGCATACAAAAAAAAAAAAAAAAAAACAGAAAAAAAAAAGTGTGCACTATTCATAATGGATTATTTTTTGAAAATTATATTGTCACTAAATCTTTCTTTGATATATATTTGACTTAATAATGAAATTTCAGGAAAAATTTTCTATTTGGAAGCAATGTTATAAACTTCCAAGATCCAGCATCAAATTGAAAGTGACTGGAATAAATACAATTTTTTAATTTTATGAACTAGATAATATTACTAACCAGAAAAAAATAAAATAAAAATAATAATAAATAAATAAAACATTAAAAATAATGAGAAACCTGAGCATTAAGTAAGCACTACTGTAGTTCCAGTCGGTCGTTAAATTTTGCTGTTGATATTCCATCTTAGTTTCAAAATGTTATCTCTGAAATAGATCTATTTCAGTTTCTTAAAATTTAGAAGGAAAATAAAATCACATGAAGTATATTTATACCTTATAAACTATCAAAATTTATCACTCTTTTCAAAAATAAGTTTCGTGAAGATGTGTGGGCTCGCAGTGAGTTCCTGGAACACGCATGGGCCTGCGGCAATGAATTTTTGAATGCATGTGAGCTATAGGTAGTGAATTTCCAAATGTCATCAGTTCTGGGTTTCTTTTGGAATTTTGGATTTGTAAAAATTAACACTTGTTTTCCATTTGTGCATAACACACTTTTTAAATGTTAATTTGTTTTTTTGATTAGTTCTCTAACATCACAGTGAAATTACCAAAAATCAAATCAAAATAAGTCAAAAATCAAAATTCTAAAAAATAAACACAATTAAAAAGAAAAATACTTTGTTGTTACTTTTTTTTTATGCAGTAATATTGATACATCTATTTATCATGTGATTCAGTTTCATCTTTTACATGCTTAAATTGGACTATTGATGCTAACAGGTATGAATTTTTATTCCTATTTCCAAACCTATTTTCCATCTATTATAAAACTATATCAACAATTACTTGGAAATACAAATAAGATGTGGCAACATCTATTTGAAGATTTCTAAACAATTTGGGCATAAATGGGCCCATCACCTGAAATGACCTTGATAAGCACATGAATATATATACAGAACCTACAGAGAAAAAAGGATATATGTGTATGTATTCTAGAGTCCACATATGAAAAACAAATATGCATGAACTCGCAAAGAGGTTTAGTATAACTCATCACATTTTAATAAACATTTTCCAACTAGCATGTTGACATTGATTCAATACTAATACAGTCATACCCTGGTTAACGTTACCTCTGATAACGAAGCTTCGATATAACAAAGTCCACAATTTCAAGCCCCATTTAACATAAAAAAAATATTTAAATTTAAGGCCAATGCCCGACAATCATCCGATTGGTGACTGAAGGCGACTCGTTACGTACTCCCGAGTGCTCCTGAGCTGTGGGTGTGTCTGTTATAACAGTTTTGCGCATCATTCGCCTAATTTAATCGTTGTTTACACTTCACAGGGTGTGTTTCAGTGTGGTGCATTGCAACGATCCATATCTGTCAGTTTTCTTGGTATGCCAGATCGTGATTTTTAACTGTCCTCCATTTCCTTTACATGATTGACGTTGTTTCAGTGTAGCGCATTGCAATAATTGATGTAGGTTCTTTGATAGCATTACATAACATATTGTAAATTTTAATAGAAATATTTTTGTTTCAGTTAAAATGTCAGAATTAAAGAAAAGAAAAGCAATTTCTTTGGAAACTAAATATCGTACGGCGTGTTGAAAAAGGCGAAAGAAAATCCAATGTGGCACATTCTTTAGGATTAGTGCAATCAACTTTAACAACCATACTAAGTCAATCAAAAAAAAAAATAAAACAGTCTGCTCAGAATTGTACAGATGTTACAGCGGCAAAATTAACTCGCTTAAGGAATCAATTTTAGAAAAAATGGAGAAAATGTTAAGTTTGTGGATAGATGATATGTCACAACGTCATATGCCTTTAAGTCAAATGGTGATTCAAGAAAATGCATTATTTTTGTTTGTTTAATCACCTGAAATCTAAACAAATGGAAGAATTAAGGAAACTTTTGGGGCTTCTCGTGGTTGGTTTGAGAAATTTAAAAAATGGGCCAGAATTCATAGTGTAAAATTAACAGGAGAAGCTGCAAGCGCAGATGTTGAAGCTGCAAATAAGTTTCCAAAAAAACTAAAGGAAATAATTGAATGTGAAAAATTTCCACCAAATTTGGTGTTCAATGTTGACGAAAGCAGTTTGTTCTGGAAACGGCCACAGTTTACCATTCAGAAAATCCGAGGGCGTTAAAAGGTAACATAAAAATGAATTTACCTGTAATATGGAAAGCAAATAGAAAAGCGTAGGTTACCAAGGAGTTATTTACTGATTGGTTTGCTAACCACTTTTGTCCTGAAGTAAAACGGCATTGTCAAAAAAATAACTTTGAAGAAAAAGCTTTTTTGTTGTTAGTCAATGCTCTGGGACATCCTACTGATCTTAACACGTCGGACACATGCATTCCTGTCAAAGTTGAGTTTCTTCTAGCAAACACAACTTCCCTAATTCAACCATTGGATCAGGGAGTAATAGCATCATTTAAAGCTTATTATCTGCGTCGAACATTAAGCAATTTAACTGAACTAGGGGATAAAGAGTTAAAACTTTTTGGAAAAACTACACCATTAAAAACGCAACTGAAAACATTGATAGTTCTTGGAAAGAAGTCGCTAAGAAATGCTTAAATGGAGTTTGTCGCAAAATATGACTGACAGTGGTAGAGAATGAAAGGGACCTGGGGGTGGTTGTGCAGGCAGATATGAAGTTCTCTGAGCAGTGCAGACGAGCTGCAAAAGTAGCTCATGGTGTATTGTCAATGATATATAGGAATTTTTCTAGCAGGGATAAGGAGGTGATTATTCCCTTGTATAAGGCAATGGTCAGGCCACACCTAGAGTACTGTATACAGGTCTGGAGGCCTCATTTCAAGAAGGATGTAGAGCTGCTGGAACGAGTACAGAGAAGGGCAACAAGATTAGTGAATGGAACAAAGGGGTGCTATTACGAAGAAAGGCTTAAGTTTTGCAAATTACAGTGTCTGGAGACTAGGCACCAGCGAGGTGATCTGATAGAGGTGTATAAAGCCCTGAATGGTTTGAGCATGCTCAATGCTGATGGGATTCTTCCTCTTGCTCAGAATAATCACCTGAGAGGGCATAGATTCAAACTGAGGAAAGATAGATGTAGGATAGACGTGCGGAAATTTGCCTTTAGCCAGCGGGTGGTTGGTTGGTTGGTTGGTGGAACAGACTTCCATCCCTTGTCGTGGAAGTTGATAGCTAAATAAGTTTAAGGCTCAGCTGGACAGGTATTTCGAACGAACAGAGGGGTGAAGTGGAAATGGTTTTTTTTTTTTTTTTTTAGCTGATGCTGCATAAGCTTGCTTTCTTGCATCAAATGCCTCTACTAATGCTAATATGGCCAGAAATTGTACTAGAAGAAGAAAATAACATCCAAGAAATTAGAAATGAAGTTATCCAGATGGCTCAATCAATAGGCTTCAAAAATGTCGATGAAGAGGATGTTAGAAATTTATTGAATGCAGAAGATGATAGTTTTTCAGTGGAAGATTTAGAAAACCTTGTTAGCAACGAAGACAAAGATAATGAAGACAAAGTTAAAGAAGTCCCTGACGAAAAAGTGTTAACAACCAAAGATTTAAAAAGGTGCTTAAATGACATTGAAAACGTTTTAAATTTTTTTAGTGAAAACGATCGTGATTTAGGAAGAAGTGTTATTGTTAAGCGAACGGTGTTAAATGCAATAACTCCGTATAGGCAATTGTTAAATGAAAGAGAAAAAAAAGCATAAACAATCAACTTTAGACTCATATTTTAAAATGTGATTTCACTTTGTATGTAAGTTGACTGTTTATTCAATAAAACTTATCTTTGTTCGAAAAAAAGCTTTTCATTTTCTTTACGTAGGAACGTATCCCTATTCTAGCCACGTATTTTTATCTCTGAAAACGAAGTAACGCTTAACGAAGTAATTTCAGTAATTTCGTGGAATGCATCCTATTCGTTAATCGAGGTATGCCTGTATTCCATACAATACTGATGTACAATTTCATTCTGAATGACACACCATGCAATTTTTTTTTGCAGATACAAAAAAAACATTACTAAATTAAATATATTTAACTAAATAAAGTACTTAATTAAATACATTTAATTTAAATTAATAAAATACTAAATTAAATACATTAATTACCTTTATCAAAGTTTCATCTTTTTCAAACTTGGAAACATCACCTTCTCCTTCTCTATTCTCTTCTTGTTCTGACATACCCAGAAGTTCTTCTTCTTCTGCACTAGCTTCTTCTATGAGGTAATCTGTAATATTCTTTAAAAGTGGATTCTGGGATACCAAAAGAAATCCCTGGAGAGAAAAAAAATTAATAGCATATATCAGTGCACAGTATGAGCAAAGAACTTTCCTATTTCTGGTCAAATTCAGCTGAATGGCATAGCATTATATTAAGACAATGGCAGTAACCTTCTCAACAGTGTGCAAAAATTGTGTGATCATGGGAGAAAAATTGAGGATGCATACTGGAACACTACTTCTTCATGAAGCCACTGATGATATTATTATTGTCTTAATCGCAATTCAACTGACTCTGATATCAGTATTAAAGAATTGGAAAATGAACTGTAATCAGAATTAAAAAAGTAAGTACAGTTAGTTGCGATAGTTGTGTTCCTATAAACCCTCGTGCAATATAAATAACAGGCCCTATGGGAAAAATAGGGTTAGGTGCCGACCACCCAAGATTGAACACACATTTGTAACCAAAACATTACCAAACAGACTGTTATGTAATGAAATATTGCTAATGCTTTTCCTTCTATCGTAAGCAAACTTGTTCTTTGTTTGATTTTCTATCCAAACAGATGACAGCCGTTCCATTTCTTCAAATTCTTTGTCTTGATCTAATGGATTTTATTACACTTTGAGTTGTTCCTGCTGTGAAAGTTTTTATTTTCTCTGTATTCTTTCTAAATCTCAGCATTGCCTCATTTAGGCCTGTGGCACATGCAATATCACGTTCTTTCATTTTGCTCAAAGTGTTTCAGAATTTCATATTTTTTTCTCTATGGACAGAGGCAGACTGGCCATAAACCTTACCGGATGCCAGAAGACGATGGAGGCCGGTGTGATTTTGGCCATAAACGCTAGTATGAGGCCACTACAAATTTTCCCCGATAAGAATTTTTGACCTAGTCCACCTCTATCTATCCATATTGCTTTTCTTTTTCTCTCTGAATCTGTAGTGTCTTCACCAGGATGCTTCCTTTTCACCCCTTTTAAGTATTTTACACATATTTAGGGAATAAAGCACAATTACAAGATGAGGAGGCACACTTGATACACATAAACAAAGCTGGCTTGTGTAGCAACTGAATAAACAACACCATAAAGGCAGACACACTATTAACACCTCACTAGCTCACATTTTACTAAAGTACATTTCTGGAGGTCACTACCATAAAACAATAAAAACAATTTCTAGTTGCGTTTCTGCCAGTGGGATCTGTTATAAACTGGTAGTAAACTCGATCTAATTGCATTTGCGATAATACCGATAGCTGGAATTGTGTCGGTTTTTATGTTATTATGGTGAAATGTGTTTCTCCCTTCACTGATATAAAAAACAAAAGTACATTTTCAGAATCTTCTCTTCGTTCCTATTGTGTTGCGTTCAGTTGGGGTGATTCTGCATTGGACTGCCATTTCTTGTAAACACAAAGGCGAATCGTGCATAAGTGAATTCGGTTTGTGTTATATACGACATTATTCCCCTATTTATAAATCATGTATGATGGAATTCGTGTAGTATAAACAAGGGTTATACAAGGACTGACTGTATACTTGTTTTGGCTGGTGCCATTTTTGTTTCCATTGTCTGAATATAAATAAATAGTTGTGCATATGTATATAAGTTAACCACAAAATATTAATTAACTTTTGGTCAAAAATTGATGTGCCACTAATACAGAACATCCCTAAAATTTCAACGTAACATTGCCTTATGCATGACCATAGTACTACACAGGTTCTTTTCAAAGCTGCCAAGCTATAACACTCTTCTCTGTAAAACTATATATTCTTGTATGAATATATATGCAAATAACATGTTCAGTTCATTAGCATCTCTTTGGGGGTGTTTATAATCTTGCTGTTCCTGTCATGTGTCAATATCAGTTCATCCTTTTCCTTTATATTTTCACATATGCAAACAATCTCCACCCCCCCCCATCTCTCTCTCTCTCTGCAAAATCATAATCTGCCTTTACCTGTTTTATTCCCTGAGTAATATGACTGTGAACTACTCTGTGAATATCCTAAGTAATCTTTTCTGATATCAATTCTTTGAATGTCCATTCAGAGTGTGCCATATCTTTCTCAAGGTATGAAATGGGTTGTAGTGTCTTGTCAATTATTTTCTGAAACACTTACCATCTGACTTATGTATCCCTTAGAAATTCCAACTGCTTTCATTGAATAGAACTATGTCGAAAGTCAATATATTCCCCCTTAAGAAAACCCTTTGAGTTTACTCAAAATAACTGTAATTCTTGGATTCCTCACATACCAAAATGTTTTTGTCACTGACTAGTGGATACTAAACTTTTAAGTTTTCACAGATGAATCTTTAGTAATGACAAAAATATTGATTCTAGTGGCTTCTTCAACGATTATGTAGAAACCCATCATCTAGATGGTCCAAGAACCAACTGTTAACAGGCAAGTATCCTATCCACAAGTCACAATGTCTGAATAGCTCAAGTTCCACCCCCCCATAAAAAAAAAAAAACATTCTGATTTTCTTGCCATCCAGTTGCATGTATGAGATCTGTTCAAAAATTATCAGGACTGCTATGATATAGTGGCAACAAGCACATTCATCAAGTAGGCAACTTAATTCCCCTTTGATGACAAACTAAGCTTAAAGATTTTCCCGTTATTGGAATCACTTCAGGACAGTTGATTTTGAAACTGCCAAAAGATGAGCTGTCATATCACATTATTATATGTACATCATCAAACCAACATCCTTTCAGGGGTTTTTTAAGTCTAGGAAACAAAAAATACACGGGGCCATATGTGATGAATTGGGGGTTCTGTGCTTGGCCAAAAAACTGAACAAGTAGTGTTAAATCTGATGGTGCATTATTGTGATGAAGTGAGAAGTCTGGAGTTTAATTTTTCTGGTCTTTTTCTTCCAACTGCATCAAAAAGCATCTTCAGAACTTTCATGTAGAATTCTTTATTAATTATTTGTCCCTCTGCAGTACATTCATAATGGATAACCTTGGAGTAAGAAAATGCTACCAACATGGCTTTCATTTTGCTGTGCACTGGCCATGCTTTTTTTGGGTGAGAGGAAGAGGGCACCTTCTACTGGTGTGACTGCTCTCTGTTTTCAGGATCATACCTGTAAATCCACATTTCACCTCCAGTTTAATTTCAAAAATGTCTTGTCAGCTGTCACATTTTTTCTTTGTTGACAATCACGGCATTAACTTTGCATAAACATGCTCGTACTTAAAGTTTTCACAAAAATGGAATGGCACGGTCCAATGGATGATGCAGGTTTCTTCAACAATTTCATAAACAGCTAATAGTTGGTCATTTCATACCAAAGTTTGTACTCGAGGCATGATTTCATTATAGTCGAAGATGGGGGCCATCCAGATCACAGATCACTTTCAACAGATTCCCTATCCTCCTTGAAATGATGATACCAGTCAAAATGTTGTACCAGTCATGTACAAACTCTCCTATATGCTATTTTAATATGATCATATGTTTCACTTGCAGTTTTTCTAATTTACAGCAAAATTTAACATGTGCACTCTTTTTTAGTACATTCCAACATTTTAATACGACAATATGTGAAAACATGACTTCATTAGCTGACAATAATAAACTGCCATAACAAAGTGAACAGCTCACTACATGGAAGTAAGGATAAGATATGTCTAAATACATTATGCTTTGCTGGATGGCACTCTGTTATCCCAACCTTGAACAATGAGCATAATCTGATTACTTTTTCAAACATACATCACATAACTGATCATCACACTCAATGCAATTATTATGCCTGTAACACACTCCTATTCTGTTCTGTTTTCACACTTTGTTATACCAGAGTGTTAATATTATTCTAATGTTTCTCAGTCAATGGATATATTAGTTGATAGCTTAAATAAATTTAAGGCTGAGCTGGACAAGCATTTGGAGTGAACAGATGAGTGAAATGGGAGGGGTTTTTTTTTTGGCTGATCCTGCATAAACTTGCTTTCTTGCATCATATGCCTCTGCTAATGCTAATATTGTTCATGAATCCATGTCTTCTAATTAAAAGTTTAGCCCCTCTTCCTATTTTTGCATCTGTCTTTCCAGTATATATTTTACTTACTTTACTTTTCTTTGTTACTTACATATTCAAATTATGCATGAAGTATATCATAACACCATTTATCAACCATAGTTCCAGCATTAGTATAAAACTGCATTTTAATGGCTATCTGGTCAGCACTAGTAGTTTCTGAAACAATCCATCAGCAATTTGTTGTAGTCCCACAGTTAGTCTTGCAGTCAATTTCAGCTCTCTCTCTCTCTTAATACATTTTAAGTTTGTGTAACTGAACAGAAGAATTGAAGCAGTGCAAGAACCTTGGTCTATGCTACTGACCTTTTTATAATGTTCACCACACAAATTACCAGTGTCACTGAATTCTTAAGTCCTCTTTGTGACACTAGTAAAAAAAAAAACCCCAAGTATATTCTACTTTTACTAAACAAATTCCTTCCACCAATGGGGAAGTGTAAGCTGAGAAAAAGAAAGCAAAAACTCTTCCAGCAGCAAAATATTTGGCACAGAGAAACTTTCCACTGATTAAGTGAGAAAGCCCAGAAGCCTCGGTGCTTTAAAGGCTCTTGGATACCATCAGAAAATCTATGAAGAATGGATCACAGACTTAGATCACAAGATGAGAGGAGAGAATAGAAAAATTTTGCTGTTTGAGGATAACTGCACACCTCATTGCCAAGTGAATGCATACGTACAATCACCGTTGAGTACCTGCCACTTAACATAACATCTGTTCTTCAGCTTGATCAATGTGTGATCCAGCACTTTAAAGAATTCTATTAAAACATAACTGTATCTTGTCTCAAAGAAAAAGCACAAGGCAAAATGACAAGTGGTACTGCAGAAAATGTAGTTGCATGTTTCAGCACAGGATGAGATTGATGAAAAAGTGATTAAACTGCTTTAAATATGGTGGATTTGTCACCTTCAATGATGCAACAAATGAAGCTTTCCATGCTTCTTCCTCTATTAATCATGAAGAATGGTCTGATAATAGTGTAGAAATTTTTAAGGATGTGTATCACCAACTTAGAGTGTAAACATGTTTTGAAGATTAGCCAAAGTAGATGTGGACATTGAGTTACAGGATGTACAAATGGAGAGGCAATGGAACCTGAAATTTTTGGCAATAAAGAGAAACCTACTGTTGTTGAGCAAGAATTTTTGTTGAAGGAACCATATCAAGGATTAGAACTTGTATGTTGTTTTTTTCAAGTGCAGCCTAACTGCAAAAGAGAATGAATAGCTGCCACTGTGCCTTCATAATTCTCTTTTGAAATATGCTCTGCCTCTGAAAGACTGCATTTTGACAGATTATTTTTAAGTCTGAAACCAACTCCTCCTGTCAACTGTTAGGTGTTAATATATACAGCAATATCCCGGATAGCACTGATAATTGGTAACGAAACTGTTCCGTGTTATGCAAAACCGTGCTGATTGAGGTATAATTATAATGGGTTTTAAATGAATGCGTACCAGAGAAACAGTCTATAAACAAATTATAATAAATCTATAAACAATTTGCGCTTGATACCCAATTAAAAGTATTTGAAATAAAAAATACTGCAAAAAATTTTATTAATGAAAAGGTAACAATCATGAGAGATGAGAAAAAAGCTTATCGTTTATTTGGGTATTATAAAAATGAAGTTTGGTGAAGTCATCTCTTCTTTTTCTCGGTATACAAGTCTTTGTAGCATTGAATTCCATCTTATAAAATTTGCTGTATCTGGATGCTACATCCAACATTTGGATCTCCATTCATAATTGCCTTGCAGGCAATGTCAAGCCCCGAAAAACTTTCTTCTCTTCTGTTGAAAATTCTTTTGGTGCCACTTTGGTGTTATCCCTGTCAGAATTGTTTTCCTCTTCTTCATATGCAATTTTCTTATCAATTTCAAGGAGAGTTGCATCATCTAAGTTATTTGCATGTGAGTCAATGCAGTCATGTACATTGGCAGTGTCCAAAGTTTTGAATCCCAAGTCTTTTCCGATCTTCACAATATCTTTGGTAATTGTCTGAACTTGCGATTCAAAACCAATGAAATCATTTGCCAAATGGGGCAAAATATGCTGCCAAACATAACGCATGTTGTTGGCAATGATTTCTAACCAAGACGCAGATATATTTTCGATCGTATTTAGAGGGGTAAAAAATAAATTGTGAAATGAAAAGCTATCATGTTGTCTCGTCAGGATGGAATCAAGAAAAGTGGACACTGCTGCCACTGACTGTCTAGGGGACTACTGTCATATGTGCAGCATATATGAGACAATACAGTTGGCATCGCAGCATATATGTACCCGTACCTAGGCTACAACAACATAGCATATATGTAGAGTACGTGACTAGGCTATTGAATGAGTTTTAATATGTACAGTAAATTTTCAACTTACATTTAATTGAAAACCGTGTTATAGTGAAACCCGTGCTGTTTGAAGCCGTTGTTGTTGTTTGTTTGTTTGGTTTTTAGGAGCATTAGCAACTAAGGCCATATTGCTCCGGGATATGCGGTGGTCATTCCCTGACCTTTCCGCATCCTCCGTATTTGGTGGTGACGGGCTCGAACCCCCGGTCTAATCAAGAAGCGTGTGCTACGCACTGCCGCTCCTTCCCACCTGGCTACGGAGGCGCCAGTTGTTTGAAGCCGTGCTAAGCGAGGTATTGCTGTATATAAGTATGTACAATCTTCATTTTCTCGTTCAGCAATTTGGGTCAGAGGAAGAAGGAGCTACCCACCCTCTGTAATACATATTCTGAATTGATTTTACTATACTATATCAGTAGAATTACATTAAATATTTCAACTTTTCTTTGTCTTTTTCTGATTTCATGAACAACCTGATATAATGACTGTTTTTCTCATTCCCCTGGTTGATCACTATAAGAGCTTTGACTCAATTTAAAAAAAAAAAAATTTCTTAATAATAATTATATATATAATAAGTAGAAATATGTGCCACACACATTTGAAATTTCATGCACTTAAGTCTTTTAAACTGAAAAATGAAAGGAATAAGGTATTGATGTTTCTATTTTATATTTAAAATCTTTTTTTCATGATCAACAGAATTAATTTTTAAAATAAAAGGCGTAAAACACATATAGCATGTTTTAAAATTTTTAATTTTTATTAAAGTTTAAAAAGTACATGCAATAAGTACCTCAATCCATTAAGAATATATTAAATATTGGCACTGTTCAAACGGAATTTAAAAAAAAAAACCCAAAACATTTTTCCAAAAATTAAAAAGGAAGTTGGGTACGTCTCAGGTGACCTGCCTTCATTTTTGCTATATGTTGGAGCATCATCACTGCCAGATTAATGTAATGTTTTATTTTTAAAACATGTTATTTTTGAAATGTTTAATAGTAAATGCAGAAATGGTTGCTGGGAGACCAATATAAACAGCTGCCATGTGAGAATGTTCAAAGTACCTTTTAAAGACTTACACTAAAAGAATAAAACTTCCAACAGCAAATAAATATGGTTTGTTTCAGTAATTTACACATTCACAATCTGCAGCATAAAATTACTATACATTTTTATAACAGTTAATAATTCTCTTATATTGTTAGTAAGAAACACTACAATACAGTTACAGACACTACAAATTGCACAAATATCCAAGCCCCACAGGTAAAAGAATGCCAATAGAAATAATAAAGTTCCCTGAACAGTGCAGAGAGGATGCTAGGGGAGCTCATGGGGTTTTGTCAATGCTATATAGGAATTTTTCCAGCAGAGATAAGGTGCTGGTTATCTCGTTGTATAAAGCAATAGTTAGGCCACATCTGAGTGCTGAATACAGGTCTGGAAGCCCCTTTTAGGAAAGATGTGTATCTGCTGGAACAGGTGCAGAAAAGAGCAACGGGATTGGTGAGGGAAACAAAAGGTCCTCCTACTGATTCTGTATAAGCTTGCTTTCTTGCATCATTTGCCACTGCTGATGCTACCAAGAAAGGTTTCAGTTTTGCCAACTGCAGTATCTGGAGAGTAGGCACCTGTGAGATGATCCGATTGATTTGTTTAAGGCTTTGAACCGATTGAGCAAGCTAAATGCTGATGACATCCTTCCTCTAGCTCAGACAACACACAAGGGGACAAATTTAAATTCAGGAAGGATGGTTGCAAGATAGATGTGCAGATTTTTGCTTTCAGCCAGTGGGTAGTTGACTGTCAGAACAAACTTTCATCTGGTATTGTAGAAGTGGATATCTTGAATAAATTTAAGAACTACACAAATTATTAGAGGTTGGATGATTGATGTCAGAAAGGTGGGTTTTTTTTTTTTTTTTTTTTTTTTTGTTGATGCAGTATAAAGCTTGTTTTCTTGCATAATTTGCCACTACTAAGTCATGAACCTCTGAAATATTTTAGTAACAACCTGAAGGGATGTCTTGCATAAAGGAACAAAAGTGAAAAGCAAGATATCCTCTTATTTATGCCATTGGTTAAAATTTTGCAGCTTATGCACAACTTTTGCATTTAAAACAGCTCTGAAAGAAATGAAAAGTTAAAATTCAATGTATAAAATAAACATAGTATGCTCAATTAATGATGTCTAAGCACAAACTCTTATACCATATATAAATTTTGCTGCTGAATGCAAAGTTAAAAGCTAGGTATCTTTTATGTTGTTGGATAATGTTCAACAGTCTTCAGCAACTGAGCAGTAACATTCCCACTTAAACGTCTGTTTGGAGAAACAAAGAAAAACCCTGATGGCAAACCAACAATGGTTTGTTTTAGTAAGTTACACAATCGGAAGTCAACTGCATTGTTTTAGTAAGTTACGCAATCAGAAATCAACTGCATAAAATTAATAATGTATGTCATAATAGTGAATAAGTTTATTAAATCCACTGACTGGATGATGTGGGAGTAACAGATTGTATATCAAGTGGGCTTAACAAACCATAATGTCATAAGTTTAAGTGAATGAGTGACACAGATGAATCACTGGGAAAGCAGTTCCCATAGATTGCCGATAGTTTTCAGTCTCTTTCTTTACCGTTGCAAAATTTTGCCCAAATAGCCTTGCGGAATTCCTCAAATCAAAAGTTAATCAACAAGGTTGCCATCACATAAGCCTACAATCATCATAAAACAGGTAAAATGTTATTGAGTGTTTCTGCAGTACTGCTTGTTTGGACGGTACTGCAGAACACTAACATTTTTACTCATCTTATCTTCCATCATTTTTCAAATCTGAACACATTTTGCAACCAAGTTTTCAATTCATTTTTTTGCTTTACACCATGATTTACTACATGGATAACTATACACCCTTCAGTATAAAAACTGATAACTAGTCAATATGTATTTTTTTCCAAATAGGAGATATACTCTGGTTGTTCCGTCTTTATTACAGAAAATATTCCCCACTGTCCCCTAACAATTAAGTTCCCAACTAAAATTGCCTCATTTGGAACCCCCCCCCTCCCATTTTTTTATTATGTGTTCAATGTTTCATTACAGAGCAGTTTGTCTAAAACCTTTGCCAGTTACATATTCTGATAAGCTAGAAGAATAAATGTGAAAAGTTCAGAAGAAAACTGTCAATTTATCTTAATTTCAATAAGAATGCAAAACAAAAATTGTTTTCTCAACATAGAATCCCATGTGATGTCACTAGTGAGAAATTAATTTGGCTCTAAAAGATATTGAAAAGTAAAATGACGTTATCAAATATATTAATTAATAAAAAAATAAAATATTAAAAAAGAAACATGCCTGCTCCTCTGGTTCCTCAGTTGTCTCTTCCCCAATCCACAGCATCCTCTGTTTATCTAAATTTTGAATAACTCTGGCAGCTATCTTGATATCAGAACGTACTATCTGCTTGTGAGTTACAATACCATTGACAGAGCGTATTCGTCGACTCAGATCTCTATTTACAATAGCTCCTAGCTCAGAGTCACGAAGCTAGTAAAGATTACAAGAAATAAAAAGCATTATTGTAAGTAATTTGATTATTTCAATATTCAATTCAATCTTTATTAAGAGGTAAAAAAAAATGGGGGAAAAAAATACAAGAGGAGTGAAATATTCATTATTTAACGTTCTCAATTTCGAAAACAGGAAAGGTGTTTTAAGTAAAGGCAAATTACTTCTAAGCATAATTTGTCATTTACTTCTTAAGAGCGAAAAATTTCTTAGAAGTTTCTAAGAAGGAGGGAATTATTGGAAAGGGCTAAATTCGAAATACTGCAAGGCCTATAACTGAAATATTGATAGCACTATCAGTCCTCTGGATTTCACAAAAATTTCCCAAACTTCATCCAATCTGCCTAGAAGCTGAATGCAAATTGCTTCAGTGTACCAGCTGAATGCTGATATACTGAAGCAAGCACTGTTAGAAATCAAAAATTAATTAAAAAATTAATGTCAATTTAATTTCTAATGCAGCTTTGCACTGGAAATTAAATTTCACTGGCAAAATATGCATTTTATATTAAAATACAGCCATAGGACTGTTTATCAGTATAGTATGCTTTTATCCAGTAGCTAGCTTACTTAACATCTTTCTGTCTGTGGATTTATGTTTAGATATTCAATCAGACATAAATTAATTTTGATTGCTTTAGTAAAGGTACTGCAACAGACTCATGCCCCCCATCCCCAGACCTCTTCAGAAAAGTTGAGTCAAACTTTTCTTCATGACAATGGCTCTGAATGGCCCATCTAGACTTGGCTATCATTTCAAAAACTTTTCCAAAGGAAACGTTTTTGAAATGATTCCAAGGCTTCATCAGAAAGAGAAATTCAAATTTGTTTTTCTAACCTCATATTGGTCAGAACTGATGCAAAACATCTATTTCTTTACCTTTAATAACACCAAGAAGTACTGCAAACTTGTCTAAAAAAATTTTCATATTTTAAAATTATGCACTGCAAACAATGAAATTTGTCCTTCTTCAGCATATAAAAACATCATTTGGCAATAGGAACTTGTGTATCATGTGTAGCATGCAGCCATAAAGCACTTGCTCAGTGAACAAAAGAACAGAATCTTCTCTTGTTTTAGACTCTCCATGATCTTGGCAGTAGAAGTGCCTGTGACTTAGTCAGAATCAACCTACTGGTTTAGTCTGCTATGATAATCAATTTCCAAAATAGAAGTGGAGGTTTCAAACTGTTGCTAAAATAAATTTGTATATAACATTCTTCAATACATCTAGGACTAATGATATCAGTACACGGATTTCAGGTACAGTCATCCCTCGATTTGCGCAGGGGTTATGTTCTGGGAAAACACCGTGCAGTCCAAAGTGTTTGGACTGCACGGTATTGTTGGGATATCAGAGACGTGGTGTCACACAGATATAAGGGATGCAGAACTGCAATTTGGGGAGTACAACGTCTACAGAAAGGATAGACAGGATAGGAAGGGGGGGAGGGGTTATGCTATTAGTTAAGAAACACATAAAAACCAAGGAAGTGAAGCCAGTCGACATCGCTGGACAGTGCAGTGTTGAGTCAGTTTGGTGTGACATAAGCATTGGGAGATCAAAATTGAGAGTAGGAGTGTGCTATAGGCCTAATGACTCTGATGAGTATAATAAGGAACTGTACAGGGAAATAGAGTGGGCCAGTAGATCAGAGAGTCTTATAATGGGAGATTTTAATTTCCCAGATATTGACTGGAATTTGGGGGCTGGTTACTCACACACTAGCAGGGCTTTTGTGGATTTATTGGATGATTGTTTTCTACATCAGCATGTTCGGGAGGCAACTAGAGGGAGTAATACTCTTGATTTGATTATCAGCAGTGATTCTTCATGCATTAAGAATCTGCAGATAAATGAACCACTAGGTGGCAGTGATCACAGTGTGCTGAAGTGGGATTTACTGAAAGAGGTAACTACCATTAGGGACAAAGGGAAGGGTTATTGCTTCAGTAAAGGCGACTACGATGGACTGAGACAGTATTTAAATTCTATACAGTGGGACCAACTGATGATGTTACCAACAGCAAATTCAAAATGGGAAGCATTCAAAGAACTTATCTTGGAAGCTACTAGGCTTTACATACCAACTAAGAAATATTGTTCAAGGTTTAGGCCAAAATGGATGTCAGATGAACTAATGAGGCATATGGTAGAGAAGAAAAATGCATGGGATACTTACAAATTAACACATGACACAGAAGCCTATGATAGATACAAGTTGATATGCAACCAAGTTACAAAGGAGGTTAAGCAGGCGAAGGCAGATTACGAGAAATCCTTGGCAAGGGATGCAAAGAAAAACAGCAAAGAGTTCTTTACTTATGTAAACTCTAGAAGGAAGGGGATGAATCAGAT
This sequence comes from Mastigoproctus giganteus, assembly GCF_048544385.1. NCBI lineage: Eukaryota > Metazoa > Arthropoda > Arachnida > Uropygi > Thelyphonidae > Mastigoproctus > Mastigoproctus giganteus. Next base: position 52,886,497 of record NC_143586.1, on the reverse strand, counting down.
TGGTCCACTTGATATTGATGGGTCAACTGTTGATGATCCTGCTCAGGTAGCTAACAAACTAAATGAATATTTTGCATCGACATTCACACATGAGGAGTTATTCAGCAAGGGGAATGCCAGAGGTGTATTCAACTCTAGCAGTAAGCTACAGAATCTTGAAATAACTGGAAGTAAAGTGGAGGAGAAACTGTTGAAGATAAACACAAGAAAGGCACCCGGGGTGGATGGGATCTATCCAGTTATATTAAAGGAGGCAGCAAAGGAAGTAAGCAAACCCTTAGCCATAATTATGAGAGCTTCCTTGGACTCAGGGGAGGTACCCATAGACTGGAAATGTGCAAATGTGACCCCAATTCACAAAGGAGGATCAAAGGCTGACACAAGTAATTATAGACCTGTGAGCTTAACTTCTGTTCCAGGAAAATTAATGGAGGCACTGGTTAAAGAAGCACTGCAGGATCATTTAGACAAGACTTCAGTTATAGCTCAGACACAGCATGGTTTTGTTAAGGGGAAGTCTTGCCTGACCAACTTGATTGGATACTATGATGCAGTCACAAAAGAACTGGATGCAGGGAATAACTTTGATATTATATACTTGGATCTTAGAAAGGCTTTTGATACTGTTGCACATGGAAGACTGCTACACAAATTGGAGCAGTGTGACATTGGAGGCAAATTGCTGCTATGGATAAAGGGGTGGTTGAGGGGGAGAAGACAGAGAGTGGTAATCAATGGACACTGCTCATCGTGGACTAATGTTATTAGTGGAGTCCCTCAGGGCTCAGTGTTGGGTCCATTATTGTTTTCTGTATTTATAAATGATATTGATGATGGTATATCAAGCTTAATGTCCAAGTTTGCAGATGATACAAAGGTTGGCAGGGTTGTCAAGGACACTACTGACACTATGCTGCTGCAACAGGATCTGGAAAGGTTGAGCAGATGGGCTGAGAGGTGGCAAATGAAGTTTAACATTGACAAATGTAAAGTACTACATATGGGAAACAGCAACCCCAGAGCAACGTATCAACTCTGTGGTACTACACTGACAGTGGCAGAGAATGAAAGGGACTTGGGGGTGATTGTGCAGGCAGATATGAAGTTCTCTGAACAGTGCAGACGGGCTGCAAGAGTAGCTCATGGAGTATTGTCAATGATATACAGGAATTTTTCCAGCAGGGATAAGGAGGTGATTATTCCATTGTATAAGGCAATGGTCAGGCCACACCTAGAGTACTGTATACAGGTCTGGAGGCCTCATTTCAAGAAGGATGTAGAGCTGCTGGAACGAGTACAGAGAGGGGCAACAAGATTAGTGAATGGAACAAAGGGGTGCTCTTACGAAGAAAGGCTTAAGTTTTGCAAATTACAGTGTCTGGAGACTAGGCACCAGCGAGGTGATCTGATAGAGGTGTATAAAGCCTTGAATGGTTTAAGCATGCTCAATGCTGATGGGATTCTTCCTCTAGCTCAGAAAAATCACCTGAGAGGGCATAAATTCAAATTGAGGAAAGACAGATGTAGGATAGACGTGAGGAAATTTGCCTTTAGCCAGCGGGTGGTTGGTTGGTGGAACAGACTTCCATCCTTTGTGGTGGAGGTTGATAGCCTAAATAAGTTTAAGGCTCAGCTGGACAGGTATTTTGAACGAACAGAGGGGTGAAGTGGAAGTGGGTTTTTTTTTTTTTTTGGCTGATGCTGCATAAGCTTGCTTTCTTGCATCAAATGCCTCTACTAATGCTAATGCTAATGCTAACACACACAAGGTGAAACGTAGTCTATATGACATAGAGTTCTCTACCTGTACACAAAAAAAAAAAAATAATAATAAATTGAAAAAAATTGTCTTCATTCAAAATTAGAAACGTTCATAAAACTGATCTTAATAATACGTACCTCTAGATTTTTAATCTAAATTGATTGCTTATTTGTCGCTGTTTTCCTGTGATAAACTTGCAACAGTATCTGGCACTTTTTGGAAAAAATTAATTAAAACTGTTTGCTTAGAAGCACGCTGTTTTTCTCTATAAATTTCTTCATAAGGAACTAAAGCTAATGATAAAGTTCTGCGAAAATTTAAACTCCTCTCCAAATTAGGATCCATATCCAGAGCTTCTTGGGTAAGCTGATTTGCAAGTCTTAAAAACTCAGCTAGTCTCTTTGCAGTCAAATTTTTTGTGTGCATCTTCTTCGTTTTTATACTTTTTGTTATCTTCTTCACATTGTAAAAAAATATTGTCCACTGATAATTGTTCTCTATGAGATTCAAGGACTTCTGTGATATCTGCTGTTCCAGTTCTTCAAATCCTTCTCCGCTAATCATTTTTCTCACAATCTCAACTACCTCCGGCATTTCAACCATGGCTTATTTAGTGCAGCTATATGGCCACAGCTTTTTCCACACTGCATTCATTGTTGAGTTCTTAACTTCACCCTATGCGAACTCAATATTTTTTACAGCATCAAGGATGTTATAATTCCACCAATAATCTTGAATTGAAAGACTGCATATTCCATCAGTAGCTTCTACTAATTGTAAAAAAGATCTTCTCAGGTAATAAAGTTTAAAAGAAGCTATAATGCCTTGGTCCATCAGATGAATTAACGAACTTGTATTCGCTGGTAAATACAAGGTAACTTTCACATTTAGGTACAGATCGGACAAATGTGCAGGATTGTCAAGAATGAGCAAGATTTTGAATGCTATGTTCTTCTTCAGGCAATATTATATTAGCTATATGGTACAAGGAAGCCTGAGGCCTATGCTGCAACCAGCAAAAAAAAAAAAAAAAAAAATCCAGAATTACCCAGAGAGAGAGAGAGAGAGAGAGAGAGAGAGAGAGAGAGAGAGAGTGAGTGAGTGAGTGAGTGAGTGAGAGAGAGAGAGAGTGAGAGAGAGAGAGAGAGAGAGAGAGAGAGAGAGAGAGAGAGAGAGAGAGAGAGAGAGAGAGTGAGTGAGTGAGTGAGTGAGTGAGTGAGCGAGTGAGTGAGCGAGCGAGCGAGCGAGCGAGCGTGCGTGTGTGTGTGTGACAAAAGTCGAAGGGAATCACCAAGAAAGAGAAGAATGATATCCAGCTCAAGTACCTGAGCTGGATATCATTCACACCCAGGGGCTCACTAGAAGTGAGCCCCTGGGTGTGATGTATCTTTTTGTTTCGACGCAAAAGCAATTTAAAAACCAATCCTTGAAGATTTTAGCTGTCATCCAAGGCTTTTTTGCTCGATTTCCAATGAACTGGTAAGGAGCTTTTTGATATTCCTTTAAAAGCACGAGGATTTTCTGATGTATAAATTATAAGTAGTTTACACTTATAAAGTCTTATTTTGCTATGTGGCAGTCTGCACTGCCACATAGCAAAAGTGTTAGCCTATTTTTTGCAGCTTTGAAACCTGGGGCAGTTTTCCTTTCTTTTCCAATGAATGTTCGGCTTGGCATATACTTCCAAATTAAGCCGGTCTCATTGGCATTAAACACTTGACTTGCTAAACAGCCCTCAGTGGCAATAACATTCTTTAAAGTTTTTGGATACAAAGAAGCAGCTTCTGTATCAGCATTGGCTGCTTCACACATTAATTTTAGATTGTGAAGACTTTAAAGTTTTTTTTAAATTTTCAAACCAACCCTTACTGGCCTGAAAGACATCTGCATTAGATGGACCAGCTTCTTCTTCTTTTAAGCGATTAAAAATTTGCAGAGCTTTGGCATGGATAATTTCTGAACTAAAAGGCATTCTATTTTGATTAGGGTCTTCTATTCATAAAGAAAGGAATTTTTCTGTTTTCTCTATTAACGGATTTCTCACTTTTGTAGTGCTATTTGCACCCAATGATGCAGAACAGATAACTGAACTTTTAATTTTCTCAGAATTTTTCCTAATTCGTTGAATGCTAGATTCATTTATGCTGTATTTCTTGGCCAGTGTCACAACCTTTTTGCCATTTTCTAACTCCTTAACGATTTTTAAATTTTCCTCTAAATTAAAATTTTTTTTTTATTTTAGCTTTCTTCATTTTAGGCACTAATTAAACACACACTTTATACAGAGAAGAAATATTAAATCAGCAAAAGTAATGCTTACCGATTAGAACACTTGATGTTGCACAAACCAGAAAAATATTCTACCTGAACAGCTAAACGTTTGCCTTTCAGAGCTTTCTTCCGATGTGGAAACAGGAAGAAATCACACAGGGCTAAGTTTGGTGAATAAGGGGGAGTGGCAGAACCTCGACACCCATGGCAGCGGTCACTGGCTGCACAATATTAGTTGTATGAGCCTGGCATTGTCTTGATGGAGAAACCACTTCATGCTGGAAAGTTCTTGACATTTCTCATGAAGTGAAGTTTGACTCTGAGAACCTCAGAGCATGATTCTTTATTCATAGTTGTTCCATGAGGCACAAAATATGTAACAAGAATGCCTTTTATGTCAAAAATTACAAGAACCATTTGTTTGTCAGCTGAATGAGAAGCTCGAAATTTCTTAGGTATTGGTGAATCAGAGTGCTTCCACTCACTTGACTGTTGTTTTGTCTCTGGATTATAGTGAAAAATCCAAGTATCATGACAAGTCACTATTTGATTTAAGAAATTTCGGCTGTGTTTCAAAACGATCAATCATTTCTTTGCAGAAGTCTACTCTTCCATGTTTTTGTTCTGGAGTCAAATTGTGTCAAATCCAGCAGGCACAGATTCATGATATTTTCGGGTGATCGTTCATGATCGTTCACAATATTGTGAGCACTGCTGTATGAAATGGATATTCTAACAGCTAATTCATGAAGCGTAATTTGCCTGTCTTCATCCAAGATTTCCTGAGCTTTAGCAATTTGCTCAGGAGTTGAGGAGGTCATCTGCAACAGACTCATGGCCTTCATTGAATAGCCTGTGTCATTTAAATATGGCCATCCTACCAATTATCACCACATGCTTCATTCATCTCTAACTGTTTCTGATACATTTAAGCTTATTATTCTGTCCGTCTGACAGAATAATGAATCACATACTGCTGTTCAATTTATATGTCCAACAAGATACGTGCTTCAACATGACTGTCAGTGACATGGGGCTAAAAAAAACTCCTTTCATGCAACACTAGCTTGACAAGTTTTGGCATATACACAGTCTGCTCAGTAGCAATTAGGGAGAGTGACTCCAGCAGCAGTTATGGAAAGTTTGCGTGGTAAACATAAAATCTTTCATCAGTCCTCGAATTAAATGATCACCCCTCATAGAAATCAGAAAACTGTGGGCATATCTTCATTTATTCACATTTCAAGCAGGGGCAGTCATTTTAGTTCAATCACCTAATATAAGAAAGTCCTGATACCAGAAGAAAAGAAAATTACACATATGCCTTTATTCATGAATGTGGATTACTTCTTACTTCTCCAGCAGATGTTTCTTCCCAGAAACATCTGCTGGAGAAGTAAGATAAAAGAAGTTTCTACTCAGAAACGCAAGGTAACAAACTGTTTTTAAAGCAAAGTAACAGATGTTGCCTTGCATTTCAAACAGCCTCATATTATTAGTACACTAGATTGTTTTTTTTTACAATTGGAAAATAAAGCTTTCAAAGTAATATTTAAATGACAGAAAAATGCCCGTGTATATGAAATCACGGTCTAATTATGCACAGTACTCACTTTTAAAATCATCACAGAACAATCTATAAATAAATAATGTAATAAGTTGGTATATGAAAACTTTCTCATTCTGAATGAATAAATTACTTTTATCATTCATCAAATGTCACACTGTTTTATTAAATTGATAATTAAATCTAATTTTGTATAGCAAGGTCAAAAAAAGAATTAACTACCAATAAAGGTATCCAAGGGATATCAAGAATTGTAGCTTAATAAAGAAACTGGTTTAAACAGATTCATAGACAACTTATTTTTTACATTTTTTTAAAAAAAAATTAACATAAGAGCATTTACTCTAATATTATTAAGGTTCCAGCAGATTTCTTTGATGTTCACTGTTCTTTCAAATGTAACCCAACCTCTTCTGAAAAATCTTCTATCTGGCTGAGGGTCAGCAATTGCCACTCGCAAAAATCCAGAATAACGCTTGCACATCTGTCAAAAATAAACAACAACAACGCCATATCAGTTACTAATTAACTTAAGAAAGAAAGGGATAATAATCTTTACTATTTTTTGGTATTAGTACAATGAATTTGTTTTTTATTCCCTGGTATACTGCATAGATATCAGTTGTCATTAATAACAAATTGACAAATGAGAAGGCACACATAGCTAATTCTCTAAATTTAAAATCTTACACTACCCTAATTTCTGCAGCAATTTTTTCACTTACAACTTTGAGAGCAGCAATGCAGCCACAAATGAATGTTTTCAAAATGAAATATCACTTTAAAATGAAAAGTTATGAAAATAATTTGTAGGTTTTGTTTCATAAAAAAATAAAAAAAGCCTCATAATGCTCTGATTTTTTAACATGACTAGATATGAATATTTCTCTCTCTTCCTCTCTTTTTGAATCAAGAGTATCCTTAGTGCCATAAAGATAAAATATTTAAAAACAATATGCATCTGTTTCCCATCTTCTCTTTTGGGGATATTCTGGTCCTGACAGTGACAGATAAATGGGTGGGCTTATAATACTTGCTTATGAAATGACATCATTATCTAGGAGTGAATGTCTTAAAGTGTTTTCTGGTGTCTCCGAGACATAAAATGAAATGCAAAGATGTATACTATTATTATATTATTTTGAAGTCTATGCTACCATTTAATCCTGCAGCAATTTAATACAAAATATCATATTGATAATTAAAACAACCATATTTAGAAGCTTAATAACATCTCTCTGCAAAATAAAAAAAAGTCTTCCTCTATGGTCATCATATAGAAGCAGTGATTCCTAAACAAAATTACTAAGTTGACTGCCTCCTCTGTAGTAGTAAAGTTGGGGGGGGGGCTTCAAAAGAAACATGATAGAAAGATGATACAAAGGTTGGCAGGGTGTTAATGACAGTAATGGCAGTGTGCTACTGCAACAGGATCTAGAAAATTTGGGCAGTTGGGCTGAGAAGTGGGAACTGTAGTTTAACATTGACAAATGCAAAGTACTGCATATGGGTAGAAGTAACCCCAGAGAAACATACTAACTGTGTGTGTGTGTGTGGTACTACACTTAAGGTGCTAGAAAATGAAAAATATCTGGGAGTAATTGTGCAGTCAGATATGAAGTTTTGTCAATGATATACAGGAATTTTGCTAGCAGGGAAAAGGAGGCAATTGTCCCTCTGTACTAGGCAATGGTCAGGCCACACCTTGAGTACTGCGTACAGGTCTGGAGGCCTCATTTTAGGAAGGATGCAGATTTGCTTGAGCTCGTACAGAGAAGGGCAACAAGATTGGTGAGGGAATGAAGGAATCCTTTTACCAAGAGAGGCTTAAGTTCTACAAATTGCAGCGGCTGGAGACTAAGCATCTGCGAGGTGATCTGACTGAGATGTATAAGGCCTTGAATGGGTTGAGCATGCTGAATTCTGATGGGATTCTTCCACTTGTTCAGATTAAGAAACTAAGGGGACATAAATTCAAATTGAGGAAAGACAGATGTAGAATAGATGTGCAGAAATTTGTTTTTAGCCAGCGGGTGGTTAATTGTTGGAACAAATTGCTGGTGGTTAATTGCTGTCGTTGTGGAAGTTGATAGGTTAAATAAATTTAAGGAGGAACTGGACAAACATTTAGAGGGAATTGTTTTGTAAATTTTTTTTCCAGCTGATGCTACGTAAGTTCATACACTTGCTTTCTTGCATCACATGCCACTACTACTACTACATGCACACTCCATATATATGTAAGCACCACGCACTCACCTGTTAACAATAACTTGTCACAGATTTATCGTTTCACTTATCAGCAGTGATTCTTCATGCATTAAGAAACTACAGGTAAAATACCCACTGGGTGGCAGTGCTCACAGTGTACTGATGTGGGATTTACTTAAAGGCACAACTACTCTCAAGGGTAAAGGGAAGGGCTCTTGCTTTCGTAAAGGGGACTAAAATGGTCTCAATTTTTAAATTCTATACAGTGGGGCCAACTGATGGTGCTACTAACAGCAAACTATAAGTGAGAAACATTCAGGGAAATAACTGTAGAATCTATTAGGCTTTTCATACCAATAAGAAATACTGTTTCAAGGCTTAAACCTAAATGGATATCAGATGAAATAATGAGACCTGTGGTAGAGAATAAAAAATGCACGAGATTTGTATAAATCAGGGGTCCCCAAACTTTTAGAGAAGCAGGCCACATATGAATTTTTTGAATATTTGGTGGGCCAGAGAAAAATTCCTAATTATTGAAAACTATATTCGATCACATTTATGCAGAGAAACAAAGTTTATACCTACCTATGTCTACAGATTCAAAAATAAATTGATGGATATGTAATATAAAATATACCAGTTTGTTTATATCAATTATTACATATTTATAGTACTAATCACAAAAATACAGTTAGTAATACAACAAAATTATAATTAATACATTCATCGTATTAATTATAGGTTGGAGAGTGACTGAGTTTTGCAATATCCGGTTTTAAAGTACTAGTTCCAATTCTTAAAAAGTCATGTAAATGCGGGTCAGTTATATGTGATCATATATTTGATTTTACACATTTCATTTTTTTGAAAAGGTCTGCTCACATATATACATAATTCTGAAAATTGATGCAAAATTTTTATTTTTTGGATAACATGACTCAGATACAGTCTGTCCTCGTATAGCACGATAGTTGTGTTCCTAGAAAACCTCGTGCAATGCAAAATCGGCACCTAACCCCACTTTTCCCTATGGGAAAAGTGGGGTTAGTTGCCGACCACCCAAGATTGAACACACATTTGGAACCAAAACATTACCAAACACAATAAATAATCGGGTAATTTTAATCGTTATAAAATACGTAAGTATTTTATAACGATTAAAATACGTAATAAAAAATAATATATTTTTTTATTATAATATAATAAATAATAAATATTTTTTATTATTTATTATATTATAATAAAGTATTTTTAGTATTTTTAATACTAAAAAAGTATTTTTTACGAATAAAATATGTATATTATTCGTAAAAAAATTATTATATTAAATAAAATAGTCGTAATAAAATACTTACGTATTTTATAATACGTAATGACTATTACGTAATAAAATATTGCTAATGCTTTTGCTTCTATCGAAACTTGTTTTTTGTTTGATTTTCTATCCAAACAGATGACAGCCGTTCCATCCCTTCCAATTCTTGTGTCTTAATCTAATGGATTTTAATTACACTTTGAGTTGTTCCTGCTACGAAAGTTGTTTTTATTTTCTCCGCATTCTTTGTAATTCTCGGCATTGCCTCATTTAGGTCTGTAGCACGTGCAATATCACATGGTCTTTCATTTCGCTCAAAGCGTTTCACAATTTCATATTTTTTTCTCTATCGACAGAGGCGGACTGGCCATAAGCCTTACCCGGGAAATCCTGGTGGGCTCCGGAGGCTGGTGTTATTTTGGCCATAAACCGTAGTATGAGGCCACTATAAATTTTCCCGGGTAAGAATTTTTGACTCAGTCCGTCTCTGTTTATCGATATTGCTTTTTTTCTCTCTCTCTCTCTCTCTGAATCTGCAGTGTCTTCGCCAGGGAGGCACGCTTGATACACATAAACAAAGCTGCTCTCGTATAGCAACTGAATAAACAACACCGTAAAGGCCGAGATACACTATTAACCCACATTTTACTAAAGCACATTTCTGGGGGTTACTACCATAAAACAATAAAAACAATTTCCAGTTTCGTTTCTGCTAGTGGAATCTGTTATAAACTGGTAGTAAACTCCATCTAATTGCATTTGCGATTATATCGATAGCTGGAATTGGGTTGGTTTTTACATTATTATGGTGAAATGTGTTTCCCCTTCACTGATATAAAACACATAAATACATTTTCAGAATCTTCTTCATTCCTATCGTGTTGCGTTCGGTTGCGTTCGATTCCGCGTTCGACTGCCATTTCTTGTAAACACAAAGGCAAATCGTGTATAAGCGAATTCGGTTCGTGTTATATAAGATAACGTTCCCCTATTTATAAATCGTGTATGATCGAATTCGTGTAATGTAAACACGTGTTATACGAGGACCGACTGTACTGTTGAATAAAATTGAAGATCACCAACTCTAATTGTAAATTCTCATAAACATCATTGACGGGTACATCAAATGGATTTTGAAAAAGTTCAAACACCTTTTAATTATTTTTAAAATCTATCTGCAAAATTTTCCTGCAACAAACTAATGTTTTGAACAAAAATTTCAGTGGAAAAATTACGACTAGGCACATTTTTTGATAAATTATCGCAACATGGAAAATGTGAAAAATTATTCCGAAGTAGTTGACTTTTAAATAACTACAATTTTGTTTCAAATGCTTTGGCATTATAATACAATTCCATTGACAAGTTTGTCTCATCCTTGTAGTTTCATATTAAGAAAATTCAGGTATTCACATATATCTGTTAAAAAGGCAAGATTGCACAACCATTTGAGATCTGACAGTTTCGGAATAGGTTTCAATTTTTCTTTCATAAATAGATCTATTCCAATCCTAAGTTCAAAAAATTGCTTCAACATGTTACTGTGACTCATTCATCATACTTCAGTGTGGCATGACAAATCACCGTATTCAGCCTCAATAGTTTCAAGAAAATGTTTGAATTGTCGATGATTTAGACCAGTCTAGTGTTGGCATGCCTGAATCTATTCAGGCATGCCAACGCCTGAATTTTCTGTAAAGACAGTTGGTGAATTGTAATATGAAATTGCATTGGTTTTTTTAAATATTTTTACTCTCAAGGTATTTATGAAGCTGACCCATGAACCCAATTTTAGTACAGACCATATTTTTAGTGCCATCTGTTGTAACTGCTGATAAAAAGGTAAAGTGCAGCCATTATCAACCCACTGCAGGATGGAAGCCTCCTCAACAATTCATGGTGAGGGAAATGGACCATAATCTGCCACGCTGGTCCAGTGCAGGTTGGCAGATCGACCGTATTCAGCAGTCAGGGGCTTGAACCCCGGTCTACTCAAAGAGCGTGTGCTACTGCACTCCTGCTCTTGACCACTCGGCTATGGAGGCCACTGCTGATAGCAAATCCCAATTCAAGTTGAGGCCGTCAATTGCTTCTGACACACTCAAAAATATATTTTTGCCTGTTGTTATATCTTTCAAGCTTTTCAATGCAACTAGCTCTTCAGTTACTTCAAAACTCTGACTTACACCTCTGATATAAATTAGTAATTGAGTTGTATGGCTTGTATCTTCACTCTCATCAATTGTTTTTGAAAAATGTTTGGATTCACAAACTATAATATTATACTGCCAAAGCATTTGAAACAAACTGGAGTTATTTAAAAGTCAACTACTTCAGAATAATTTTTCACATTTTCCATGTTGCGATAATTTATCTAAAAATGTGCCTAGTTGTAATTTTTCCACTGAAAGTTTTGCTCAAAACATTAGTTTGTTGCAGGAAAATTTTGTGGATAGATTTTCTGATTTTAAAAATAATTAAAAGGTGTTTGAACTTTTTCAAAATCCATTTGACGTACCCATCAATGATGTTTATGAGAATTTACAATTAGAGTTGGTAGATCTTCAATTTTATTCAGCAGTATCTGAGTCATATTATCCAAAAATTAAAAATTTTGCAAGAAAGGTTACATCAATTTTCAGAAGTACATATTTGTACATTTGAACAGAAGTACATATATGTAAGCAGACCTTTTCAAAAATGAAATATCTAAAATCAAAAATATGATCAAGTCTAACTGAACTACATTTACATGACTTTTTATGAATTGGAACTAGTATTTTTAAAACCCGATATTACAAAATTCAGTTGTTGTATTACTAACTGTATTTTTGTGATTAGTACAATGAATAAGTAATAATTAAAATTTGATATAAACAAACTAATACATTTTATATTACATATCCATTGATTAATTTTTAATCTGTATATAAAGGTAGATATAAAATTTGTTTCTCTGCATAAATATGACTGAATATAGTTTTCAATAATTAGGAATTTTCTATGGCCTGCCAAATATTCCAAATATTCATATGTGGCCTGCTTCTCTAAAAGTTTAGGGACCCCTGCTCCAGATGCAGAAGTATGGCAAATCATCAATATTATACTATGCACTTTGGCCAACAGCTTACATTGCATGATAAAATTTGGCCTGTTAGTAAAACTGAGCTGATAGATGGCAGCAAAGGTGGCATAAAGGGATGGCTGAGTGGGAGAAAACAGAGAGTGGGAATCAATGCACACTGCTCTTTGTGGACTAATGTTATTAGTGGAGTCCCCTGGGGTTCAGTATTAGGGCCATTGTTGTTTTCTATATTAATCAATGATATTCATGAAAGTATATCAGACTTAATGTCCAAGTTTGCAGACAATATGAAGGTTGGCAGGGTTGTTAATGACAGTATGCTACTGCAACATGAGCTAGACACGTTGGGCAGAAGGGCTGAGAAGTGGCAACTGAAGTTTAACATTTACAAATGCAGAGTACTGCATATGGGTAACAGTAACCACAAGGTAATGTACCAACTGTGCAGTCAGATATGAAGTTTTCTGATATGGGGTCTTGTCAATGATATACAGGAATTTAGCTAGCAGGGATAAGGTCATTGTCCCTTTGTATAAGGCAATTGTCAGGCCACACCTTGAGTATTGCTATTGCATATAGATGTGGAAGTCACATTTTTGGAATGATGTAGAGCGCTGTTACAAGTACAGAGAAGGGAAGGGCAAGAAGAAAAAAAATAATAATAATACTTTCCATTCCACCCATCCATCCATTCTCTCCAAAAGTTTGTCCAGTTCTTCCTTGAATTTATTTAAGCTATCAACTTCCACAACAACAGATGTAACTTTGTTCCAGTAATCAACCACCGGCTTAGCCCTGCAAATTTCAGTGCCTGGAAACCAGGCACCTGCGAGGCGATCTGATTGAAGTGTATAAGGCCTTGAATAGTTTCAGCAAGCTCAGTGCTGATGGGATTCTCCTCTTGCTCAAATTACGCACCTGAGGGGGCATAAATTCAAACTGAGGAAAGACAGTTGTAGAATAGATGTGCAGAAATTTGCCTCTAGCCAGCGGGTGGTTTATTGCTGGAACAAAGTTACATCTGTTGTTGTGGAAGTTGATAGCTTAAATAAATTCAAGGAAAAACTGGACAAACTTTTGGAGAGAACGGATGAGTGAAATGGGAAGTTTTTATTTATTATTTTTTTTTTGGCTGATGCTATATCAGCTTGCTTTCTTGCATCATATGCCTCTGATGCAAGAAAGCAAGGATGCATTCTGTGCAATCTTTTGCTGTTTATTTCAAACTCTAGAATGTGTCACTCAGAAGTGGCACATCATCATGTATAGTGCTATTGGTGATTTGTTCCCAAAATAATCAATAAACTTTAGGAACAGCATGAGCACGTAAATTTCTTTTTAAAACTAGGACAAATTGCTATTCAAACTTTTAAAACTTGTTTCTGGAGAGGTACTAGTGAATATAACTCAAACATTTGAGAGCTTAACAAAGTTATGCTCTTGAATGAGGATGCATCCACAAGCAAAGAACAGGTACAATGCATTATAGAAACTGTTCATGAAAACAAATATGACTGAATCCATGATTTTGTTAATGAAGTGGGGATCTCATTTGGACCATGCTAAATCTCAATCTGATGCAAGATTTGTACATAATAGATTTGATATATTTTACCTTTTGCTTATCATTCAGCAGATTAGACATGAATTCTGCAGACTGTTCAGAGCTTCGTGTCTTATCTATTGAATGATAAGCAAGTTTTCATGAAAGATCAAGATCTGCAATTCCTTTCTAAGATCAATATAAATGATGACATACATTTATAGATAAACCTTGAAACAGAGAAACAAGTCTTCACAATGGAAAATGCAAAAAACACAATGTCCAAAGAAAAAGAAAAAAAAAGAACAGATGTGAAGAATGTGATGATTCTGTTTTTGAACACCAATGGAACTGTGAAATCAGGAATTGATCCCACATTAACAAACTGTAAATTAAAATTTCTCTGAAGATGTCGCTGTTGTTGTGTTTTAGGAGCATTGACGTTTAAGGTCATGTTGCTCTGTGTATATTGTCTGTAAATTGCATGTGTTCTGAGGTCGATTTTCTGTTCGCTGGATGAAAAACCATGCTACCCTCGTCTGAGACCAACTAACTCAGCCATATTGTGAAAAAGACCCATAAAAATTCCTCCCGTCATTGACAAGATTCGAACTTTGGTGTTTTCCACCCGGTGTGGGCAGAATGGCTCTCCTACCAACTGTGCTACCCACGAGGGCTTCTCGAAAGATGTTCTGCAGCATCTATATCAAGAATATGTAAACACATTCTTGGAACAGTGCACTCGGAGATTTTTTTTTTTTTTTTTATGAGAACCCCAAACACGAGAGGTATTAAACCTATAGTACTTAGTACCGTGCTTGGGTTGGAGGTTGAGAAGACGAAAGAAGATATTTGTTGATATTGGACTTGAACTTCTGTAGATTGTAATTTTCAGGAAATACGTATGAAGGAAGGTTGTTCCAGAAAACGGCAGTTGAATGAATAAATGAGGAAGATGAAAAGTTGGTTCTGTGGGTTTGAAGTTGGACAGTAAATGGATGTTGGCTGGTGGCGGCACGTGTTCGGACTGTTTTGAAAGAGAGAGCGGGAATTATAGAAGCCAATTCAGAAGAACAGTGCCCATGGAAGTATCTGTAGAAGAGGCATGCAGCAGAAACAGTGCGTCTATGAGACAGCGAGTGGAGAGACTCTGTTAGAGATGAATCATTAATTAACCGAACTGCCCTCTTCTGAATGGAATCAAGAAGCCTGAGAGAGGTTTTGGGGGCACCACCCCAGATGTGGGAACAATATTCCATGGCAGGGCGGATTTGCGATTTATACAGAGTGAGCAGCTGTTTGGGAGAAAAGTAACGCCGAGAGCGAAAGAGAAAACCAAGTTTTTTAGATGCAGAGGAAGCAATATTTGTAATGTGCTTGTGCCAAGAGAGATTAGAAGTCAGGGTAATCCCCAAAAGAGATATATCATTTTGCCTAGAAATTGGAGTGTCACTAAAGATAAGCATAGGAGCAGAAGAATCCTTTTTGCGAGATATAAGACAAGATTGAGTTTTAGAAGGGTTGAAATCAACTAAGTTGTCTTTGCCCCACTGGAGAATTACCTGAAGATCGGCATTTAAGGAAATGGCAGCAGATTTTCGAGAACTTAAAGCTGATTGAGCTGGACAAGGTTTCTCAAAATGGAAAGTTGAATGCAATGTGCTATCATCGGCAAAACTATGGATAGGATTTCCAGTCAATGGAAGAAGGTCATTGATATACAAGAGGAAAAGAGTGGGGGAAAGAACTGAACCTTGGGGGACACCGGCATTAGTGGAGAAGTTAGAAGACAGAGAGCCATCTACCATCACCCTCAGTGAGCGATCAGAGAGAAAACTGGATAACCAATTACTAAAAACAGTTGGCAAACCATAAGATGGAAGCTTGTTTAGAAGACCTTTATGCCAAACACGATCAAAAGCCTTTGAGATGTCAAGAGCAACTACTTGTGTTTCACCGAACCTTTCCATTGAATTAGTCCATAAATGGGTAACATAAGCCAGAATATCACCAGTGGATCGACACTGACGGAATCCATACTGGCGATCGTTGATCAGACGGAAAGTTTCTAGGTAGTTTAAGAGTTGGCGGTTAATTGATTTCTCCATTACTTTAGAAAGAGTAGAAGTAATTGCAATGGGACGATAATTGGATGGGAGGGATTTGTCACCCTTTTTAGGAACTGGCTGGATATGAGCAAATTTCCAAGCAGAAGGAAAAACACCTTTGGAATAAGAAAGTGAAAAAAAGGCGGCAAAGAATAGGAGTAAGTTCAGGAGCACAGGTTTTGAGAACAAGTGGAGAAATACCATCAGGACCTGGAGCTTTCTTAGCATCAAGATTCATCAAAATCCTTCTGATATCCTTTTGACGGAAGACCACAGGAGGCATTGAATGGAGCGTGTTAGGAATGGTGGGAGGTGTTTTACCAAGATCATTAATACATGAGCTCAAAGAAAAATGGGATGCTAGCAGGTCAGCTTTATCCTTGGCTGAAGTGACAACAGAACCATCTGGTTTGGATAGAGGTGGGAGCAGAGATGGGCAAAAGTTGCAGCCAATAGCTTTGGCAAGAGACCAGAATGCTCGGCTACCATTAGGGCAAGAAGCAAGTTTTCTACTCTTAGCCTGTTCAAACTCTAGTTTGGACTGATTAATAACTGCTTTACAATTGTTGCGAGCTTTGGTGTAGGCAGAAAATGAAACTGAAGAATTAGAAACAAGCCAATTACGATATGCAACGTTCTTCTCTTGGACAGCCTTAGCACATTTATTGGAAAACCAAGGTTTAGATAAAGGACGAGATTTTAAAGTGGAGTGTGGGATAAAGGATTCCA
Source organism: Mastigoproctus giganteus (assembly GCF_048544385.1). Lineage (NCBI taxonomy): Eukaryota > Metazoa > Arthropoda > Arachnida > Uropygi > Thelyphonidae > Mastigoproctus > Mastigoproctus giganteus. The sequence continues at coordinate 52,869,903 of NC_143586.1, read as the reverse complement.
TTCCTGCAAGAATAATTTCACTGACACGATCTGAGCAAACGTTGACATCAGAAGTTTTGAAACAGTAATCAGACCAAGGAAAAGAAGAAAAGAAGTCTCGCAGGTCATCCCATTTTGCATTCTTGTAATGCCAAACAATACGAGGTTGGGAATAGCCATGAGATAAAGGTTCCATTGGAGAAGAGGCAATCACCAAGTTGTGATCTGAAGTGCCTAAAGGACCTCTCACTTCAACCTTGTACTTAGAAGGGTTGTTTGTGAGAAAAAGATCAAGAGTATTGGCTGTATGATTAGGATTGTCCGGTATTCTTGTAGGTAAATGAACAATCTGTGCTAGGTCGTTAGTAATTGCAAAAGCCTCAGCATCTCGACCTGCTGGGTCGGTGTGACTAGAAAACGGAAGCCAGCTGGAGTTGTGAACGTTAAAATCACCAAGGAAAATTACCTCACTGTTAGGAAAGTTGGACTGGAGAAAGTCAAGTTGCAAAGAGAGGAAGTCAAAGAGCTCCAAGTGATTAGTGGAGTTGGGAGAACGGTAGAGACAACAGATGAATTTTACACAATGAGGTAGAGAGATTTTAAGCCAGAGAAGATCAAAGAGAGGAGATTCCAAATTGCCAAGTCTCTGACAGGGAATATCAGAACGGACATATGCACAAGTACTACCTTTGAGGCGAAAGGAATCATACAGCAAATAATTTGGACATCTGAGATGAGCAGTAGTTGAATCAACTGATAACTGAGATTCAGTCAGAAAAAGTACATGGGGTTTGGAAGACTGCAAGTGGAAATGGACATCATTGAGATTAGAATTGAGACCACGTATATTTGTGAAATGAATTAGGAAGTCCTTGGGAGGTTTAGATCTTTTCGCAGATAAGCTTGCTCTATTATTTTGACAATTCGTGGTGTATTCAATAGTAAGAAAAAGTGGGTGGGACATGCTGTATGAAGTAATGAAATTTTTGGATATGGCGTACATGTGGTAAGAATATACCCAGATCCTTGACATAACGTGGCCTCGACAATGCTCCCCGCATACACACTACTTGGACTCCCTCCAGTCACTATCTGGCAGAGTAGAGGTAGCAAGATTATACACTAGCTGATCGGGAAGCTTCCTAGAGAGTTACCAATAGGTTCAGTCCGATGTACTAACTAGCGGCCGGCCTGCGAACACCGTTTTAGAGCTGTACCCTCGAAATGTAAGGAATATTGGATCTCGCCACGACATTCATCATAACCTCAAAAATCATCAATCATACTGCATGATGGAAGAGATAGGGAAGGGTTGGCCGGGACTTAGCTCTAGAGACTAAACATGGGTTCCACCACTTCAAGCCTCCAATAAGCAAAGTGGTGGTATTTCACCGGTTGATGAAAGTCATCTACCACCTAGTACTGCCTGGTAACATAGAGGGGCGGCGTTCCTCCATGTGGTGTGGGCGCCACACCTCGACCCCTGCTTACGTTGGTTCACACCTGGGTGGTCACCCACCATGTACTTGTGCATGAAGGTTATACCCAGGATTACTAACAGTCCCACCATCGTGAAGGTGCAAGCAGAGGATTTGGCTGTCATAGACCGTCCGGACTTCGCCGAAATTGGGTCCACTTTGACTTGAGTGTCACCCGAATATCAGTTCCATCAGCGTTTTAGACTCACAGGTAGCAAGAACAGCTTGTCTGGCATATCTGAGAGAATGTCTGTGACAGCCTCAAGGACCAAATTCAAGGATTGGTTCCTCTATTGTGGTGACATGCCTATTCACTCTGCAAAACAAGGATTTCTTGCCAAAAACCCATAATGACTGTTGCCTCCTATCCTCCATATTTCTCCTGATTAGTTCATAACACAATGCTGGAAGGGAACTAGTTTGAAAGTGACAGCATGGAAAGAGCTATTTAATGTATAAGCAGAAAAATTAAAATAAAATAAATAAATAACTTGAAAAGTAATATTCTGCTGGTTACATATTATACTATATACATGTTGGGGGTTCACATGTATCTAATAAACAAAAGTGAAAAGAAAATTAGTAATAATGTATATATATAGACTATTCTATATTAACTACTCACAGCTTCAACTTCTTGCTTGGTAATTGTGGGAGCTAGATTTCTTAAAAATATGGAGCATGTCTTGTGAAGAGGCCGAGGTTTTTGAATGCCATCATCTGGAGATGCTGCCTTTTCCTCATCTACTTCGGGTGTTTCATTAGTAGTAGTTTCAACACTGTCCACTTTTTCTGTACCTGTATGTATAAATCAAACAACCAACTTGCAAAAAAATCTGGATATTTGTTCGACATAAATAAAAAACAAATCAGTGGTAGCTCTGGTAGTACTCAATTTTAACATCTGTTTTTTCATCATTTCATTTTTGATAACAAAAATCTTGTAACCAACAAAAATTACTCAATTTTAAAAACATGCAGTTTCTATTTACTGCACAGTTAACAACATAAATTTGTCCAAAACAACAAAGCTATTGTTTTCAGTGCCATTTTGGCAATACATTTGACTAGAGTATTTTTTTGAACAAAAGCAGTTTTCCTACTTCTTGCAGAGAAGATAAAATCTCACATGTAACTCTCCATGCCTGATTCACCTGCCACTTGATTAAAAATGAAAAGGCCTAGATTCATCTATGGGTAATTGACTGATACAGTATAGTACACGTATTTTCATAATTATTATCATCTTGTCAGTTGAAGCAACTGTTTGCCTTTAGCAGATACATTATATAGCATATCTTCTAAGAATCAAAGGTTAGGGAAATAAGTTGGCACTGCACTGTGCAGAATGAGAGAGCAATTCATTACATGAGTGCTCAATGGAACTTAAAAAGATAACCAAAATATGCATACCAAAGAGAAATTTGTCCTGAAACTGACTTATAAACAGTTCAATATTCCAAGAACACTATTGTGCCAAATAAAAAAAACTGCAGCCATTATCAATCCACTGAAGGATGGAAGCCTCCTCAACAATTCATGCTGAGGGAAATGGACCACAATCTGCCACGCTGGTCCAGTGCAGGTTGGCAGATTGACCGTATTTAGCAGTCAGGGGCTTGAACCCCGGTCTACTCAAGGAGCGTGTGCTACTGCACTCCCGCTCCTGACCACTCGGCTACGGAGGCCTGCTAAATAATGAACTAAGAAATATACAAAGTTGTGCCAATATTGAACTAAGAAATATACAAAGTGCAGTAATTTGCCTTTAGTTAAATCTCTCTCTCTCTCATTTGTTTAACCTTTATCCTTCATTCATTTATTTTGGTATTTGTCACCTTTGTAGGTGAAGTGATTTACAAAATTCAATGTTTATACCGTGAAGAGAGGTAGATCAGCAAGAATAAAAGATGACTCAAGAATCATCTGAATAACCATATTTACACCACAGAATGCTAATTTTAACTAGGCAGTGACTGAACACGACTGGAAGGGAAACATGTGAAACTGCACTCTGAGGCGCAATATATGCTATGAATAAAGATGGTTATGGGGAAAGCTACATTTGACCTGTGTTTGAATCACTTATATTGCAGTTCAATATGCAATGTTGGAGTGTCAATGTGTGAGACACTGTTGGTTCATGCAAGTAATGATGAGAATTATTATAAATAGTAGTAGTAAATGGGAAATTATGGCAGTGAAGTTGAAAAATATGTAATTAATGATACCGAAATTTCACATGATTATTTAATGAAAAAACGTTTGAGCCTAAAGGCAAGCACTGCTCCTGGTGGTTGATGACATATACCCCATAATTAACCCTATAAAGGCCTCCGTAGCCGAGTGGTCAGGAGTGGAAGTGCAGTAGCACACACTTCTTGAGTAGATCAGGTTCAAGCCCCTGACTGCTAAATACAGTCGATCTGCCAACCCGCACTGGACCAGCGTGGCAGATTATGGTCCGTTTCCCTCAACATGAATTGTTGAGGAGGCTTCCGTCCTGCAGTGGATTGAAAATGGATGCAGTTTACCTTTTTTTTTTTTTTTTTTTTAACCCTATAATTTTAAGGAAGACAGCAAGTAAATGCAATGAACCATTAAGGCTAATTATGAGAGCATCACTGAACTCAGGAGAGATTCTGTTAGATTGGAAAAGTGCCAATGTATCGTCAATACATAAAGACAGTTCTCAGCAGGGCTGTGGAGCCAGAAGAAAATTTTGCAGCTCCATCTCCGGCTCCTTTAATTTACCAAAATTTTGATTTAGTTTTGAACTGCTGAAGTGAGCAATGATCATGCCCAACTGACAAATGAAAACACTGTTGGAATGATCTTTACAATACAGGCTAAAAATACACAGTTAATTTGACCTTTAATTTAATGAAAAAAAGGAACAAAAATGAATGAATTATGAATTGAAAACAACTTATTGCATTATAGGAAAAAGCACTGACATATTTGCCATATAAAAACATGCAAATTAACTTTAATTCCCTTAAAAACTGAATTTTCAAATTTTTAATTATGTATAGCAGTTTGTTCTTAAGAACAAGACTGCCTAAGCAAGTCCTCTTTCACTGATGCTTTCAAATCTGATTTTATAATTTTTAGAGCTGAAAAAAAAAAAAAAAAAAAAAAAATGCTCTACACTGAGTAGAGGGCAATGCGAACACCAGTTGCATAACATCTCGTATGATTTTAGGGTACTTTAATATTGCATCTTTTATTACATCTTTGATTGACGATCAATTTTTTCAACTTCAGTGAGGGACACATACTTCTAACTTGAATTTAGTCAATGTCTAATAGGAGTAACATGTGGTATGCCTTTTTCTAAATCCAGTAGACAGCCTTTGAGCGATGCTGTTTGTCAATAATTTTTCAAAGTCAAACTCATCTTCAGAATTAGTATTAGATGATAATGATGGTGGTGAATTGCTTTGTATTTCATCTCCTGGGGCTGGGCATTCTTGAGGGTTTCTTATCACATAAAGCTTCCTTTGCTTTGTTGTCCATCTGTTAATAAACATCTGTACTTGAGATCAACATAAACACTAGCTAATATTACATCATTTCCCAATAAAGATTTTTCCTTAACTTCCATCGAGGTCATGACACCTTCAGCTATGGGACCATAATATGGTCCTATAGTTGAAGGTGTCATGACCATATTATTGGGAAATGATAATATCACTTGCCAGAAGGCTGCTTCCCAGTACCCATCCATGCCATGAGTTTCAGTTCTAGTAAGCAGTCCATCATCATATAGGTGCTACCCCACCTAATAGCTTGATCCAAAATTGCTACTTTTCCAGTACCCCTGCAAGAAAAGTGACACAACTCAAAAACTGCTACGACACTATTTCCATTTGCCTCCATCGCATTATCGGTAATGCCAAAGTGACACGTAGTGCGACCTAGAGGATTATTTTAGTATTATTGTAGTGACATTTTTCCTGTTACAAGTCCAACACAATCTTCAGATTTATGAGAAAATCCAAAAATCGAAAATTTTTGAATTGTGTCACTTTTCTTGCTGGGTGACACAACTCAAAAATTTTCGACTATATTATACCTTGGAGAGGCAGTAGATCAGAGGCTTCCATTCATTTAGGAACTGACCAGGAGTCAAGTCTTCACCTTGAATTTTCTTTGTAGTAGTATGCGGTTGGTAAAGCAAGTTTTTAAGTTTCTGCACCTGGTCCCAGAATACTTCTGTTAGTGTTAGTGTTATTTCAGGGTTGGCCATGTCAATAAGGATATGTACATATAAGGATATGTGGACATGTGTTGTGTCTTATGTAAGGCAGCTCATAAATGTTAGTTCATCTCAGCCATGGTTCTCTGTGATGATATATAAAACTCTGTACAATGGCCAGAAATGAGTGTAGTGCTGTGTTTGTGTAGCATGTGTGTTGTTTAGTTGTTTCTGGCCATTTTAGTTACTACGAAGCAGTGTTCACCAGGAAGGCGACTTCACGGTACCTGTCCATGCCATGAGTTTCAGTTCCAGTAAGCGGTCCATCATATATGTGCTACCCCACCTAGTAGCTTTATCTAAAATTGCTACTTTTCCAACAGGCCATTTAATTATTGCTTCTATTTTTGGCTTCCTAGCAGCTAGTACAACCTGTCTCACCTTACTTACAAGAGCAGTTGCATGTTCTACTAGAATTACATTAGAATTACAAGTCTAATGGCAACAGAGAAAGTGCTTAACATTATCACAATATACTTGTCGGCTTGTTTGACTTTTGTTCACACTGTACATGAATATCAGATGATTTTACTATAAACAACAGGAGTACATTGCATTTGAACAAAAAAAAAAAAAAAAACACCCAAACTGGATTTAGTTCTAAAGTTCCACATGATAAACCCAACTAATTACGCTACTAAAATATTTTTACCCTCATTATTTTCTATTTCCACCTTCTTTTCTTCTTCCTCCTCCTCCTCCTCTTCCTCCTCTTCTCCTTCTTCGACTGCTTCCTCTTCTTCATCTTGCAAACCTTCCTTCGCTTCCTTTTCTGGGCTGTTTTCCTGATCAGACCTTGACTCAGAATCTCTAGAAGGTTTCTTCTTTTTCTTTTTTTTGGTGTCCACAGAGCCATCTTCCCTAGAATTCTCAGGTTCTGCTTCTTCTTCCAGTCCTTTAATATAAGTAAAAAATAAAGAAAATTTTCAGCACAAATTTGGTATATAGGAAGGATGGAATAGAAATAATACATTTAGAATTAAATACATATAATGCCTAAACGGCTTTTGGGGCTTAAGCCTCAGGTTGTGAAATAATTTGACAACGTACAAGTTTGTGCAAAAGCAGCATGTCAGTACGCAGCAGCAGCAGCAAAACCCTAAAATAACTAAAAAACGCCATAATTTTAGTTATATCTCATATTGTGAATACCTTCACAACGAGTTCCCATGATATTGCACTACTTTGAATAAGTAACGCTTCACCAATGGAGAAGACTGTTACTTATTCTCAGCGGATACCACTACCCAGATGGCACTGTTTCAGGGCTATTTGGACCTTCTTTGGTGGGTGGGTGGGTACCCTGGTGATGCAATGATGACAAAACATTGCATCACCAGATTTTGAAAACATAAATTAGGGGAAACAATTGCAAAAAAACAGCAGTATGATTCAAAATTAGAAAATTTTGGGTACAATTAAGGGCAGGTCAAATGAATGAATGTTTACATTTAAATTACATGTTGCTATGGGTGTACATTTATGGATTGGTACTAGTGCCTCTACTAAACAACAGGGCATGATGGCTGTCCTGTATGTGTGGAAATGTGCAGCAGCAAAGACAATATGGCATTTAGTGATGGGGCATCCAATGCATTCCTGGCTTAAATTCTTCAGAATATGAAAAAATGTATGCTGAGCAACTGTATGCTCATAAGTGTACAAATCGGCATATCATTACCACGAAGGAAGAACACTTTGGAAGATGACTCTAGCCCAAGAAAGCGCACAGTTATCACAAGAGAAAATGTTGTTGGAGTAAGTAGTGTCAACAAAGCAGATCAGTATATAACAGTTGACAGTGTTGCCAGTGAAAAGTATATTTGTCATGGGTTTACCTATAATATCAATGCATAACAGAAAGGTCTACACAAAGTGAGTTACCAAGTGTCTCAACAATGAATGGAAACTTCTGTGAAAGTGATTTTGTATACAGCACCTAATGTGATATAAACAGGAAGGAAACAACTTTGATGGGTAATGAAAAATGTTCTGGCAGGATGCCAGAACATTTTTCTGGACATGAACAATGAAATGAAGGAAGTCATGAAATCATGGCACCAACAGCATCTAAAAGACTTTTATGAGCAGGATATAAAATATTTAGTATACAGATGTGACAAGTACTTAATTGGTGTAGATTTTTATGAAAAATATAAAGCACTAGTACCAGGTAAAAATATAATTCTTGGTTTCATCTAACTCATCCTCACAATGATGAATAATGTTTAACTACAATTCTAAATATAAATAAAATACTGCATATTGAAATATTACATACTGAAAAATAAGCCTGTCTATGATGATAACAAGATAATAAGCAGAAAGAATAGTCGGTGAATATCAAAGTGGGAGGTCAACTGTTGACCATATTTCCACCTTCAGATAAATCTCGGAGAAGTGCTACGAATATAATGTAGATCTGCATCATCTCCTTATTGATTTCGGCACAGCATACGATAGTGTGGATAGAGTGTTATAATATTTGGTTTTTAGGAGCATTAGCAACTAAGGCCATATTGCTCCGGGGATATGCAGTGGTCATTCCCTGACCTTTCCGCATCCTCCGTATTTAGTGGTCACGGGTGGATAGAGTGGAGCTGTTGGAAACGATGGGAAGCCTGGGAATACCAAAATTCAGGTTTGTCTTAATGCTGGTAATAGATGCTATTTTTCCCTGCAGAAACATTTTCAACCAAGACTGCCCTCTACAAGAATGAAATTAGTGTTATACAAAACAGTGGTACGACCTGTCATGACTTATGCTAGTGAAACATGGATGTTTAATAAGAAGGAAGAAAAATCTTTAAATGTGTGGGAAAGAAAGATATTAGGGAAAATCTCTGGCCTGTAAAAGTTGGGGATGAGTGGAAAATAAGGACAAACCAAGAGCTGAAGGAACTGTATGGAGAGCCAGATATAGTAAGAGTGATAAAGAGCTCAAGACTTATGGGCAGGCCACGTGATATGAATGGAGGAAAACAGATGGACAAGGAAAGCAATGGAAGGGCAACCAGGAGGAAGAAGAATGAGAGGAAGACCAAGAAGGAGGTGGGTGGAGGGCATAAAGAACAAACAACCTACGACAGCTTAGGGTGAGACTATGGAGAACAATGGCCAGGGAAAAAGACAGCTGGAGAAAAATCATTGAGGAGGTCAAGGTTCTACATGGACCATAGTGCCATGGAGTAATTAAGTAAAATGATAACAAAATGAAACTTCAAGCTAGTACTGAATGTATCTTTATACAGTGATTATAATTAAGCCATATTACCCTGAAAGCAGTGGTGGGATTCAGCCAGTTTGCACGAACCTATTCCTAGAATTTCCAGAGTTCGCCAAAGTGCTCCCTAAAGGCTGTTTCACACCGAAAGCCATGCGAGCTACGCTACTTTTGGTCTATGTTTGGTTTTCTTTTTTACTTTGAAAAGGGGGAGTAAGATGATAGAGAATCAGTTTTTAAAATTTTTGATTCCCACCACTGCCTGGAAGCCTGTAAATAGAAAATGGCTAATCACACAGAATTGAAAATGGAATTATGTGAAAAACAAATTCACATTACAAACTGGTACCTGTGTTAGACATTAATCTTCTTAAAAATTGTTCAATGGGGTGTTCAATAAACAACTTGAAAAACTGAGGTCAACAGTATATGGTAACCATAGAACTGTATTGTCAATTATCATACATAATATTTAATTCTGGAATGTTTTCAACATATACAGTCTTTTACACCTGCCAGGGTTCCATTTTTGCAGCAGCACAATTTTTCCTTCAGATAACCCTACAACCAAAACCTGTATGGACTGAAGTTGAGTGAGTGAGGTGGCCAAGCTGGCAGGAACAGAAAGGATATTATTTGGTCTTTTGGAAACATGACATGAACAGCCATGTCACTGGGCAAGCAATACGTAGTGGCATTCACTCATGAACAAAGACCACTCTGACAAAAAAACAGTTTATAGTTCAGTCTTGCTGGGCAAGGAGTTTATGCTATTGTGTACTCTCATGGTACAAATCCATGTGGTGAACTTCTTTGAAGAAAGTTCCTGAAAATGAATGTAGTGGTGAAACTGCAACTCACAGTAGACGATGTTTCCTACATCACACAATTCAAGGTGTTGATTATTACCATTTGGTTGGAAGAATGCCTTGGCACTCCACAGCAAGTTCAAAGGCCAATTGCTGTACTCTTTATCTTCATCCAAACCAAGAATTGAAGAGCAAAATCAAAATGTTTCTTGTTAAGAAACAAAAGTTAACTTGGAATCAGCTGCTGTGCTATGTGCAGTTTAGTTGGGTACCAGCAAATCACAGGACACTTGGAAGATCACAAAAGGTTTAGCAACCACTCTACCACTAGTGAATAAATATAAATTATATGCTGTGCTTTCAATGGCACTTCCGTAGCCAGGTGGGCAGGAGCAGCAGTGCGTAGCACATGCTTCTTGATTAGACCGGGGTTCGAGCCCGTGACCACCAAATATGGAGGATGCGGAAAGGTCAGGGAATGACCACCGCATATCCCCAGAGCAATATGGCCTTAGTTGCTAATGCTCCTAAAAACCAAATAACAACAACTGTGCTTTCAGTTGTGGAAAATTCAATATAAGCTAAAAGAGCTTAAATTTACTGTACTGCATAATGCAAAACCATCTAGATAAGGCCACAATTATACTTCAAACACAGAACAGGTTTGTTAAGGGGAAAACTTGTTTCACCAATTCGATCAGTTACTATGATGAGGTCACAAAAGAACTGGATGCAAAAAATAATTTTGATATCATACACTTGGTATAATCATCTATTACTGCATTTAAGTTACACTCTAAGCGCTTATTTTAATTTTATTAATATTTTATTTCTTAATTTACTTTAATTTCTTATATTCTACAATATACACTGTGTTGGGATTACCCTGTCCATATTTTTTGTGGAAGTTCTACTGCTTTATCCTCCTATTTGCTCTTACATATTTGTGGAAGAAAAGCAATTTTAAAAATTGCTTTTCTTCCACAAGTAGAGACAAGTATAGAAATGCAGTATTTGATACATGATCAGGTGTAGCCCCCTGGTGAAATATCTGATAATGTATTGATATTTATTTTTAGCTAACAGCAGATTTTAATTTTATAATTTTTTCTATAACCAAAGTATCCCACCCTTATCTAATCTTGCTATTACTCTATATATTAATAGAATCATTTTCCCTTTACAGTTCCCTTCTCTCTCTCTAATTGGCTATCCAATTAAGCCTATAATTTTATTTGATTCATTATATCATACACCGATGAGCCAAAACATTATGACCACCTACCTAACATGATATTGGTCCTCCATGTGCAGCTAAAACACCTCGTACCCAATAACGCATAAACGCTGCAAGATTTTTAAATGTGTTTTGTGGTATCTGGTACCAACACATAACCTGGGGATCCTTTAACTCCTGTATGGTCCGTGGTCGAGACACCGTAGATAGGAGTTGTTGTTCTAACACAAACCACAGATGATGCTCGATGGGATTGATGTCTGGGGAATCTGGAGGCCAGGGCAATAACATGTAAGGTGTATTTAGTGTCAGATGGCACCAGGGGTTTCCCCCATCTCTGCATAGGTTTCATTGTGGGTGTACCAGTTCGCTAGAAATGCCAGAGATTTAAAGTGTGTATGGATATTGTACATGTGTAGTATCATGTACCGTTGTTCATTTGGTTGTTTAGCTGCTGGACCCCTGCTGTGGCCCAACATTGCTCCACCTTCACCCCGTGGAGGCAGACCAGGAACCCAGTAGTTTTAGTTTCGCTCTGGCAGGTCCTGCCACCTAATTTCCTGAGATTTCAGTGGCTAGGACCTTAAAAAAATAATAATAATAAATAAATAAATAAAAATAAAAAAATAAAATAAAAAATAAAATTTTTGGGAAATCGCCGGATAAAATGGAAGTCGAAAGGTTAATATCAATGCAGTTAGATTTGTACTTATGAATTTTGATAGCTGTGTGGGGCGTACGCTGTTTAGGGGAGGGAGACTGAAAGCTGGGAGGAAAAGACAGAATTATGGGGTCAACAGGGAAGGTGACCCCAGATCTGGCAGTGGGGCATGCTCGTGCCCCACCAGAGGGTTGCGAGGGGGAGTCTTCCCCCTGCCAGGGAATGTGGAAGGAAAGGCACCACGCTAGGGTGCAGTACAGGTCATCACATGGTGCCTTTGCAGCATCGCTGCATTTGTTGCAAAGGCACCATGTGATGACCTGTACTGCATTCCTAGCGTGGTTGCTTTCCTTGCTCATTCCCTGGCAGGGGAAGACTCCCCCTCGCAACCACTGGGTGGGGACAGAGCATGCCCACTGCCAGACTCTGGGGTCACCTTCCTGTTGACCCCATAATTCTGTCTTTCTCAAGCTTTCAGTCTCCCTCCCCTAACAGCGTACGCCCCACACAGCTATCAAAATTCATAAGTACAAATCTAACTGCATTGAATTTGTGTTGTACTTGGCTGGATATGTCTCTGCTATCTGTCATTTTAGCCTGGGGTTTTTCAGTTTGGCCCATCTTGGTAGATGGCTATTAATGTCTTCCTTCTGGAGAAGAGTTCTTGTGCATAGAGGCTGAGGGCTGTGAACTCCTAGTGCATGTCTAGTAGGTGGTGCTCCTCATTGTTTGGCACGTATTGGATCCTTGGGATTAAGAAGCTTCTAAGGTCCTCGTACAACTCACACTCGTGTATAATATGCTGCCATGTTTCCTGTTCTCTGCAGGTACAGCTAGAGTCTTCCGTGATGCTTAGTGCGTTCAGTTTGGCTTTAAATGGCCCATGAGTAGGAAGGTTGTGTTTAATCCCAGGTATAACCATGCTGGGGCCTTTTGATATAGTTTGGTGACATACGGGATGAATTTGCATGTTTTCGCTCCTTTGCTGGTTTCGCTCCACCTGTTTTGCCACATACGAGTCAAGTATCTACTAATCTTTGTTTTTCTCTCTTCCGATTGTTGGTAATGTCGATGGTAAAGTCATTTATTGTGGTTGGCGTTCCCTTGAATAGATGATACATAAGCCCACAGCGGGTCACTTCCAGGTCCAGAGGTAGGACCGCTGCCAGGACCTGCAGTGCACTTGTGCTCACTGTACGACACGTCCTTGTTATTGTGAGCAGAATGTTTTGAATTGTCTCCATTAATCTTCTATTCACTGCAGTACCCACTTTCACATACCATACAGAGACCCGGAAGTGATAACCGGGATAAAGATTGCTCTATAGTACAGGGACCCTGTCCCTGTATTATAAAGCAATCTTTATTGGGGGCTGTTTAGTCCCCAATCCCTGGGTGTAACTATGACTACCAATGGCGCATACTTTCTGAGTTTATCTTTTAGGTACATAAGGTGTGGCTTGAAGGATAAATTTTGATCAAGGATGATTCCAAGGTATTTAATCTGATTTAACAGTTTTATTGTTTTCCCCACTATCTTGATTTGCGGTGGCCTTCTCAAGTTTAAGTTTCCCTTGAGTAGTACTGAGTCTGTCTTCTTGGGTGAAATTTTGAGAGTATGGAGCATGGCCCAGTCCTGTAGGATTCGAACGGCTTGGTTTGCATGTGCCTCCAATCTGGATCGTGAGTCTGCCACAATCATTAGCACCAAGTCATCCGCGAAGGCTTGGGCCTCGACTTCTCCCAGGTCCACGGTGAGTAGTTCATCGAATACCATATTCCACAAGAGCGGCCCCGGGACAGATCACAGAGGGCAGCCCCTGCCAACTGGCCTGTTTAAGCTTCGGAAGGGTGTCACTACTTGTACCCGTCTGTCTGTGAGGTAAGCTTTAATGCTGTTGTATAAATTCATTGGTACTTTCGCTGCCATGAGCCTGGCCAGAACGCTCGACCACCAAAGGATGTCGAATGACCTGGCAAAGTCCACCGCTATAACAAGGAAGTACTTCTTGGTGCATTGAGCTGCTTTTGTGACCAGACCTAGGATGGCTTCATTTGTTGATGATTCTGGTGTGAATCCATACTTGGCAGGCAATACCTGGAAGTCTTCCTCATGTTCTGCAAACCAGTCTCGAACAATCCGGGTGGTGTGGCATGGCGCATTATCCTGCTGAAAGACAGCACAGCCAGAGGGGAAGACCATTGCCATGAAAGGGTGTACCTGGTCAGCAATGATGTTTAGGTAGGTGGTAGATGTCAGAGTGCCCGGCACATGGATGACTGGACCCAGGATATCCCAGCAGAACATCGCTCAAAGCACGACACTGCCGCCACCGGCTTGTTTTCATCCCACAGTGCATCCAGGTGCCATCACTTCCCCAGGTAAATGATGCACACGTACCTGGACATCCACATTGTGCAACAGGAAACATGATTCATCGAACCAGACGACCTTCTTGCAGTCACTCAAGGTCCAGTTTCAATGCTCGCGTGCCCACTGTAGGCACTGTCACCAGTGAACCGTAGTTAGCATGGGTACTCGGAATGGCCTGCGGCCATGCAGCCCCATTTTCAGTATGATTCAATGTGCTGTGTGTTGTGACACATTATCCCCATCAACAGCATTCCAATTACCGGCAAGTTGTGCCACAGTCACCCTTCTGTTGCCATGTACCATCCGGGAGAGCCTTCACTCACCTCGAGCATCGATGAGCCGTGGTCTTCCAACACCTCGCCAGCGCTTCGTGGGTTCCCCCTCCTCGAACCACTTTCAGTAGGTACTAACCACGGCTGACGGTGAGCACCCCCACCAGCCGTGCTGCTTCGGATATGCTCTGACCCAGTCGTCTGGCCATTTTCAAATTCGCTTAAGTCCACTACCTTTCCCATCTGACGAACAAGAGTAACACTGATTAACCAAGCTCAGTATAAGGTGTTTTTTTATTCTGTGTCCCGACCAGCGCACACACTGTAGTTCACCTGCAGTTGCTTCGAATTGCATAACAACTCGCTGGTCGTAATGTTTTGGCTCATATGTGTATAGGAATATTTGCATTCTTTCTCATGCCTTCAATATCTACAATTTCTGCTATCCTTCTCCTATTAGTTTTGGCATTTTGTGCATTTATGCCTCCATCTTCACACTTTTCAATAGCTTTATTTCATATATATGATGATTTTACCTCATATATATAAGCTTTTGTATCTTTTGCTGCAGCTTTGCATGCTCAGGTGTCATATAACTGTCATATTAATTTTATTTTTTCCCCTCTATTATCACTTAACTTTTCACCCCATTTTTATTCTTATTATATATATATAATAGGTTGTAATGATAAAACAGCACATCTAATAATAATAAATAATAGTGGATTATTGATCTGGGACACTGCTATTACTAGCAGTGTCCCAGACTAATAGCTAGATCAAGCCATCCTTGATTTCACTGAAATCAACTCCATCAGCATCCTCCAGGAACAAAGAAAGGGTGGGGAAGAATGCAATTTTATGTTGCTCTGCCTTTTTTAGCCAATACTTGAGCTTTTCTTGAAACACTGTTATTTTTTCACTTGCAAAAAAACTATTTTCCTTTTTTCCTTGAAGTTGCAGATTAAGTGCATTCATGTTGGAGAAAATATCAACTAAATAACAAAGTTGAGCTAACCACTTCATGTTTGAAATTCTTTCAATGAGAGCATGCTTCTTTTCAACAAAAAACATCTCGATTTCAGTCCTCAGCCCCCAAAAGTGATTCAGAACATTCCCTCTTGAGAACCAATGGGTCTCCGTGTAGGAAACAAGGTTCTTATGTAATGAATCAGTTTTGGAACACAAGGTTCTGAAGAGTCTCGTGTTTAAAGTGCCTGCCTTGATTAAGTTCACTATGGTAATGACGTTTTTCATGACTTCCTCTAGTTCAGGAACAAGACCTTTGACAGCCAGAGATTGGTGGCAAATCATACAATGGGGTGATGTTGCTTTGCATGAGCTATAAAGCCTGAATGCTCACCCAATATTGAGGGAGCACCATCACTGTTAATCCCCACACAGGAATCCCAAGTTAAACCTTCTTCGCTAAAAAATGCATGAATAGCGTGGAATATGTCAATTCCTTTCAAGGTCATTTTCAAACTTGCAGCAAAGAAGATCTTGTTCAACTGTGGTTTCAAACTTATAACGGATGTAGACCATCAACTGCGAGTCGCTGGAGACATCCGTGGTTTCGTCCAGTTGAATAGCAAACTTACCACTCCGAATGATATGGAAGTTCAGCCTTTATGTCTCCAGCAATGATTTCAATTCAGTGACTAATGGTATTATTGGACAATGGTACTGCTGCCACTTTTCGTGCTTGGTCAGACCCACACATTATTTTGTGGATGTGAATAGCAGCTGGCCAGATAAGAGTTTCCCCTATTGTGCGTGGCATCTTTGATTTTGCAATCAGGTAAGCCACTTCAAAGCTTGCTTTTGCTGCATCCTTTTGATTAATTGCTTTGGAATTCTTGTTAGTAAGTTGCTGCTTCTTTATAATCCCTTCTAAACATTGAAAATATGATGGAGGCTTGGACAACAATGTTGGATGTTTCCGCTTCATATGGTCTTGGAGCTTACTCTTTTTCAATGACTCAATATATAGCACAGCAGGGCACACAACACATTGTGGTTTCACAACTTGCACATAAGTGCGTTTGGTAGCACTCATTCTAGGTAAGAAAAAAAGATAAATTAGGATTTCAATATTCATTATATTATTTTAAATCAACTAAAAATAACATAATGAAGATTATCTTTTCCAAATGTGTATGGTAGGTACGATTTATAAACACAGTCAGTGCAATACATACCTCACACTGCCACAACTAGCAACACACTGCACCTAAAGTTTAGACTAGACTCCCTCGCTTTAGTTTAGGGGGCGGTAGGTGTAGACGTATTTTGTCAATTCTCCACGTGCATGCAAGTGCAGCAAAAGTGATTGAATCTAATAACAAGTGTATGGTGTATTGATTAAATAGCAAATAAATACTTGTCAGGCTGTTTTAGAGTATCAGTGCACACTGACTGATCACTTTCTTCAGAGTAGGTCTAGACTTTTATGGTAAATTTTAATGTGAATTCCGAGGTGTCATTACCCAAAGAAAAACCACTTTTATCCAATTTTGGGTAATTTACCCAGGTTTGGGAAGCACTGATCTATTCCATAACCGATCATATTATACTACCAAAACCCAAAAAAATTGCCATATGGTTGCTAAATTGTTATGATTATTAGAATGATAATGAAAACAAAAATAATAATTTTTGGTTGATTAATTGCTTATTTAAATTCAAGTATAAGTTTAAATTTTAAAATAATTTTGATTTGATTCTCACTGGGACTCCTTGGAGTTACCTTTTCCATTAACTTCTTTTTGCTGAGAACTTCATCAGGATATCTTCATGGAATAGCATTAGCATTAGTAGAAGCATATGATGCAAGAAAACAAGCTTATATAGCATCAGCCAAAAAAAAAAAATAATAAATAAATAAATTAAAAAAAAATAAAAATAACAATAAAATAAAATCCCTCCCCATTTCACTCATCCGTTCACTCCAAACATTTGTCTAGTTCTGCCTTGAACTTATTTAAGTTGCTGACCACTACAACAGATGGAAGTTTGCTCCAACTATCAACCACCCGCTGGCTAAAGGCTAATTTCCACACATCATCTCTTCTACAATTTTCTTTCCTCAATTCAAATTTATGCCCCCTCAAGTGAGTAATCTGAGCAAGAGGAAGAATCCCATTAGCAATGAGCTTGTTCAATCCATTCATGGCATTATATACCTCAATTAGATCACCCTGCAGGTGCCTAGTCTCCAGAAGTTGCAATTTGCAGAATTTAAGTCTTTCTTGGTAACACCAATCCTTTATTCCACTCACCAATCTCGTTGCCCTTCTCTGTATTTGTTCCAGCAGCTTGACATTTTTCCTAAAATGAGGCCACCAGACCTGTATACAGTATGCAAGTTGTGGTCTGCCCATTGCCTTATACAAGGAGACAATCAACCCCTTATCCCGGCTAGAAAAATTTCTGTATATCATTGACAGGACAGCACGAGCTCTTGCAGCCTTTTTTGCATTGCTCAGAAAACTTCATATCTGACTGCACAATTACTCCAAGGTCCTTTTCATTCTCCACTGCCCTGAGTGTAGTACCACCCAGTTGATATGTTATTCTGTGGTTACTGTTACCCATATGCAGTACTTTACATTTCTGTATGTTAAACTTTAGTTACCACCTCTCAGCTCATCTGCTCAACTTTTCCAGATCCTGTTGCAGTAGCTTACTATCATTACTGTCATTAACAACCCTGCCAACCCTCATATCATCTGCAAACTTAGACATTAACTCTGATATACCTTCATCAATATCACTGATAAATACCGAAACCAACAATGGGCCTAATACCGAACCTTGAGAGACTCCACTAATAACAATAGTCCACGAAGAGAATTGTTAATTGTTAACCACTGTTTTCTCTCACTCAACCATCATTTTATCCATTGTAGCAACTTGCCTTTAATGCCAATTTGTACAGCAGTCTTCCATGTGCCACAGTATCAAAAGCTTTCCTAAAATCCAAGTATATGATATCAAAATTATTCTTTGCATACAGTTCCTTAGTGACCATTTCATAGTATCTAATCAAATTTGTCAGACAAGGCTTCCCATTAACAAACCCATACTGTGTCCGAACTATAACTGCAGTCTTAACTAGATGATCTTGCATTGCTTCCTTAACCAGTGACTCCGTTATTTTCCCAGAACAGACGTTAGACTACCAGGTCTGTAATTACCCGTGTCACTCTTTGTTCCCCTTTGTGAATTGGGAACAACTTTTCACACCGCCAGTCCATGGGAACTTCCCCTGAGTCGAAGGAAGCATTCATAATTATGGCTAAGAGTTTGCTTACTTCCTTTGCTGCCTCCTTTAATATAACTGGATAGATCCCATTCACCCCAGATGCCTTCCTTATGTTTAACTTCATCAATTTCTCCTCCACTTTGCTCTGTGATTACAAAATCACTTAGTTCCCTGTTAGAGTTGGATAAATTCTAGCATTCCCCTCCTTGAATAACTCCTCATGTGTGAATGTAGATGCAAAACTGTCTATGTTGAGTTTACCAATCGTATTCATCCCTTTCCTTCTAGAGTTTACACAAAGAACTCTTTGCTATTTTTCTTTGCATCCTTTGTCAAAGGTTTCTCGTAATCTGCCTTCGCCTGCCTAACCTCCTTTGTGACTTGATTATAGACTAGCTTATATCTGCCAAAGGTTTCTGTGTCGCTTGATAATTTATATGCATCCCATGCACTTCTCTTCTCTGCAGCCTCATTAATTCATCTGACATCCATTTAGGCCTAAACCTTGAACAGTATTCCTTAGTTGGTATGAAATGCCTAGTACCATCCAAGATTAAGTCTCTGAAAGCTTTCCATTTAGAATTCATCGTTGGTAACATCATCAGTTGATCCCACTGTATAGCATTTAAAAACTCTCTGAGACCACTGTAGTCACCTTTATGAAAGCGAAAATCCTTCCCTTACTCCTGATGGTAGTTACATCTTTAAGTAAATCCCACATCAGTACACTGTGATCACTGCCACCTCATATTTTATCTTCCGATTCTTAATGCATGAAGAATCACTGCTGATAATCAGATCAAGAGTATTACTCTTCTGCTTCCCTCTTGAACATGTTGCTGTAGAAAACAGTCATCCAATAAATCCACAAAAGAATTGCTAGTGTGCGAATGACCAATCCACAAGTTCCAGTCAATATCTGGAAAGTTAAAATCCCCCATTATAAGACATTCTGATTTACTGGTCCACTCTATTTCTTTGCACAACTGCTCGTTATACTAATCAGATCATTAGTCCTATAACACATAATAGGGGTAGAATTTTTTTCAGCCTGGACTGTACTTGTTAACAGGAGAGATTGCTTCTACAGGGATGGGATACACTTAAATAGAAAGGGTGCAAGAATATTTGCTGATGCTATTGAGGCAGTGTTAGGTGGGTCGGAAAACTGATAGCTTGGGGGGAGACAAAGACCAATAGATTGACAGTAGCCACTGGCAGAGGTGAAAGAGATTCTTGCACTGCTTCTATTAGAATGAGCAGAAGCCTGAAAAACAAGATAAACAAGATGCATGGTATTTCAGAGACTGCTGGGAGCCATTGCGGTACAAGTAAACACATGGGTTGTGTTAGGGTAGCTAAGAATAGAAACAGGTGCAGGTATACTTGCATGTACACCAATGCTAGGAGTTTAGTAAATAAATTTGATGAATTTGAGGTATTGCTCAAAACATCAAAGGCAGATATTGTTGGGATATCAGAGACGTGGTGTCACACAGATATAAGGGATGCAGAACTGGAATTTGGGGAGTACAACGTCTACAGAAAGGATAGACAGGATAGGAAGGGGGGGAGGAGTTATGCTATTAGTTAAGAAACACATAAAAACCAAGGAAGTAAAGCCAGTCGACATCGCTGGACAGTGCAGTGTTGAGTCAGTTTGGTGTGACATAAGCATTGGGAGATCAAAATTGAGAGTAGGAGTGTGCTATAGGCCTAATGACTCTGACGAGTATAATAAGGAACTGTACAGGGAAATAGAGTGGGTCAGTAAATCAGAGAGTCTTATAATGGGAGATTTTAATTTCCCAGATATTGACTGGAATTTGGGGGCTGGTAACTCACACACTAGCAGGGCTTTTGTGGATTTATTGGATGATTGTTTTTCTACATCAGCATGTTCGGGAGGCAACTAGAGGGAGTAATACTCTTGATTTGATTATCAGCAGTGATTCTTCATGCATTAAGAATCTGCAGATAAATGAACCACTAGGTGGCAGTGATCACAGTGTGCTGAAGTGGGATTTACTCAAAGAGGTAACTACCATTAGGGGTAAAGGGAAGGGTTATTGCTTTCGTAAAGGCGACTACGATGGACTGAGACAGTATTTAAATTCTATACAGTGGGACCAACTGATGATGTTACCAACAGCAAATTCAAAATGGGAAGCATTCAAAGAACTTATCTTGGAAGCTACTAGGCTTTACATACCAACTAAGAAATATTGTTCAAGGTTTAGGCCAAAATGGATGTCAGATGAACTAATGAGACATATGGCAGAGAAGAAAAATGCATGGGATACTTACAAATTAACACATGACACAGAAGCCTATGATAGATACAAGTTGATATGCAACCAAGTTACAAAGGAGGTTAGGCAGGCGAAGGCAGATTACGAGAAATCCTTGGCAAGGGATGCAAAGAAAAACAGCAAAGAGTTCTTTACTTATGTAAACTCTAGAAGGAAGGGGATGAATCAGATTGGTCCACTTGATATTGATGGGTCAACTGTTGATGATCCTGCTCAGGTAGCTAACAAACTAAATGAATATTTTGCATCGACATTCACACATGAGGAGTTATTCAGCAAGGGGAATGCCAGAGGTGTATTCAACTCTAGCAGTAAGCTACAGAATCTTGAAATAACTGGAAGTAAAGTGGAGGAGAAACTGTTGAAGATAAACACAAGAAAGGCACCCGGGGTGGATGGGATCTATCCAGTTATATTAAAGGAGGCAGCAAAGGAAGTAAGCAAACCCTTAGCCATAATTATGAGAGCTTCCTTGGACTCAGGGGGGGTACCCATAGACTGGAAATGTGCAAATGTGACCCCAATTCACAAAGGAGGATCAAAGGCTGACACAAGTAATTATAGACCTGTGAGCTTAACTTCTGTTCCAGGAAAATTGATGGAGGCACTGGTTAAAGAAGCACTGCAGGATCATTTAGACAAGACTTCAGTTATAGCTCATACACAGCATGGTTTTGTTAAGGGGAAGTCTTGCCTGACCAACTTGATTGGATACTATGATGCAGTCACAAAAGAACTGGATGCAGGGAATAACTTTGATATTATATACTTGGATCTTAGAAAGGCTTTTGATACTGTTGCACATGGAAGACTGCTACACAAATTGGAGCAGTGTGACATTGGAGGCAAATTGCTGCTATGGATAAAGGGGTGGTTGAGGGGGAGAAGACAGAGAGTGGTAATCAATGGACACTGCTCATCGTGGACTAATGTTATTAGTGGAGTCTCTCAGGGCTAAGTGTTGGGTCCATTATTGTTTTCTGTATTTATAAATAATATTGATGATGGTATATCAAGCTTAATGTCCAAGTTTGCAGATGATACAAAGGTTGGCAGGGTTGTCAAGGACACTACTGACACTATGCTGCTGCAACAGGATCTGGAAAGTTTGAGCAGATGGGCTGAGAGGTGGCAAATGAAGTTTAACATTGACAAATGTAAAGTACTACACATTGGAAACAGCAACCCCAGAGCAACGTATCAACTCTGTGGTACTACACTGACAGTGGTAGAGAATGAAAGGGACTTGGGGGTAGTTGTGCAGGCAGATATGAAGTTCTCTGAGCAGTGCAGACGGGCTGCAAGAGTAGCTCATGGAGTATTGTCAATGATATACAGGAATTTTTCCAGCAGGGATAAGGAGGTGATTATTCCATTGTATAAGGCAATGGTCAGGCCACACCTAGAGTACTGTATACAGGTCTGGAGGCCTCATTTCAAGAAGGATGTAGAGCTGCTGGAACGAGTACAGAGAAGGGCAACAAGATTAGTGAATGGAACAAAGGGGTGCTCTTACGAAGAAAGGCTTAAGTTTTGCAAATTACAGTGTCTGGAGACTAGGCACCAGCGAGGTGATCTGATAGAGGTGTATAAAGCCTTGAATGGTTTAAGCATGCTCAATGCTGATGGGATTCTTCCTCTAGCTCAGAAAAATCACCTGAGAGGGCATAAATTCAAATTGAGGAAAGACAGATGTAGGATAGACGTGCGGAAATTTGCCTTTAGCCAGCGGGTGGTTGGTTGGTGGAACAGACTTCCATCCCTTGTGGTGGAGGTTGATAGCCTAAATAAGTTTAAGGCTCAGCTGGACAGGTATTTTGAACGAACAGAGGGGTGAAGTGGAAGTGGGGTTTTTTTTTTTTTTTTTGGCTGATGCTGCATAAGCTTGCTTTCTTGCATCAAATGCCTCTACTAATGCTAATGCTAACACACAACTACTCTCATTTTTCCTTTTCCCAGTGCTTATTTCACACCACACTGACTCAACATTGGATTGTCCACCAATGTCAATTGGATGTACTTCCTTAAATTTTATGTTTCTTAACTAACAGCATAACTCCTCCTCCTCCTCTGCTGTCCTGTCTATCCTTTCTGTACATGTTTAATCCGAATTCCAATTCTGCACCGCTTATATCCGTATGGTACCACATCTCTGATATCCCAACAATATCCACTTTTGATGTCTTGACCAGCACTTCAAATTCATCAAATTTATTTACTATATTCCTAGCATTGGTGTACATGCAAGTATACATACTCCTATTCTTACTCTTAGTTACTCAAACACAACCCATTTATTTACTTGTTCCATGTACTAGCAGCCTTTGAAATCCCCAGTACCACACTTTCCAGGCTGCTGCTCATTCACAGGTTGTATTTGTAAAAGAATAAGAGAAATTTACCTCAATATTCCTATTTTAAATTCTTGTTGACTATTTCATTCACTTCCTTCCTCTCCAGGAATAGATTGTAATAATCATCATAGAAGTTAACTCCTTGCTTCTTGTTGATTGCGCTGCTTCTGAAACATTTTGTGAAGTAGTTCTTTGAAAGTTCTTCTGGAGTACGTAAATCTGTCATCAGTATTATGGTGTTTGAGAAGTTTCATGTGCCTCTGCTGGAAAATTGCATGTGCAGCTGTATTGGACTTTTTGGTCCTGCCATGTTGAGTGTCTTTCTTATTTTCCTGTATCCTTTTGTCTAGTGTCCTATTTGTTTCTCTGACATAGATTGATTTGCATGAGCATTGGATTGTGTACACAGGGCCTCTAAGATTAGGTGGTTGATGTTGGTTCCTAGATAGTTTTTGTTTCAGAGATTGGGTTCCTGTATAGAATGCAGGTATTCTGTATATTTTTTCTGCTTTTGCTATGATGCTGCTAATTCCTGAGATGCATGGAATAATGAGCTTGGTCTTAGGTTTGCCTTCTTTTTTTTTTCTGTGGAGGTCTGGAACTATTGGGTAGAGTTTTGTTGATGATGCTGTCTATTAATGCTAGAGGATAATGGTTCTTTAAAGCTATTGCTTTTATGGTTGAGATTTCCTGTTCCAGTGATTCCAGACAGCTGCAAACTTTTAGGGCTCTGTCAACACAGGTTCTGATGATGGCTATTTTGGCAGAGAGGTGATTTGAGGACTTTTAGTTTAGGATGGATTCTGTGTCTATGGGTTTCCTGTATACTGTCATCTGTAGGTTGTTCGGGTTTCTTGAGATGAGAATGTCCAGAAATGGAAGTTGTCCATTTTCTTCTGTTTCTACCTTAAATTTGAATTTGTAGTGGAAGCTGTTGAAGTGTTTGTGGAACTTGGTTTTTTCCTTGACTTCAAATGGGGAGTATGTCATCTGCATAGCTGATCCAGAACTTTAATTTTAGTGTTTAAGATTTAAGTGGCTTATAAAGATTTCTGTCAGAAGGGGAGAATAGTGAACTGCCCATACTGAGGGCAGAGATCTGGATGTAGAAGAATCCATTGTAGGTGAAGTGGGATTGTCCTCCCAAAAGGTCAATAAGTTCTAAGATGTCTGATAATGCTATGGGCTTGGATTTGGGTAAAATACACAGATGACATCCTCCACATTTGGAGTCAAGGAAAAGATTAACTCACCAACTTCCATCAAAACCTCAACAGGTTCCACCACAAATTCAAATTTAGGATAGCAACAGAAGAAAATGGACAACTCCCATTCCTGGACATCCTCATCTAATATATCCCTGCCCCAAGAATCTGTCAGGTTTAACCACACAACAACCTCCCATTGGCTACATCTAAGTCAACTCCAACCTACACAAACACCCAGTCCACTCCTATCTCTCCCAGTCCTGCAAACCAGACCAAGAAACTCCACTCCTGTATCACGTAACAGGCAAGCCCTTCCAACCTAATTGGGGAGTAACTTTAGGGATTTTTCATAAACTATATTTATTTATTAATTAATAAATTAATTAAATAATAAGAAAAAGCATATTAATTAGATGGCAATTATATAGATAATAGAGTATATTATAATATTGCAGATGTGATTATGATACATTGTATTATAAATAATCAAATTATCCTCTAACGTAATTCAATCAATGAATATATCATTATCAAATTGAAAACTTGTATCACTCCTCAATGTTCTAACCCCCCATAGGACTGAAGATGGGAAGACAGTGAGTTTTGGAAACAGCCATAAATTGTTTAAGTGGTTGGCATTGAGGTGGCTAATCCTTTAAATGGTATCATTTCAGTAATAAATTACTTAATCTATCACATGATATAACAGTGTAGTGTCTATCAATTCATTAACATAATAATGAACAAATCTGCAGACCCACTTTTTCCAAGTAATTACTGAAATTCTCCACAGCACAACTGTAATGTTCTCATATTTATTCAATTAAAGCAATAACCATCTACTCACAAATGTCTACCACAATGAACCTAAAATATTATTAATGTAAATGAGAATTACAAAAATTCTCATTTTTACTAAGAGTAGTAGTATCTGACTAAAAATTTTTCTTGATTAATTAATACAGACAAGTTCTGATCATTGTACAGATACTATGCATCCATTTACATCAAAATGGACATATTTTGGTCTCTTGAATGTAATAACTGTTCTTCCTCATAAGTGGTAATTATACATAATTTCCAATCACCCTGTACCACAGTACTGAAAGTAAGCCTTGGATAATATCGACAGCATTCAGAATGTTGCTAATGCTCAAACATTGTGTAAAATGAGTAAATTCCACTACTAATCTATTATTTAAATGTATTATTCTACAATAATATCATCAACAGAATGTCATAAAGCAAAATTTCAATGCAGTACAGGCTGGCCTCGATTAACGCGATTAATTCATCCCGTGCAAAACAGAAACACATTAATCGAATATAATAATCAATAGGAAAAATTATAATTGGTCCTTGACCTTCTGGAATGTCCATAAAAAATTTTAAAAATACCTTTTAAATAACTTTTTAACTGTATACAATGTAAAAGATAATGAAAATAATTATGGAATTAAATGTTTATTGAATAAAACAGCGGTACCCAAACTTTGCGCGATGGAATATTTTAAATTTTCGACGGAAACACAGCGATATTCGACATCTGTCGGACACCGTGCGAACTACTAGCTCAAGGTAGTTCACAGTTTCAACATTTCTTATTAAGTTATTTGGATCTAACTACTTAATAGATGGAACTGTTAGGTATTTCTTTTGGTCTGGGTGCACCGTGAAAAAACTAATGAGACGCTAAGGGCACTGTGAACCGAGAAAGTTTGGGAACCTCTGACATAAAATACACAATGAAGAAATTATTGTTGCAGAAATATTTGAACAGTGTTGACTTTCTCTTTTCATCAATCAATTTCCGATAGCCGACAGCAATCTTCTTGGGCCCTGGCGAAATAAATATCACAGAGAACCTCAAACCTTTTGTTTGAGGTTCTCTGCGATACGAAAGATTTCATCTAGTTCTTTTACCGTTATCTCCTTCGCAGTAACATTTTCATCTGGCTCATTTAAAAATCTGAATTTTTTAAATGCAAGTCTGCATTGACTTTATTAGAGGGAGACAAACGAGTAACACATCTTCTTCCGATGGTTGATGGAACACACTGAGGCGAGCAGCAGGCAAACATTTGTTTATTGCCTGTCCGATGCGTGGTAAGCTTAACGTGCGATTCAAATCTTTTTCAACTATCGCATAAAAAAAAAAAAAAAAGATCGCATTAATTGGAAATTTGTAAAGTGAAAAGTGGTAATAAAATTTTTTCAAATAGTGGTAACTGAAAAACGCGTTAATCGAAGTCGCGTTATGTGAGGCCTGGCTATAGAGATTTATCATATCTGCAGCACTTTAGGGCATCACAACATACCCTATCCACAACACACCCTATACCCTATTCACGACATATCCTATTCACATAATGGGTTTTTATCATGCATACCTGAAACCACTTCTGGGTGATAAAGAATATCTTAAATTTTATTCACCAATCCTGAAAAGATGCTGTGCATACTTTGGTTCAATGAACTGCAGTCTGTCACCACTGGTATGTGCAATTTTGAACATCTTTTTAAAAAAAGCCACTGAGCAGACCTACAGTTCTGCAATGATACAGAAAATTCATAAAAGATGTAACCTGTCTAAACAATTGTCCCGGCTGAGGTTTTGCCTAAAGAAAGGTCAATGAGAAAGCAGTGGAGCTAGTTCAAGGAAGTTTTACCCAAATCCCAGTGAAACTCATGACGTGTCAGTTGTGATCTTAACATGTCAAGTCAACAGCATGTAATGTGTTACATTGCTATCTGAGGATGAAACCATACAAGTTAGTTTGTTGATTGACAAAAAAAACCAAAAGGATGGAATTTTGTTGGTAGATTCTCATGATTACGGTTCTGCAATTATGCTGCCATCTACTGCAGCACATGCACACATTTTCTGGCTGGTGAATAAAAACTTAAAGATATCCTCTATCATATGGAAGTACCATTCAGGTTTGTACCATATACCTTATTCACACAATAACGTTTTAGTTTTATAAAGGAGGTCTGTGGATACCCCGTATATTTTATGAAACTTCATGATTTCAGCTTATCTAGAGAAAATGCTCTATCTCTGTTTTAGAGGATTTAGTAAAATAAACACACAAATAAGAGTGCTTCTTTTCCTTCACACTAAAAGTTTTTATTATTATGTTGTTACCTATCCATTTTTATTGTTTTTCTTTTCTTTAGAACATAAACATAATGCAGTACTGGACCATTATAATAAACAACAGTCATTTGGGTGCCTCACGAAAATTGTCTCTAAAAGATGCACATGATGTACCGTATTTCCCCATGTATAAGACGCACCTTAATTTTGGGGCCCAAAAAAAAAAAATGTATTACATAAAGTTATTGAACTCAAATTTTATTCATCATAAAATTCATACAACTCATCACTGTCAAAACTCCCATCCATTAGCTTGTCCTCATCTGTGTCTGATGACAAATCACTGTCTTCATATATTGCCTCGTCCTCAGTTCCATCTATGGCATTTGAAATGCCACACTTCTTAAATGACTTGACAACGATCTCAATCTTGATATTATCCCAAGATCTTTTCACCCAGGTACAAGCTTCTCCTATAGTTCGTTTCTTCACTCTTCCTGCTGGTGTCAAATTGTCCCCAGAAGACTTCATCCATTGGTTCCATTCGTCTCTCATGGCAGCTTTGAAGGGTTTGTTAATGCTGACATCAAGTGGTTGGAGCTGGGATGTCAAACCTCCAGGTATGATGGCAAGTTTTGTTTTTTTGCTCTGCAGCAATCTTCTTTGTATTTTTTGTTATGTGTGCCCTGAACTGATCAAGCACCAATAGGGCAGGTTTGCGTAAGAGCCCACCTGGTCTCCTGCTCCAAACTTTCTCAAACCAGATCTTCATCCCATCCTGATCCATCCAACCCTTGTCATGAACGTGGACAATCACTCCTCGAGGAATGTCTTCTTTTGGCATTGTTTTGTGTTTGAAAATCAGCATAGGAGGCAGCTTGGTTCCGTCGGCACAACAAGCTA
This sequence comes from Mastigoproctus giganteus, assembly GCF_048544385.1. Classification (NCBI taxonomy): domain Eukaryota; kingdom Metazoa; phylum Arthropoda; class Arachnida; order Uropygi; family Thelyphonidae; genus Mastigoproctus; species Mastigoproctus giganteus. Next base: position 52,841,465 of record NC_143586.1, on the reverse strand, counting down.
GAACAACTGTATAATGGCTCTTTTCATGTCCACTTGTTTTCACAGTTACAGTTTTCACCCCCTTCTTATCAACAGTTCTGTTACTTGGGACATCAAATTGAAGGGGGACTTTGTCCATATTTGCGATCTGTCTCAACTCAAACTGATGTGTCTTCCGACATTGAATGACAAAACGATGAAATTCAAGGACCTTCTGCTCATAACTTTCAGGCATCTTTTGAGCAAGTCTGGTGCGTGAATGCATGCTTAGTCCATTCGGTTTCATGAACCTGAAACACCAATTGTGTCCTCCTTTGATATCAGTAACTTCTTTTTTTCATCAGCAATTCTTCTTGCCTCATGATGAACCATCTTTGTGGACACAGGAATTCCAATTGCCCTTTAATCCATATCTTCAATTCCCTCTCTAAATCAGGCCATTTTGCTGATTTGCCTCTGAAAACGTAGAAACCCTATTGAAAACGCCACAGCGTTTTCAGTAGGGTTTCTTCTTCCAGTAGCTAGTCGCAGATTGTTTTCTCAGTTGGAGGACCAAACTTATGTTCAGCAGCACGATTTCCATTCACTTTAGCAAACCGGATCACTTTTAACTTGAATTCAGCACTGTACGAAATTCTTTTCTGAGCCATTTCTGGGCAAAATGTAACCTAATATACCGGTAACAAATGTGAAACAATGAGCGCAAAGACAACAAGCACGAAAAAGCGGGAAATGCAAGTAAAAAAAAATCTACAACCACTGTATAAGACACACCCAGTTTTTAGACCCCAAATTTTTTGAAAAAAGGTGCGTCTTATACATGGGGAAATACGGTAATTATCCCATGTGTGGACATGGTGCTAAATTTAATTTTATTTTGCAATGTCATGTTATAAACAACCACGAAATAATCTGAGGTCATGCATGTATTTAGAAATTTTCATTATAATGAATTTTCAGTTCAATAAACAAAAACTACAATAAATATTGAAAAACATACCAAATCTCCCCACCCCACAGGTTCATTCAATACAAAGATTATTTATATTTTATCACTGGATAGATCAATGAGACTTCTTTGAAATTAGTAATAGTAGTGACAAATGATGCAGGGATGCAAGCTTATACAGCATCCCTGGATATAAAGCAAATTTTCACATCTCTATCCTGCAACTATCCTAATCCTAACTTGTGTTTTTTTAACATTTCCCTATACATTTTAAATAAATCCTCAGATCTCCTATATTAATATTATCAGTACTAACATGCTCAATAATACAACCATCTGTGCCCTTAAAAGATAACTTTTACAAATTTAACTTTTGCCGCTGGCAAGGGTCTGTGTATTCCACCTACCCGAAACTAGCAATTTTCTGACCTACCTAACAATTCCTCAATAGCAAATATCTTTACTACCACTCATCTGCAAATATCTTTCATTACCTTCAAATATCTTTACTACCACTTCTAAATACATCTGCTCACATTTCATAAAATTACGTAACAATACCTGGTGGTGCTGGTTCTGATTCACTATCAGATTCTGCACTACTTTCTTCTTCTTCATTCTCATCATAACTATAATCGCGTGATCGTTTCCTCTTTTTATCATCATTCTAAAATTACCAAAAAATAAATTAAATTAAAACTTTGAAACAATACATTTTTTATGTAGCCAACTATACAGAATATCATATATAATATTTTACTAATACAAAAAACATAGTAATTAGTATCTTGCTGCCTTACAACAAAATGATATAAGAGAAGTAATGTAGTATTGCAGTTTAAAGTAATGAAATTTCAGTGTATGATATAGAGCATCCACCAAAAACCCTACCCACATTACTTCCCAGCTGAAGGCAAAATCCTTCACATCTATTCTGCAAATATCCTTTTCCAATTTAAATTTATGTCCCCCCTCTACATGTGTAGTCTGGGGAAGTGTGAGGATGCCATCTGAATTTAGTTTACTCAACCCACTTAAAGCCTTAAGCACTTCAATCAGGTCTCTTTGCAAATTCTTAGTTTTCAGATGCTACAAATTTCAGAACACCAAGTCCTTCTGGGTAAGAGCATCTTTTTGTTCCCCTGCCTAATCTGGTTGCTCTTCTCTGCACTTCTTAGCATTGTTGAGGCATATGATGCAAGAAAGCAAGCTTATACAGCATCAGCCAAAAAAAAAAAAAAAAAAAAACCCTTTCCAATTTCACCCATCCGGTCACTCCAAATGTTTGTCTAGTTCAGCCTTAAATTTATTTAAGCTATCAACTTCCACAACAACAGATGGAAGTCTGTTCCAGCAATCAACCACCTGCTGACTAAAGGCAAACTTCTGCACATCTACTCTACAACTGTCTTTCCTCAATTTGATGAAACTGATGAAATGAATTTATGCCCCCTCAGGTTCTTAATCTGAGCAAGCAGAAGTATCCCAACAGCATTGAGCCTGCTGAAATCATTCAAGGCCTTATACACCTCGTAGGTGCCTGGTCTACAGATGCTGTAACTTGAAGAACTTAAGCCTTTCTTCCTAAGTGCACCCCTTTGTTCCTGTTACCAATCTTGTTGCCCTTCTCTGTACTTGTTCTAGCAACTCTACATCTTTCCTAAAATGAGGCCTCCAGAGCTATACGCAATACTCAAAGTGTGGCCTGACCACTGCCTTATACCAGGCCTGGCCAATAATGCCCTCTGCATTATTTTTGCAGCCAGCCAGATGATTTTATACTAGACTGTATCAGTGGGAAATCATTCACTAGCTGCACTAAGCACAATAAATGACGGCAAAAATAATACTAGACCAGCTCTACTTCCACCGAATCCCAACCACTCCTTCCCTTCTTTGAACCATGTTGTGTCACAGAAATGCCAGGAAGGGTGAACTTGGTCCTGAACAATATTCGTATCTTCTCATACTAGTTGAGTGAGCTACTCAATAGGTACAGGTGGAGAGAAGACTGGACGTCTCTAAAGGGGGAAAAAAAAAAACCCATCAAAATCAGTTTTCACAACACGTATGTGACAGCGGAAAAGTATCCCAAATTAAGATTTATTGCACAAAAAAGTTGCGAGAGGCTTCAGATCCACTTATGTTTGTGAAACTTTCTTTTCAAAAATTAAATTTATTAAAAGTAAATCTCGAACTTCAAAAAGAGATGAAAATCTGGAAAATCAATTAAGTTATGTAACTACCAATATTGAAATAGATTTTAAAAAATTGAGTGATCGCAAAGAAAAGCAAATATCTCATTGATGTAGATATATAATAAAAATGAATGAATAAAATAAATTTTTATGGCATTTAATTTTTTTTTTTTTTTTAAATATTGGTTTATTTTGTGTGCGGGCCTGCAGAAAATTGTAGTTTGTCAAGGTGGCCCGGGGAAAATTGCAGTTTGTCAAGGTTGCCAGCAGAACGATTTTGGTTGGCCAGGCCTGCCTTATACAAAGGGATAATCACCTCCTTGTCTCTGCTAGCAAAATTCCTATATATCATCATTGACACTTGTTCCGACAGATTTACATCCTTTCTAAAATGAGACTTCCAAACCTGTATGCAGTACCCAAGATGTGGCCTAACAACTGTCTTTTATGACAGGATAATCACTTTTTTGTCCGGCCTGACAAAATTCCTATACATCGCTGGCAGAATATCAAGAACCCAAGAAGCCTTTTCAGCGAAACTGAATAGGGGAGAAGATAGATGACATTAGAATTAAAATTTGAACTCCAATAGCACTGATCCAACAGATTTGTTAGCAAATGGCAAAGTGCACAAATGGGACTATCCTCTCAAAGTAGAAAGATCTGCTCAAGCACAAAATGGTATCCAAATAGTTAGTTGGAATTCTTTCTCAACTTATTATTCCAAATCTCCATGCCATAAAGAACAACCATTCTGTTGTGTCCTTTGATGAAGTGGTGCCTGGGGTTTTACTTATATCTCTGTTATGCCATAAAAAAAAAGTCAGTACCTCTTACAGAAGCTTGAGAACATTCCCACCACATCCACCAATCTTTTAGTTACATCTGATGTAGACTGTGTTCACTGCTATACTTCTAGATGCCAAAATGAATCTCAAGAGCATCTTAGATGATAGGATTTATACACGTTACATTAAACCTTTGCGTATACAAAAAGTCATAGACCTCACAAACCTCTGGATGTATGTGTTTGTTTTGGGGGTTATATTTATCCTTTAATGGTTCCCTCTAAAACAAGCCTGGTCTTAATATGGGAACACCTCATAACCTCTGCTAACTGAGGTCTTCATTTAAACCTTGGAAAGCCTTTTCCTAGAAGAATACTAAATACATAATCCCAAATACTGAGAAGGAAATAAATCATTGATCCTTAATCATATGGGATTAGGCAAGGGAAACCCTGAATGAATTCTCCAATGTCCTAAACATGATCCACCACAAGGTAAAATTCAAAATGAAAATCAGAGTGAAATTAATGAAATATTAGCACCATCTATATACAATTTCTCTTAGATACGTTCTACGTAGATATCAATATTTGTAAAATAATAAGAAGTTTACCTTATTATTTTACTAAAACATTAGTGCTTAATGTTTTAATTAAACTAATCTATTCAGTGTGAATGCTGTCGTAAGTGATTAAGTAAACTCAATAGAAGTTGGGGGGGAGATGAAATATTCCACCTAAATCTCCCCAAAAGTGGTTCCAATATCTTTGCAAGGTAAGCTTTCTTTAACAGTGACCAGAAAGCTTATCTTTGCATGGTAAGCTTCTGGTCACTGTTAACAGTTATGAAACCTAATGCACAGCAACTTTCACAATTTAATCGAGTGATTAAGTAAACTCAATAGAAGTTGGGGGGGGGGGATGAAAGATTCCACCTAAATCTCCCCAAAAGGCACTCCAATATCTTTGCAAAGTAAACGTTCAGGTTACTGTTAACAGTCACGGAACCCACTGCACAGCAACTTTCACAATTTAATCAACAGATGTACTACATGCATTGCTTTTAGAATGCTAAATAACTCAGCAATATGCTTAATCTGCTTGATATACACAGTTGGAGCTCTTTAAAGCAACCCTCTTTTTAACTTCCAAACACATCACAAAATGTCCTATGTGGTTGGTCTTGGCCAATTTCTCATTACCTTAATGCTATTTTACATTCAGTATAACGACAATGAAAATAAAAGGATTTCTCTATAAGGACCATAAATTTACACCTCTTAATTTTTATTTTTTTATTACAATATTGGCATTCAAAAATGACAGAACTTCAAATATACTGAAGTAATCGACGAGCCTGCAGTCTGACTGTGAGAAATCATTTGTTAAGATTTCCCTTTTTTTTTTCTCACAGTGTGATTATGAAATGAACATTGGCTAGAAGTTCATTTCATTAGTTAAGAGTGTATGTTTATTGGTATGGCTCCAAGAAAGCAGATAGCTTTGTCAACTGCAGATAAAATTAGGATTTTTCAAGCTGGATAATGGTGTGCATTCTAAGACTGACATTGCCAAATAGTTTGGCATTCCTAGTACTCTGTTCACTATTCTGAAAGATTGGAAAAAGATTGAAGTTTAGAGAAATCTGCTGCACTGAGTAGAATTCAAGCACAAAAGGCGGAGTATCCGGATCTTGAAAAGGTACTTTTGGAATGGCTAATGATGATGCATGCAAAAAACGTTCCCAAAGACAGTAATCTTTTAAAAGCTAGGGCTGAATCGTTTGAGCATCTAATGGATATTGGAAAAATTTAAAAGTTCAGATGAATGGTTTCAGAAATTTAAGACTTGTCATTCAAAAAAGTGTGGAGTAAAAGTGCAGCTGTGGACATTGATGCTACAAAGGAATGGAAGGAAAATTGTTTAAAAAATGTTTTACTGATATATTTCCACAATGATATCTTCAATGCTGATGAAACTGGACTCTGGACTTTGGGAAAGCCCAGAGGCCTCAATGCTGTAAAGGTTTGAAGACATTACCCGCTATGTATCAAGCAAACCAAAAGGCATGGAGACATCACAATTCTATGAAGAATGAATCAGAGACTTAGATCACAGGATGAGTGAGAATAGAAATATTTTCATTGTTTGTGGATAACTGTGACCCTCATTGTCAAGTAAACAACCTATGTGCAATCACTGTCGAGTACCTACCACCAAATATGACGTCAGTGTTTCAGCCACTTGATCAAGGTGTAATCTAATGTTTTAAGAAAAACTATCGAAGAATGCTATTAAATAAAACTGTGCTTATCTTGAAAGCAAGATTCGGTGTGAAATCGATATACCACAGGCAATGTATTTCTGTGTTTCAGCATGGGATGAAGTTGATGAAAAAGTGATTGCCAACTCCTTCAAACATGCTGGATTTACCACCTTGAATGATGCAATGTGTGATGTTTTGCATGCTTCTCCCTCTATTAATTGCAAGAACAGTCCAATAACAGGAAGAAATATTTGAGCATGTGCATCATCACCTAAACTTACAGGAAAACTCAAGCTTTTAAAGATTATGCAGAAGTAGATGGGCACATCGAATGTTTCAGGATATCCACAAATGAAGAGGAAATCATTGCAGACGTAATGGAATCTTCTACATCAGCATTCTATATATTTACCGCCACCGTGAAATATATGTCAGCATTCTATATAATTACCACCTCGCTTAACCTGGCTTCTATATACCCTCAATCTGTAACTTGGATTCATTGTTCCCACCACGTGCCACATATATTTCATGTTAGAAACAGAGGCCTTACTTCTTGCTGTATTTCTCTTGGTTTTAATGACTGATCCTTGAAGACAATATTAAAATCATTGGAATTACAGCATTAAGTATTATTATATATATTTTTTGTATTTTATTTTAAAGGTCTGGTTTCATTAGGCTAGCTCCTCTCCCTCCCTTTACCACAATCTATCTGTCTATCTATATTTACAGTGGATTCCGGTTATTTGGGCCACCGGTTAATCGGGGCAAATCTTAAAAAACAGAACCGAATCGAGAAAAAGCCAGGGTTTACTTCGCTTAATTGGGACAACATGCCGTTTAATCGGGGCAGGAGATCGCAGCACTGAAGATTACCCTACGATTGTCTCCGACCGTACCACGTAGTTCGATCGGATTTCTGGAGGTCACAACCATAAAACAATAAAAACAATTAGCAGTCACCTGTTTATTGGGCATTTCTGTTAGTGAAATCTATCATAAACTGGTAAACTCGATCTTATTGAACATGCGATAATACCGACAGCTGGAATTCTGCGGGTTATTATGGTAAAATGTGTTTACACTACTATGGAATCTTCAATCATATAAAAAAAATTAATTTTCAGAATCTTCTCTTCATTCCCATTTTTAAAGATCCGTAACTAGTTACTCCATTCTCACTTGCGCGTATCGTGTTATTTGCAATTTGTGTGTGCCGTGTTTTTTGTTATTGATTGCTTATCTTTTTACTGTTTTAAATTTTAACCCCCACCTACAAATGTCAGTGAGCAAAAATGTCAACTAGTTCATATGTATATGTTACACTACATATTAATTATTCCGATTATCACGTTATATTCTTCCGAATTTCACATATCATTTAATTTTTTAATTGGTAAGATAATAAAAAGGGTAAATTGTGCTTAATATATCTTTACTTTTATAGCCTGTGGATAATATTCCTCGTATTTTTGCTAATTGGAATCGCTGTTTAATAGAATTAAAATTCAATTCAAAAACGTGATCACAATGACCGGTGCTTACTACACATTGTATAGTGAACGGTACTTTACTATGCTGAGTCCATTGTAACGTGATTTGATTGTATGGTGAACCAATTGTAAAGCGGGGTCCATTGTATTTTTAACTATTTACGTGAAACTTCGGATAATTGGGGCAGCCGCTTAATCGGGCCAAAATGCACTAGTCGCGATGTGTCCCAAATAACCGGAATCAACTCTATATATATGTGTGTGTGTGTGTGTGGATTTTTAATGTAACTCTTTAAAAGAAAAGTTTAAAGAGTCACATTGAAAAGAGGTAAACAGTAGATGAAATGGTTTTGGTGAAAGTAAGATTAATAAATTAGGTATGACAGATGCACCTAAAAGTGCAAAGCAGCATTAAAGGATGCAGGAGTAATTTGTAATTTGTATTAATATGTAATTTGTATTAATATTAAATTAAATTGAGTAAGTATAAATGGACGTGAAAGTTACACAAAGTGCCAGTAACTATAAGGGTGAGGAAAGTAGAAAAAGAGGAGTAGTGGATTAGTGAAAGATGAAATAATGTTAATATCCTAGAGGTTATGATGAATTAAGTAAATTATGGGCTGAATTGCCAAGCCAATATAAAGTGTAAAGTAAAATTAGTACAACAAAATATTAATAAAATGCAAATAAAAATGAAAATAAAAATAAAATGAAAATGGTACGAAAATGAAAATATAAAAATAAAATTAAAATGGAATAAAAATGAAAATATGTAATTCAGCTGATAATTTACTTAATTCACATTCATAATAATCTCTTAGGATATTAATATTCTTTCATCTTTCACTAATCTACTATTCTTTTTCTACTTTCCTCACCCTTATAGTTACTGGCACCTTGTGTAACTTTCACATCCATTTATACTTATTCAATTTAATTTAATATTAATACAAATTATATATATTATAAGAGAGTGGTTCAAAAAAGAATCGCCTTGATCTAGCTGCAGAGGTGCTAGCCTGTTGATTCTTGGCACAGGTTTTAGTCCTTTACATAGCCACTGTGTAGATTTACACATTTTTCCATGAGGCTACAATACCGTTTTTGTAGAAGTGGTGAGGTTGTTCTTTGAACCACGACTCTGTTGCAGAAATGAGTGTCTTGTCATCAGAAAAGTGGGCCACCCGAAGAAATGATTTGAGGGAAGGAAACAAGAAAAAGTCCAATGGTGCAAGATCGGGTGAGTAGGCTGGATGGGGCAGTATTTCATATCCACATGTGGCCACTTGTGTTGTTGCAATTTCAGAAGTGTGAACTGGGGCATTGTCTTGAAGAATTCTCACACCTTTGGACAGCATGCCACGCCTACATGTTTTGATTTTCTCCCATAATTTTGTGAGTAAGTTGGCATAATAGGCACCTGTAATTTTTCCACCTTTCGGCAGGTAATCAGTCATTATTACGCCTTTCTCATCCCAAAACACTGTCAGCAAGAGCTTTCCTGCTGACGCTTGGACCCTTGCCTTCTTGGGGGGGGACCATGATGTCGCCATTCCATGGACTGCTTTTTACTTTTAGGGTCGAAATGGTGTATCCAACTTTCATCCTGAGTGATTTAGACGAGAGAAAGTCTTCTTCATTTTTTTGGCACAGGGCTAACAATTCTTGTGATTTCTGTTGTCGATCAGCCTTCTGGAAACCAGTCAATAATCGGGGAATCCATCTTGCACTCAATTTCCATAAATGGAGTTGGTCATGAAGGACTGTTTCAACAGAGCCCACACTAATCTTCACCTCGTGGGAAAAAATTCACACACAGATATCCGGTGATCTTCCATGATTAATGACTCCACTTTTCTGATCGTGCTGTCATCAATGGCTGAATGGGGATGACCTGGAATGGTCTCAGATTCTACCGATGTCTGACCACACCTAAACTGTCTATAACAGTGCTTCACAATGCCATAGGATGGGGCTTCATTCTTATACACAGCAATCATCTCCTTGTGGATTTCTTTAGATTTCCCCTTCAAAAACAGGATTACAGCTCTGGCTTCAACATTGTCCATGATGCTACTTCATCACACGTTCAGTTCTCTAAGAGAAAAACAAATTAAGACACAGGGCTGAAATTTTACACCTTTAGTACAGATATATGTATGACGCTACACACAAAATATCACGACTCTGCGATATGTGGAAGTAGGTGAGGTCAATTCTTTATTGAACAACCCTCATATATACAGGGTTGTTAAAATTAAAGTATCCCTGTGGAGAGGGTTCTGGAGCGAGTTTTAAGGCTCGTACTGAAGAGAAATTTGGAAAACAGATACAATAAAGAACGCACTCACCATTTATTGGGGGAAAAAAAAAATTAGTTACAAAATTTGTCAATGTATGGCACGTAACTATCTTAGTTACGATTATGCAAATAAATCATAAGTTATTGCCACCACGCCACTACTCAGCTCTACTGTACTGTATAAAAGCGAAGCAGTCTCTTCAAAATCGTATAGTAGATGTTTTCCTGCACTACAGCAGCAATGCCAACAACACTGAAGGAAAAGCCGCTCTTGGTGAAGTAGATGTTTTCCTGCACTACAGCAGCAATGCCAACAACACTGAAGGAAAAGCCGCTCTTGGTGAAGCTGTACTATCAGAACAGCAACAATGCAGCTGCAGCTATCAGAGAATTCCGGCATCATAAGCGCATAAGGCGTTTGTGCTGTCCACAAAATGATTGCAAAATTTGAAGTGACAGGACATCTTGGTGTTCAACCAGGTAGAGGTCGAAAATGAGTGGACTCCTCTCGTGTTAAAGATGTGGCTATGGCTGTCGTGGATTTATCAAGTCAATCTCCACGTGGTAGTGCAAGTGTGCCAGCTGTTTCTCGTGAAGTATACATGCCATATTCCACTGTAAGGCTAGTAATGCATCAGGTGTTGCGGCACTATCCTTACAAGATGCACATGCTACAGTAGCTAAAGCATGGTGATGAAGATATTCGTTTCACATACGCACTTCAGTTTCTGGCGTGAATGACAGTGGATATTGCTTGGCCATGGAACATGGCCAAGCAATATCCACTTTGGAGCGATGAAGCCTGCTTCTGCTTAAACAGACAAGTGAATACGCACAACTGTCGCATTTGGGCAACAGAAAACCATTGAGTTATCCAAGTGGTCCTGTTGCATTCTCCAAAAGTGATAGTGTGGTGTGGATTTACAGTCACACTCACGATTGGGCCATATTTTTTTGAACAGGTAACACTGACTGCACCCCGCACCTGTTCCATCACTGAACAGCGATATTATGAAATGATGGAAAATTTTGCAATACCAGAGTTGCAACAACGTGGGTGCCTTCAGGATACCATATTCATGCAAGATGGTGCACCACCCCACATCCATCACTGTGTCCAAAGATTGCTAAGGCAACACTTTACAGACTAATGGGTCATCAGCCATGGCCACCCCAATAACTGGACCTCAAACCCATGTGACTTCTGGTTGTGGGGTTTTTTGAAGAACCAGGTGTATCAGGAAGGATGTCAAACTCTGGCAGATCTGAAGGACAGCATTAAATGTCATGTGCTGGCTACTGCAGTTGACATGTTATGTTCTGCTGTAGAAAATGCTGTTCTTCGAATGGAAACTGTTGTTGACTAAAATGGAGGACACATTGAACAATTGTAGTGCTGTTCAAGTGATTTGTATTGTCACAGTGCCATATAGTGACAAATTTTGTAACTAATTTTTTTCCCCCAATAAATGGTGAGCACATTCTTTACTGTACCCGTTGTCCAAATTTCTCTTCAGTATGAGCCTTAGAACTCACTCCAGAGCCCTCTACATAGGGATACTTTAATTTTAACAACCCTGTATATATATATATATATATATATATATATATATATATATATATATATATACACCTACAGCATCCATATTTTTGACTGTACTGGAGTTGAATTTTCATATTTACATAGGGGAAAAGTTAGAATAAAAACAAAACTGATTTATTAATATATGAAAAGCAAAATAAGTTGGACCTACTGTGCCATATTTCTGAATGCATAATTTTTCATATAATAAAATATATTTTTATTTTATTCCAAAAAACAACAAAATATTTGCTCTGAACAAAATATATTTTTTTTATAGCAAACATATTTCACCATTTTATATTTATTTATTCCTGATTTTAAATTCACTACTTAAGTAAAATAAAGTGGAAGTTATTACCTCTGTATATCAGAAAAGTACAGCAGAATTTATTTCAACAAATGATGATTCTTTGGAAATACTTTTCAGCAAAATTTATTAAAATGAAATTTTACATCAGTACAAAGAAATAATTATTATATTCCAAAGACTTTTGTTGTACTGGAATTTTACTGTACTAAAATTAAGTTACATAAGATTTATTTATTGAATGATATTTTCTAAACATGCACTTTCAGAGTCAAAATCATCTGGATCATTCCATGAACTTTTTTTTGAACCACCTTGTACATTACAATGAAAGATATGGCTCAATAAGAAAAAAAAAAAAAAAAAATCAAGATTCTATTCTATTTTCATATTCGGCTAGATACTTTTCTAGTATCCTTCTTTTACATCATTCATTTTGTCTGACACCTTTTGCAATCAATATGTCAGAATGATACTGTGCTTACTGATACTATTATTTTGTCTGCGTTTAACTAGCACTTCCAACATCAACTCTATTAAGCATACTATTTTTTTTAAAACTATCTTGTGATATACATATATATATATATATATATATATACTAACATCCAAAACCTCTGACATTAACCATCTTTTGTCCTCACTCCTTTCTGTTACTGTTACTTGTCCTAGGGATCTTCAGATAATGACAGTGATGATAATTTTTAGTGAAATCATGATCGCCTGGGGGTTAATTAACTGGGTTGCAGATTAGCCACAGTTTCTACAACTGCAGAGTTATTCTGAATCAGTCTAAGTCACAAGTCAGATTTTAGATAGATGGTAAATCTTGCATATACGTTTTCTGAAATTCCACATCATATGAAATGATAATACAACAGAGGACAATGCTATTATTTCACATTGCTAATTTTAAATGTAGGCATACCTGACAGTCAATTCATTATCAAAAATATGCAGAAATTCACAATTTTTTCTAAAAATTCTAATTTTATTAAAATTTTATTATTTTGTGAGAAGAAAAAAACACAAAAACAGTTTTTGCAAAAACATAGACAGACACTCTTTTTCACCAATTTATTACGATGGCAAGAGGTGTCAAATCAACTAAAAAAGATGGATTTTCCATCACATATCTGGAGAGTGGCAGCTATTTGATTATCTGGACAAATTTATTTCCTACCATCCTGAATAAGCAGGAATCGACTGTATTTGCAAAAATATTTCAATATATGATTTATAAAAAGTCAGATTTTTTCAAATGAAAAGTTGCTTTAAAAACCTCCTGTTTGCTAGTTATGGTCTAGGTTTGTACAACAGCATAGAATAATTTTTTTTTTTTTTTTTCCAAATTGTGCATTCACTGACATCTCACCTTAGCTACCTGAGTCCTCTCAAGGTATTCCTTAGCTTTCTGTTGTAGTTCTTCCTGCTCAGGTGATATAGGAAGTTGAAGAGGCTGCAATAGATAACTCTAATAAACATTTTGTGTTTACTTAAACAATTCCAATAAATACAGTAGAGCGTCGAAAATCCGACCAAGCATTTATTTTTTTTACGCTGGTGCCATAAAATAATAACGGTAAGTACCGGTTATTGTGATCACGTCTGCAAATTGAATTCTGATTCTATTAAATGGCAATTCTGATAAGCAGAAATCAGAGAAATATTATCCACAGGCTTAAAAATGACGATATATAGCACCAATTTACACTTTTATTACCTTACAATTATCAAAATCAAATTATATGTGAAAATTGACAAACAAACTGAACAACAAATGATCGACAAACTGAATGGTGTCCAACTCAACTGCTCTTTCTGAAAAGAGTGAGAGAGCTGACAATAAAGAAACGTAGTTCAAAAATAGTGCAGCAAAAAATAAGTACTTATTTTCGTTAGAGGCCTATACATGTGTGTTATTGTGGATGAAAGTTCCATTTATTTTGTTACCTATAAATAAAAATATGTAAGTGCAACTTATTGTTTTTATTTCTAAACTGACTAAACCTTTTTATTTTAGTCTCCAGAACAGTATTTTTGATAAGTTCAAAAATCCGAACAAATCAGAAGTCTGAACTACCTCCAGTCCCAATTAGTTCAGATTATTGACGCTCAACTGTAATTATATTTAAAAAAAATACTTGAGGGAAAAAATGCAGGACAATCTAATTAAGCACTACAAATAAAAATTTAACACAAATTCAAATCAAATTCAATTCAACCATCTGATTTTCACAATTTATTTAACTTTGATATTTAATTTAATTTTTTTTTTCACAATTTATTTATTTGGCTTTGTGATAATAACACTTACAGCATGTGAAAACTTTGGAAAAAAAATTAAAATCATTTACAGGAGAACTACTAATTGCAGAGGAATACAATTTTTAAAATAATACTTTACAAGTTATGGGAATTTTTTTTGGAATTAAAATGTTATTTAGTTCCAAATATCATCAGAAATGAAAAGGGTTGCACAAAGTGATATCAAAGGAGGCATGTTGGTAATTTATTTTTCATTGATGACCATGTTATCTTTGCTATGCTGTTTATAGAATAAACTGTATTACGAGAATTCAGTGTGACAGATACATTACAGATGCTTCACTCAGAATGACACAAGGTGCATCGCTGGATAATATTTTAATCCAAAATATCCTAATTACACTAGCCAATGTTTTTACCAGCACTAATATACAAGATGCGGCAATAAAGTTCCTGGAATGGTACAATAAAAAAAGAACACAAAGTGAAGGAATTCAAAAATATTTTTATTTGTTTTCAAAGTAATCACCGCCCCTAATACTGAATGCACCAATTACACTGTTTTAAAAGTTTCTGAAGAGTCAACAAAGACATCCAAAGAGATGTTCAGTTTGGCAGTTATGGTTTTATTTATGTCCTCAACATCCTTAAACCTCTTTCTTTCTTTCTTTCACCTTGGGAAAGAGGAAGAAATCTGCTGGTGCTAGATTGGGAGAGTAGGATGGATGATTGATCTGTACAGTGCCAAGTTTTGTCAGAAAAGTCTTCATAAGTGTGGAATGAACAGGGGCATTGCTGTGCAACGAGAACTGGTTGCCTTTTTCTCAAAATTGCAGTCTCACCCAGAAAATGCACTTCAATAGTCTTTGAAGCATCTCTACATAGAACTCAGCTTATATTCTCTCTCTCTCTCTCTCTCTCTCTCTCTCTATTAGGGTACAAATTCCTTATAAATAACACCATTTGTCAAAAAACAGGATCAGCATCATCTTGATCCTAGACTTCTGTAAGCAAAACTTTTTGGGGGTCTTGGTGATGATTTTGAAGTCCAATGCATGCTCTGACACTTCGTCTCTGGGCCGTACGAAAACACCAATCACTCATCTCCAGTACCAACACAGTCAAGGAAATTAAGATTGTCTTGACAAGTCTGGATGAAGTCTTTGCAAGATGACACTCTTTGCTTCTGCTCATCCATGAGGCTGTGCAGCACAAATTTTGCACAGATTTGCTTTCCTTTTCCCAAAATCATGCAGAATTTGATGAAATGTCTCCTTATTTGTATCCAACTCATCAACTATCATTCTGAGGGTTAAATGGCAATCTCTTGCCATGATTCCTGAACTTTTGCAATTCTGTGCTCATTTTAAGAAGTTGACAGATGTCCTCTTCTTGGGTCAGAGGACGTCCGTCAACTTCTCGAAATAAGCATCACCAAAAACAGTTTTCAACATCTGATACATTTCTGTTGCAGATTTTCCCAGTTTAAGGCAAAATATAATATTCATTTGTTGCTCCACTGAAAAATTGTGATGTGGAACATTAACACTACTAACGAAATTGATTGTTACTTCGAAATTAATTGATTCCAACCTTCAGCCTAGCTGGACAATTTCTGTAACACCATCTGTTGGAGGAAGTTTGAATTACAACATACCACTTCCATTTATTTTCAAACTCATTCAATATGACTGCAACAGCACCAGTCTGGGAACTTTATTGCTACATCTCATATGAATTTTTTTAGTTAATTTTTATCTATAGATTTCAAAAATAATTTTTAAAATTTCACATCACATCATAATTTTTACATATACCAATTTTTGTATTTAGCCATAATACACCGAAAGGACAGAATTCATGGGTTACCTGGTTCCTGGGCAACATGATGCTGTCACCTCTCTTGCTAGTGGACGAACCCACAGCTTGGCAGGTATATAGGTACACTGCATTCACATATACAGTAATTCAATGTCAGTATGGATAAACCTTGTGAGTTAAATGACTTTGAAAGAGGGATGATAGTCGGTGCCCAATGCATAGGTCACTGTATCGTGGAGGTGGTACAGAAATTGCACTATCCCCATTCAACAGTATCAAGAGTGTATCGGGAATACAATTTCCGGAATAGCATCTCATTGTGGACAGTACTGTGGGAGGAGATAGGTGGTGGATGAACGTGGCACAGATCACTGACCTCAATGAGGGAGGTGTCAGAAACATCTCCACCAAGACCATCAGGCAATCATTAGCTGCAATACGCTATGGGAGCTGCCGACCCATCACAGTCCCATTGCTAACACCACGACACAGGAATCTACGCCTCAACTGGGCAAAAGAACATTGGCACTGGACCTTGGATGATTGGAGACAGGTCTCCTGCTCCAATGAGTCCCATTTCCAATTATTTTGAGTGGGCGGGAGGATGCATATCTGGTGGAAACCGCACAATGCTATGCACCCATCATGTCAACAAGGAACTGTTCAGGCAGGTGGACAGTCGGTAATAGTATGGGGCGTGTTCAACTGGCACACATTGGGACCTCTGGTACAACTAGACATATCTCTGAACGGTCCAAGTTAGTGTCCATCGCTGCTATGTTATGTTATGTTATTTTTGGTTTTTAGGAGCATTAGCAACTAAGGCCATATTGCTCCGGGAATATGCGGTGGTCATTCCCTTGACCTTTCCGCATCCTCCGTATCTGGTGGTGATGGGCGTCCATCGCTGCAGACCATCTGCATCCCTTCATGGTCATCATGCACCCACAGGACAATACACCTCCCCACAGAGCCGTGGTGATGAGAACATGGTTCACAGAGCATTCAGCAGATTTTATCACCATGGAATGGCCTCCCCATTCACCAGACACAAACCCTGTGGAGCATCTTTGTGATGCTGTGGAAAGGTCCATTCGAGCTTTGGATCCTCCACCTAGGAATGTGATGGAATAATGGACAGCGGTGCAGCAAGCATGGATGGAAATATGTGTGGAATGCTTTCGTGAACTAGTGGATTCAATGCCTCGCCAATGTGACTGCCCTTATCCAGGCAAAAAGGTGGGCCTACCCGTTACTAGGTAGGTATCCCATGATTTCTATCCACTTTGTGTGTGTGTGTGTGTGTGTGTGTGTGTGTGTGTGTGTGTGTGTGTGTGTGTGTGTGTGTGTGTGTGTGTGTATATATTAAAATTTAGAGGAAGTAGATATGACACTGATCTGTCATATTACCTACAAATAGTAATGTTTGCATGTCGTCACAGATGGTGGTAACATTGGGGAAGATTACATGTTCAACCTTATCTGTCTGCCTCTCACCTCTTTTATTCAGTAATGAAGAGACAGTCGCAGTATGAGTATGTGCATCTGCATATCTATTGCATATCGTTTGTTCTGCTTTGCATTGTATTGTTAAAATGTTTAAGCAGAAGCAAAGGATGTATCTGAATCACCTTGACAATTTCTGCTACATGTGTGGATGGTTTACAACAAAAACCCAGAGAAAGAAAATCTACAGTAAATTTTATTTTTTATTACTAAATGTGCACATTTGTTATACCTGGTTGCAAGATTGGTGATCAGGAAAAACCTTGGGCTCCACACATGTGTTGTATTACCTGCACCACAAATCTGAGTAAGTGGCTAACTGGGAAAATTAAAAGCATGCCTTTTGCTGTTTCTGTGGTGTGGTGAGAACTGTGCAAGCACATTGAGAATTGCTATTTCTGAATGACAAAAATATCGGGGCCATCCAAAAAAAGCAAGCACAGCATCAAATATCTTTCATCTGCAATAAGGCCTGTTCCACATAATGAAGACCAGAAAATACCAGATCCCATGAAATCATGGAATAAAGGAAGCAGTGATGAATATAGTAAGGATTCTTCTGTTAAAGACTTTGCTGGACTATCAACTTCAACAGATTTGGACTACCAATCAGAAAATTATAATGCAGTTAATTAAGCAAGGAGGGTTGAATGACTTAATCTGTGATTTACACCTATCTAAAGGGTAAACAGAACTCCTCGACTCTAGGTTACAACAGCAGAAGTTACTTGAATCAGAAATTAAAATTACAGTATATCAAAAACATTGCAGAGTATTTCATTTTGGAAGACAGTATGTTTCTGTAAAGATATTAATGGTCTTCCGAATGGTGAATATATTTACTGATGCTTCAAAATTAAGTTTAAAAGCACTTTTGATGCACAGCGGAAAAAATTCCCATAATTTCCTTTACTTTGTGCTGTTGGCATGAAAGAAATATTAAAATTAGGTACAAGATCCTGAGTGCAGTTAGATGACTTTGCTTGTAATGTGTGTGATCTTAAGATAACTGGTTTACACAGTGTTCTACAGAGAGGTTTCACAAAACGTTGTTTTCTGTGTTTGTGGGACAGTCATGCAGCAGAAAACATTATTTCTGATTGAACTAAAAAAAAAAAAGTTCTTCCATCTTTGCATAAAGATTAGATTAATGAAAAAGTTTGTTAAGGCTCTGGATAAAGAAGGAAGTGGATTCTGCTACCCAAGGGAAGTGCTTCCCAATTTAACAAATGCAAAACTTAAGGAGGGAATTTTCATTGGGCTCAAAATAGAAAAACTCCTCAAATATGATGCATTTGAAACAAAGCAACTACTGTGAACACAGGATGCTAAACTAGCAGCTTGGTAAATTTTAAAGCAGTTGTGCATGGATTTCCTGGAAGGAAAGAAGTTAATTACGAATCTTTGTTGTCAACTTTACTGCAATTTAATATGGGCTGCCAAATGTCTTTGAAAATTCGTTTTCTTCATTCCAGTCTCAGGTTTTCTCAAAATTTAGGGGATGTAAGTGATGAGCTTTAATCGGGACATATCCATGATTGGAAAACCAGTACCAAGGTCACTGGATACTGCTATGATTGGAGATTACTGCTGGTTTTTTAAGAGGAAAAGCATAATAGACTATTAAAAAATTCTCTGAGTGGCAAATGTTTCAAAAGAAATATACACCGATGAGCCAAAACATTATGACCAGCAAGTCGTTATGCAAATCGAAGCAACTGCACGTGAACTACGGTGTGTGTGCGGGTCGGTATAAAAAACACCTGATACTGAGCTCCGTTAATCAGTTTTACTCTTGTTCTTCAGGTGGGAAAGGCAGTGAACTTACGCGAGTTTGACAAAGGCCAAATTGTAATGGCCAGACGACTGGGTCAGAGCATGTCCAAAACAGCACAGCTGGTGAGATGCTCACGGTCAGCCGTGGTTAGTACCTACTGAAAGTGATTCGAGGAGGGAAAACTCACAAAGCACTGGCAAAGTGTTGGACGAACACAGCTCATCAATGCCACGTACCATCCGGGAGAGCGAAGGCTCTCCCGGATGGTACGTGGCAACAGAAGGGTGACTGTGGTGCAACTCGCCAATAATTGGAATGCTGGTGACGAAAGTAATGTGTCACAACACATCGAACTCTGCTGAAAATGGGGCTGCGTAGCCGAGGCCACTCTGAGTGCCCATGCTAACCACGGTTCACTGGCGACAGTGCCTACAATGGGCACGCGAGCATTGAAAAAACTGGACCTTGAGTGATTGCAAGAAGGTCGTCTGATCCGATGAATCACGTTTCCTGTTGCACCATGTGGATGGCCGGGTACGTGTGCATCATTTACCTGGGGAAGTGATGGCACCTGGATGCATCGTGGGATGAAAACAAGCTGGTGTGGCGGTGTAATGCTTTAGGCGATGTTCTGCTGGGATACCTTGGGTCCAGTCATCCATATGCTGGCACTCTGACATCTACCACCTACCTAAACATCATTGCTGAGCAGGTACACCCTTTCATGGAAACAGTGTTCCCCTCTGGCAGTGCTGTCTTTCAGCAGGATAATGCGCCATACCATACCACACCACCCGGATTGTTTGAGACTAATTCGCGAAACATGAGGAAGACTTCCAGGTATTGCCCTGGCCTTCAAATTCCCCAGACATCAATCTCATCGAGCATCTGTGGTTTGTGTTGGAACAGCAACTCTGATCTGCGGCGTCTCAACCACAGACCTTACAGGAGTTAAAGGATCTGCTGGTTAAGTGTTGGTACCGGATACTACAAGACACATTTAGAAATCTTGTAGCATCCGTGCCTCGCTGGGTACAAGCTGTTTTGGTTGCACGTGGAGGACCAACATCATATTAGACAGGTGGTCATAATATTTTGGCTCATCGGTGTAAGTAGTACATTATATGTTTGTTTAAAATTTGTTTTAAAACTTAATTAAAATTATGTTTTAAAATAAATAAGACTCATTTTTAAGTTAGAATATGTATTACTGTATGATATTTGAAACTGATTATTCATTAAATTATCAATATCAGTTAAAATTTCAATATATTTTTCAATGGAGATGTGAAAGAGACAATTTTGGTATTTTTAAAATGAGCAGATAATTTTCCTTTAGAATCTGCAAATTTTATTCTAGAGGCATGTTTTGTTTATTTTTATTTTATTTATTTATTTTTGGTCAGTGTGACACCTAACAGCTGGTGCATGAAGTGGAAGGTCATCAACATCCACACTTTGGGTGGGCCTGCTACTGAAGAGCATGTTGATGAATTAGCTGTTATTCATGGAAAGACAGCTAATTATAGCCTAGTGGTAAATGATGCATTTTTTTTTTTTTTAGGAATATCAGACTTAATTTTAATTAGCCATTCCAAATATGAAAACAAAATATGTTATACCTATATCCTTATAAAATTCAGTATGTACAATTGCTATAAACAAGATTTACTGAAGCAAGAGAGACTTTTTAGATGCACCTTTATAAACGTTGATCAAGACAAGAACTAGTTGTTCAATGTGTTTTGGATGGATGAAGCCCGCCCATTTTTTTGTTAATGGGAGAGAACATCCATAATTGCTAACTCTGGGCAAGAGACTACATCGACTCTAATAAAGGCAGGCAGCAAAGATAATGGTGTGGTTTTATGAATCATTTACCACTAGGCTATATATATATATACGTTTACAATAGTTCGATTTTCTTAAATACTGGTGTTTTTTTAACATATAGGTATTGGCGTTAATACATTACTGGTCTTTAAGCTAGCCTTTTCTCGGTTATCTTAAATTCACATGGCCTATACATTTAGGATTTAGAAACTTATTGCGTATTGCTAAAGAAATTTTCATGATAATTACTGATGAAAAATTTTTTATGTATCTGTAGCAATAGGTAATTATCAATACTATTTTATAACTATATAATAATATTTATACATTTTTGCTTTACATCACGTGGCCGTCAATCCCCTACTTCATCGGGGGCTTTGAGTGGATTAACAGCCCATTCGATGTAATGCTTTTATACTTACTCGTTTCTGTTTGTATCTATCACAGCTTTGCTATTTTATTTATATTAATTTTCTTAATTATTGTTAGCTCAACTAGTATTAATTATTAATTAGTTAATTTTTTACATTCTCTTCAGCAACTGTGATAGAATACACAAAATCCAACGGGTAAGCATTTTATATTGTTATACTACAACTACTTACTTAATGTGGTCCAGTGTAGGTGGTAGAGTCGAAAAAGGGAATTTCACGCTTTTAATTTGTTTTTATGTATGGTTATTTTTATGGCGTAGTCGTATTAGCATTTCACTGTGTGCTGATGTCGCATTGGCCGAAGTCCCCGATTTTCAAGCCAATGCCTATTATGGTGGTTTGTTGTTGGTTCGATGAAATTATGTTAAATTTCTGTAGTTTGTGTTAACTGTGGATTAAATTCCTTTATTTACATGTGTATTTACATTAATTTTTACATTTGTTTTATGCCTTACCTCGGCCTGTGCCGGTACCACTTTTCCAAGGCATAAAAGCACGTGTATGTCCAGAGGCAAAGCTATATACATATATACAGCCTCTTACTATGGGGGTTTTTTTGTTGGGGGGGTTTCAATTTCGTCAATAGGTTGTAGTGCAGTCAGGCGACGAGCCTCGCCTGAGTGCAGTAAACCTTATAATCATGGGGATACTCTTCTGAGTAATTACTATTTTATTTTTAGATGGTTTTTGATGAAAGTATGCGGGTCTTCATTGGGGTGGTGTTTTTTAATATTAGTGTATATGGCAGTTTTTATATGATATCTACTGTATTGTTTGGGAATTTTATTTATATTCAGTGTTCTGATGAGTTTTTGTATTGCTATCTTTCCGCTATTTATATTGCTGCATATTTTTAATAGTCTGTTTGTTTGGTTTCTTATGGTATTCCCGTGTATATGTTTTGCTATGTTACTATCCCGGTGTGTAAGTTTTATTGTTTCGAAATTAAAATGGTCTCTTTTGTCATAGTGTTGTGTATCTATTTTGTCTGTGTTGATGGCAATTTCGCTGTCTAGGTAGACAGCTTTTTGGTTATTATCTGGATTTGTGCATTCAATTTTTAGGTCTGTAGGGTAAGTGTTCTTTGCTACATTTATAAAGTTGTCATGGTTGATCACGAGTACGTCATCTATGTATCTGTAGAATTTTATTTTGTTGGTAATTTTACTTTCATAATAGTGCAGGTAGAGGTTAGCCATGGCACATGAACTGCTGGAGCCCATAGCTATCCCCCTGCTTTGTATATATGTTCTGCCCCCCATTAGAATGTAATTGCCTTTAACACTGATTTTTGTGAGGTCATTCCAGTATTGTTTTTTGCATTGCAGTATGTTTTGATAGTTTTGGTAATATATCTGTAGTACTTCTATTAGGTTGTTGTGTGCTATACTTGTAAAGAGGTTTTTGAAGTCATATGTGTTTATACTTTTTATATGATTGTTTTGTTTTTTAAGGTCGTCCAAATATTTTTTTTATATTCCAAATTTTATATATACTTTGTATATATAAAAATTATGCATTTTTTTTTTTTTTTTTTAAGGAATATCAGCTTGTAAACCTATACAGCCATAGGTCAGCACTGTGTCAGCCTTTCAGAATGCTGTCATATTTATCCTTGAGAAAAGGAATGCAGTCAGCATCATAAATTCTTGTACGACAGTGTATCCCATCAACCTTTGCTTAGGCTCAGACAATCTATTTGGCAAGTGTTGACCACATGAATAGACCCTAGATCCTCAGACTTGACACTATTTAGTTATAAGGCTACCTCAAGTCAGAAATAATCTGACATCTTTGTCATGGTTGAAAGATGCCATGTGTGCTAATAAGTTGCAGAAATTCCAACAGATATGCTAGTTTCTACTAACCATATCTGCTGGAATTACATGAGCAGAGTATATCATTTATACTTAACTAGGATGTTGGGGGTGGACAAATTAAGCAATTTCTGCTGTAAATTTGCTATTCATCATACACCCCATTAACATCACTGTGTTCCTTCTGATGCTATTTAGAACTAAACAGAGTTCCAAGTCCACAAAAAATCCCATAACTTGTAGTGTATTACTATTTGTAGAAGAATAAGAGAAATTTACCTCAGTATGATAAGTAGAACACTTCCACATAATACTCTCCAGAAATTAAAACGAATAAAAGATTAATGCAAAATGATTAGTTAAAAAATCAATTGAACACAATTCAAAAAACAATTAAAAAATAATTAATTAAAAAATCAATTAAAGTTAAATGTAAATTTTGAAAAAAGATTTTCCTTCCTGAAGTAGACTGTGTGTGCTGATCACAGGAATGGAAATTATGGGGTGTGTGAGACTGAACCTTAAATAGAGAGATTTGTCCTCATGCATGCAAGTGAAACACCGTGATTATTTGTCTTCGTGCATGCACACAAAAGACCATGAATTGGAGATTAGATATGGACAACGAACATTAATAGAATTCTCACGTAATTTGACATTTTCTGCAATTAATAGTCTCATAAATTAAATTACATGAGAATTTTATTAATGTTTGTCATCCACATCTAATTATCGATTCGTGGTCTTTTGCATGCATGTGTGAAGATAAATAATCGTGGCGTTTCACACGCATGCATGAGCACAAATATTGATATCAATGTAGAACGTATCGAGCACCATAGTTCTGTTATATACTAACAAATTCATAGTGTATTACTGTAAATACTGTTCCTTATTGACCAGTAGTTCTCCAGTAATCAATTTTTAATTTTTTGACAGTCTTTTGGAACACTCTATATATAAGTTCGGTTAAATCATAAAGAAGCTGGAACTGTTATTTTATAAATATTTTTTAATAAATTTTCATCATGTACATTTCACATACATCTCAACAAGTGGAAATAAGCCTAAAAAATTTTCAGAAAAGTCACATTATCTCCAATCCACAGAAATTTTATTCATCTGACTCTAATGAATCCTTCATGATTAATTATTTTATTAATCAATCAAATTAATAAAGGACTGAATATTCAACTTGAAAACATGCACAGGATAGGGGGAAAAGGGGGGATGATATATATATTATAGCAGACTACAGTCTGGCTCAAGTAAGGTGGCAAAAAAAGTTAGGAATAAACTAGAAACCTTCAATGAAATGGTTTAACCACCCAGACTGGTCAAATGGATGAAGTAGTTAACTAATCCTGCATCCCAAAATTGGGTAATTTTTCTTGGTATATAGCTCTCAACTTTTGAGTTTCAAAACAATGGAAATCACGCATTTGTAAGCAGGAGGAAAACAGGAGTTTTTTTTTGTAAAAAATAGTACTTCCCTAAAAACAAGAGGAAACAGATCGAGAAAATGAAGAATTTTTTTTTAAAGTTCACATTTCACTAAAAATTTAATTTAACTGGCAAAACACACATTTTGAATCTAGGAAAATTTACCGCCAGCAATTGACCGTCACGTCAGTTCATTGCATTTTACTGTCTAGAAGCAATGAGATGTGTTTGGTCAAATCATAAAAAGTTATTTTTTATTTAAGTTTCTACCTTAAGCTATGATTAGCATATTTTTTGGAATTCTATGAACTGTGAGGGAATAGTAGGGAAATAAAAAAAACGCATGTATGGAAATATGTAATTTAATAGGTAGATTATGTATTTTAATAGTTACATGTATCACAAAAATAGTAAAAAATCCATTATTTGAACAATATAACAATTGGTTAATTTTAAAATAAACTAATTATAACATTAGGCATGTCATAGTACTGCAAAAATTCAAAACGAATGTTTGTGCAATCTTCAGAATCAGTCACGGGATAATTAATTACTAAGAAACTGTAATATTTACAACACAGTATGTAAATTATTAATAAGAAATATTATGCACTATACCTCTTAGATAATCAACAATATCACCCCGTTCATCGTATGCACTAACAAGCCTTTTAATTTGTTCATCACAATCGCGATACTTCTTTTTTTTTGTTGCTCGGATCACTTCCACTTAAATATTGTTCAATGCACATTTCGTTAATACTTTGTTCTTTTTTAGTGCAATCGATAAATTTCCAAATGTTGGGATGATAAGCAGCGACTTGTTCCTCAAATCTTCTATGCTACCCTTCAAACAGAATTATTTGTTCTTGGTAATACTTCAAGAACAGCTGGTGTACATTCCACATTTCACGGGAATACTTTGGTGGTCGACAAAGATGTCGTCTGGTTGAGCGTCCAATCCATGTATCCTCAAAATAATCAACAACTTCTTGCAGTTCTGGAGGAAAAACACCATTTTCACACAAATGTTAAAAAATGACCATCACAATTGGAGTGGGCACAAATGCAATTGCTGCCAAAATTTGCATATTTAAAGCAAAATTAGCATCAGTTTCATTACGTTGTTTCAATCCATTATTCTGAATGGAACGAAAAATACATTGTGAAAAGTGGAAAAAACAACCCCGTTGTGAAGCATCAGGAAAAACTCTTCTGGCCATCATCGCCGTCTGAAATCTACAGTTATTGATTGCGGGGACATAGCCGGTTCCAATACTTTCAGCTGCTGTAGTAGAGATAAGTATATTTCCTCAGATTTAGGCAATAATGCATAAACTAATGGAAGCGATATTTTGTCCTTGAATCCATGTGTCGTATGCAGCTGATAAAAAAGTAAGGGAACAGTTTTGAAAGTCCCGTTGGCATACCAGTGTTCACTTCGCGCTAACAACTGCAAATTTATTTTCGTACTGAAAATTAACATACGATTGTCCTCAGGTCCAGAATAAAATTGTAGAAACAATTCTCCATTGCATGATGTTTTATATTCTTCTATGTCTCTACAATGCGTTGGAAGAACTGGGCCATCAAAATTTCGATTTCTTATATTTCGCATCGTTCGTTTCATTGTATCTACACTTGGAAGCTTAGGGGCTACTGCTTGGCTACAGATTCTCGAAATATTTGAAATAATAGTATGAGGCATATTATTTGTTGTTTCTGCATAAGTTCGAATGGTATCAAGAAGTTGTGCTGCCTCAACTCCTGCTATGTCTCAACAATGATTGTGCTCCTTCCATGTTTTAATGATGGTGTTATGTACCGTAGTAACTTGAGCGGCACATTTGGTTTTTCGGTAATTTTGACACTTTGAATGAATTTTTGTTTCATTTTGCCTGTCTTTATAAAACAAATGTCCACTAAAGCACAATTTCGGGTTTCCTTTTTCTGATTTCAAAAATTCCACCGACATGATGTGTTCACAAACTCAAAAGGATGAAAATAAACTCAAAATAAGAAAATGTTGTGATTGTAAGAGATTATAAATATATAAGTACCTCCCTAATCGGCATGCCCTACCCCAACTCCCCTAAATCATGCTACTTAAGTTAAAAATAAATTGCCTGGCGATATTTGTAGGCTATAAATTGTTTATGCGATAAACTGACGTGGCGGTTAACTGCTAGCAATTAATTGCTGGCGGTGAATAGCGGGCGATAAACTTTCCTAGACTTAGTCTAGGAAAGTTTATTGCCGAAAGTTTAAGAAAATTTTAGTTTATAAACAATTTATAGCCTACAAATGATCGCTAGCATATTTTATTGCCAGGCAATACATATAATTTATATAAATTTATTGATCATTTTAAATTGAAAATAAGGCTTTTCTATAGGTGTTATTTAAGAATTAAGTGCAGTTAAAAATGGAAGTTATATGCTAGGTATACATTTCCTAAAAATACATACCATTGCAGGTGCTTTAATTTAATTGCCTGTTATTTTCCAAAATTAATTTTGGAAACATAAGTGGGTACCTACCTAATTCCAAAATTGGAATTAGGTAGGTACCCACTTAATTCCTTTAACTTAAGTAGCATGTTTTAGGGGAATGGGGGTAGGGCATGCCGATTAGGGAGGTACTTATATATTTATAATCTCTTACAATCACAACATTTTCTTATTTTGAGTTTATTTTTCATCCTTTTGAGTTTGTGAATGCATCATGTTGGTGGAATTTTTGAAATCAGAAAAAGGAAACCCGAAATTGTGCTTTAGTGGACATTTGTTTTATAAAGACAGGCAAAATGAAACAAAAAATTCATTCAAAGTGTCAAAATTACCGAAAAACCAAATGTGCCACTCGAGTTACTACGGTAGATAACACCATCGTTAAAACATGGTAGGAGCACAATCATTGTGGAGACTCAGCAGGAGTTGAGGCAACTTCTTGATACCATTCGAACTTATGCAGAAACAACAAATAATATGCCTCATAGTATTATTTCAAATGTTTCGAGAATCTGTAGCCAAGCAGTAGCCCCTAAGCTTCCAAGTGTAGATACAATGAAACGAATGATGCGAAATATAAGAAATCGAAATTTTGATGGCCCAGTTCTTCCAAAGCATCGTAGAGACATAGTTTTTACAGAAGAATATAAACATCATGCAATGGAGAATTGTTTCTACAATTTGATTCTGGACCTGAGGACAATCGTATGTTAATTTTCAGTACGAAAATAAATTTGCAGTTGTTAGCGCGAAGTGAACACTGGTATGCCAATGGGACTTTCAAAACTGTTCCCTTACTTTTTTATCAGCTGCATACGACACATGGATTCAAGGACAAAATATCGCTTCCATTAGTTTATGCATTATTGCCTAACAAGTCTGAGGAAACATATGTATCTCTACTACAGCAGCTGAAAGTATTGGAACTGACTATGTCGCCGCATTCAATAACTATAGATTTTGAGACGGCGATGATGGCCAGAAGAGTTTTCCCTGACGCTTCGCAACGGGATTGTTTTTTCCACTTTTCACAATGTATTTTTTGTTCCATTCAGAATAATGGATTGAAACAACGTTATGAAACTGATGCTAATTTTGCTTTAAATATGCGAATTTTGGCAGCAATTGCATTTGTGCCCATTCCACAATTGTGGTAGTTTTTTAACATTTGTGTGAAAATGGTGTTTTTCCTCCAGAATCACAAGAAGTTGTCGATTATTTTGAGGATACATGGATTGGACTCCCAACCAGACATCTTCATCGACCACCAAAGTATTCCCATGAAATGTGGAACGTACACCAGCTTGTTCTTGAAGGATTACCAAGAACAAATAATTCTGTTTGAAGGGTGGCATAGAAGATTTGAGGAACAAGTCGCTGCTTATCATCCCAACATTTGGAAATTTATCGATTGCATTAAAAAAGAACAAAGTATTAACGAAATGCGCATTGAACAATATTTAAGTGGAAGTGATCCGAGCAACAAAAAAAAACAAGAAGTATCGCGATTGTGATGAACAAATTAAAAGGCTTGTTAGTGCATACGATGAACGGGGTGATATTGTTGATTATCTAAGAGGTATAGTGCATAATATTTCTTATTAATAATTTACATACTGTGTTGTAAATATTACAGTTTCTTAGTAATTAATTATCCCGTGACTGATTCTGAAAATTGCATAAACATTCATTTTGAATTTTTGCAGTACTATGACATGCCTAATGTTATAATTAGTTTATTTTGAAATTAACCAATTGTTATATTGTTCAAATAATGGATTTTTTACTATTTTTGTGATACATGTAACTATTAAAATACATAATCTACCTATTAAATTACATATTTCCATACATGTGTTTTTTTATTTCCCTACTATTCCCTCACAGTTCATAGAATTCCAAAAAATATGCTAATCTTAGCTTAAGGCAGAAACTTAAATAAAAAATAACTTTTTATGATTTGACCAAACACATCATTGCTTCTAGATGATAAAATGCGATAAACTGACGCGCCGGTAAATTTTCCGAACCCCACACATTTTATATTAAAATCCAACAACAGAATTCTTTACCCAGCTTTCACAAATTAGCTTACATAACATTTTTTAAGCTGTGAATTTCTATTTTGGTATTCTACTAAATATCAAATGATTTTGATTGCTTCAAGAGGGCAAACTTTGCCATCATCAGAAATGTTGAGTGAAAGTTTTTTTTCATAACAATGGCTCTGCTGTCTAGACTTGACTGTTTTTCCAAAGATTTACCAGAAAGAGAAGATCTGAACTCTTGTTTCTCTAACCTGACTGAATATTCTCTCACACTCAGCTAGGACACTTTGTAATATTTAAAAGTTCCTTGTGCACTTATCAGTACACAAAACAAGGACCATATACATCAATTCTTCTTTCATAATAGCATCAGTAGGTTCTCACATTGAAACTAACAGAACTGATGCTGCAAAACATCTATTGCCTCATGTATTTTTTTATCCTTAACAACACCAAGAAATATTGGAACCTTGTCCAAAAGAAAAAAAAAAAGTTTTTGCAAAAAAGATGGATAAAATCTGTCATGAAGTATATTATTACAGTGAGATGGAGAGGGGTCAAATTGAGCAAAAAGACGGATTCTTCATGATAAATCCAGAGAATTGGCAGCTATGTTGTTGGCCACTGAATAAAAGTAAATAATATTAGTAAAATCAGAGTGACGGAAAAAATTTAATAAACAACACTAACAAGAAAGTGAAGAATGTGGAGTGATGTTTTACTAAGCACTTACATTCAGACATCAACCCTGATACATCAATTTTTAAGGATTAATGTTGATAAAATTCATACTGACAAATTTTTGACAAAGCAAATGATAACACATTCTAGAAAGGATTGGCAAACATTAAGGAAATCTTAAAAGAGTAGGAGTGTGTTACAGGCCTACTGACTCTGATAAGTACAACAAACAATTGTGCAGAAAAATAGTGGGCCAGTAAATCAGAATGCCTTGTAATGGACGATTTGAACTTTCCAGATATTGACTGGAACTTGTGGGTTAGTCACTCATATGCTAGCAAGATTTTGGTGGATTTATTGGAGGATTGTTTTCTACAGCAACATGTTCGAGGGGTAACCAGAGGGAGTAATACGCTTCATCTGATTATCAGCAGTGATTCTTCATGTGTTAAGAATCTGTAGATAAAGGAACCATTAGGTGGTAGTGATCACAGTGTACTAATGTGGGATTTACTTAAAGATGTAACTACCATCAGGCGTAAGGGGAAGGGTTTTTGTGGTCTCAGACAGTTTATAAATTCTATACAGTGGGATCAACTGATGATGTTAAGAACAGTGAATTCTAAATGGGAAGCCTTCAAGGAATTAATCTTGGAAGTTACTAGGCTTTTCACACCAACTAAGAAATACTGGTCAAGATTTAGACCTAAATGGACGTCATATGAACTAATGAGGCATGTGGCAGAGAAGAAAAATGTGTGGGATGCATATAAATTATAAGGTGACACAGAAGCCTATGGCAGATATAAGCTAGTCTGTAATCAAGTCACAAAGGAGATTAGGCAAGTGAAGGCTGATTACGAGAAATCCTTGGCAAAAGATGCAAACAACAAAGACTTTCTTTACTTAATGAAACTCTAGAAGGAAGGGGATGAATCAGATTGGTCCACTTGATGTTGGTGGTTTGACTGTTGATGATCCTGCTCAGATAGCTGACAAACTGAATGAGTATTTTGCATCTATGTTCACACATGAATTCTGTAAGGAAGGGGTGGACAGAAGCTTACTAAACTCTGACAGGGAGCTAAATGGTTTTGTAATAACGGAGAGCAAAGTGGAGGAAAAATTGTTGAAGTTAAACATAAAAAAGGCACCTGGGGCAGATGGAATCTATCCAGTTATAATGAAGGAGGCAGCAAGGGAAATAAGCAAACCCTTAGCCATAATAATGCGAGCATCTTTAGAGTCAGGGAAGGTGCCCATGGACTGAAGATGTGCAAATGTATCCCCAGTTCACAAAGGGGGTTCAAAGGATGACGCAAATAATTATAGACCTGTTAGTTTAACTTCTGCTCCGGGGAAAATAATGGAGTCACTGGTTAAAGAAGTAACACAGGATCACCTAGACAAGACTGCAGTAATAGTTCAGACAAAGCACAGGTTTGTCAAGGGGAAGTGTTGTCTGACCAATTTGATTTGATACTTTGATCTGGTAACAAAGGAACTGGATGCAAAAATAATTTTGATAACATATACCTTCGATTTCAGGAAAGTTTTTGATGATGTTGCACATGGAAGACTGCTGTACAAATTGGAGCAGTATGGCATTAAGGGCAAGTTGCTGCAATTGATAAAGGGATGGTTGAATGGGAGACAGCAGAAAGTGGTAATAAATGGACACTGCTCTATGTGGACTAATGTTATTAGTGAAGTCCCATAGGGTTCGGTCTGGGCCCATTGTTGTTTTGTGTATTTATCAATGATATCGTGAAGGTATATCAGGCTTAACGTCCAAGTTTGCAGATGATACAAATGTTGGCAGGGTTAATGATAGTAAAGACAGTATGCAATTGGAGCAGGATCTAGAAAAGTTAGGCAGATGGGCTGAGAAGTGGCAACTGAAGTTTAATATTGACAAATGCAAAGTACTGCATATGGGTGGCAGTAACCCAAGAGAAACATACCAACTGTGTTGTACTACAATTAGGAAGGTGGGGAATAAAGACCTGGGCGTAATTGTGCAGTCAGATATGAAGTTTTCCGGACAGTGCAGATGGGCTGTCAGAGCAGGTCATGGAGTTTTGTCAGTGATATATAGGAATTTTGCTAGCAGAGACAAGGAGGTGATTATACCTTTGTATAAGGCAATGATCAGGCCACACCTTGAGTACTGTATACAGGTCTGGAGGCCTCATTTTAGGAAGGATGTAGAGTTGCTAGAATGAGTATAGAGAAGAGCAATAAGATTAGTGAGAGGAACAAAGGGGTTCTCTGACCAAGAGAGGCTTAAATTCCGCAAGTTACAACATCTGGAGACTAGGCACCTGTGAGGTGATCTGATTGAGGTGTACAAGACCTTAAATGGTTTGAGTAGGCTCAATGCTGATGGGATACTTCCGCTTGCTCAGATTAAGAACCTGAGGGAGCATAGATTCAAAGTGAGGAAAGACAGTTGCAGAATAGATGTGCGGAAGTTTGCCTTTAGCCAGTGGGTAGCTGATTGCTGGAACAGACTTCCATTTGTTGTTGTTGTTGTGGAAGTTAGCTTAAATAAGTTGAAGGCTAAATTAGAAAAACATTTGGAATGACTGGATGGCTGAAATGGGAAAGTTTTTATTATTTTTTTTTTTGCTGATGCTCTATAAGCTTGCTTTCTTACATCATATGCATCAACTAATGCTAATGATAAAAAGTGTGGCATTGCTCCTATCATTTAAGCCTTAACTTTGGAAGGCAAGTAAGTAACAACAAAGCAAAGAGAGAGATTGTCCAACCATCAACTGAACTAAGTTCAACTGACAGAAGTGGAAAGGTCATTCATCACATGTTGACTCAGTATTTCCTGTTTTAAACTGTTACGCTATCAAAAGAATTGGATTTGTTCCTTGGTTGGGAAGTAAGCCAAATTAACTAAATTCTGTGTAAATTTCTGGAATACCACATCACCATACCTACTGGCATGCTAGGATTTATTGTTAAAATATTAAGTTTCATTAAATTTGAATTTTATACAATATTCTAACCTCTGTTGTATCTTTTGGTTCTTCATTAATTTCTTTCTTCTCTTCCTCCCTGTAAAATTAAATAAAAACAATAATCCAATAGTGAATCTATAGAAAGTAAACACTGCATTACATCCCAGGCATGTTGATTTTTACCCTTAAATGAACTGAAATTTTCCACTTTCCTGTGATTAACATAAGTGAAAACAAAATAAATAATCCAATATAAAAGATTCTTTGGCTGCACATACCTCACACATAATATTCAATCAACTTTTTGCAATGTAATTTTCTAATGTACATTATTTATTTCCTTCTGGATTTTATAAAAATTGAAATGTGCAACACATATTTCAGGTATCTGTAATTATTAGTATGAAAAAATAGTAATTATTCTTTACATTTAGTGAAGTACTCTATTCACCTAAATATAAGCTACATTCCCAAAATTATGAGGCCTTGATATGAAAAAGAAATATTTTAAATGTTTACAAAATTTTTGACATAATATGCATATGCACTAATCCCACAAAACTAATCCCACTTTGACTTCAAGTTCACGCTTATTATGAAATCTATAAATGTAGAATACTAATACTTACATAAAATACTTGAAAAATTTATTTATTTGGAGGTAAGGGACTATGAATGCCTGTTCTCGTGGCTACTAACTCTGAGTATGCTGAAATAAGAATCTCTAGAAATACAGACCTCTCAATACTGTTACACTTGAACATTACATTATCATTAAAAAATCACAGTAAGCAAGTTCAACATTGTTCCATGTGGCAATATGCAATAATCTTATTGTATATTGCCCCCTAAACTTAATAAGCTCAGTCTTATTAAGTTTAGGGGACATGGAATTTTAAAGTTGTTTACTACTTGAATTATCTACTGGATGGTTATGTCTTTTTGTGCTATGTTTCGGAGACCAAATTCAACATTTATAATTAACTGTTCCTTGGGGAATGTATTTGGAGGTAAACTGTAATTTAATCTCTTTGATAGGAGTGAGACAAATAGTTTTGAGTCAAATTAAATGAAGAGAGTTTGGTTACATGTGGATGGTCAGGCATAGACTGGTATTCATAATTGATGCTATGCAAGTCTCCAAATTTTTGAGATATTGCATTTAGTTTGTTGTGATGTCGGTTCCCTAAGATATATCTGATCCCTGGTAGTTTATGTAGATGCTCCATGACAGCAAATAATCTCTCATATATAATTTAACAATTCATTTTAGTTTTAAGCATACTATCCTGTGATCACGACTAAGGTTGAAAAGTCCTGTCCACTTAAGGAAAGTAAATAAGGTTTTAGAACTTTAAGATTTTCGGAAGTTATTTTTAATTTATAGACACAATGTCTTCTCCCGCTCATTATCGTTCGTTGGAGGGCTGATGTATTTTGGTGACGGATTTAGAACTCTCGGACTACAGCCACCAGGTGCATTGGATTGCTAATGGGTTCCTCCGGGGGTAATAGTCATTTCGTTATTTTAATATTCGTTTAAATTCAAGGAGAGTGTTAGTGAAGAAACGTTCTACATGCATATATTGAGGTAATTCCTCTCTTTATTTTTAAAATAAATCTAATGAGTACACCATTGTAAAAAAAGTATGTACAATTTTAAAGTGTTGTGCGAAGATTTCCTCTGGTACACTTTATTATCTAGAATGTTGCTGTACAACATCCAGCAGTATGCTAACATATATTCATTCCAGAATAGCTTGGTAGCAACTTTCAACTGACTTAATGTTGATGGAATCATTTCCCCTGACCGTCATCACTGTGTCAAAGTTTTCAGGAAAGAAGTCTCAGCAACATACAAAGACAAGAAGCCTGTGGATATCCAAAAAAAAATTTCAACAAAGCCATTTGAAAGAATGCCATACTTTTAGTTCTAATATACTGAGACATTTTCAAATGCTTTCATCCTGCAGAAGCTCTGATTTGAGGACCCACAGAGATGTCCCCTTTCACTGCATTGATCTTTGGAAATTCCTCAACTAAGTATTGAAATCCTCCTGAATTCGTCTTATCCATCACTTTCACAAAACTTTGGGCAAGTTTAATATGAAAATGTGAAAAAAATTTCTTTGATGGATCCACTAATGGAACATACTGCACACTACTCATTCCTAGCACTCTTATGTGCTTCTTTGTGGCTAGTCACATTGGATTTACATCCCATGTGACTAGCCACAAAGACGCACATAGACATATTTTGCAAATCCTCCTTCCATGGTCATTAACACACCAATGACTCCAAGGTCACTGCAGATATTTCACTGAGGAGTTCTGTAATGAATTGCTTTGAGTAGTGCCTTCATTTTAATAGTGTCCCCTTTAGGTGAACAGAGTGAGTAATGCAAATCGATGGCTTTAAGTTCCTATTATGCAAGAGAACAGCTTCTAAGCTGTGAGGAGTCAATAAAGAGGCACCATTCACATGTAATGTGTACTGACAATTCCCCAAAACTCCATTGATATCATGGCAGCAGCAGACCAGACTGTTTACTGTAAAAGGATGTTGCCAAAACTTGCCTCTTTTTCTATAGTAAAACACTAAAATTTTTCTTAACTAAGTGTTTCTACTTTAGTCTCAAGGCAAGAAGTTCACTTTTATCTCTGAAGAGGGCCAGATCTCTAACGAGTTCATTCACTTCATATTGGGTAAACTGCTCTGGCTCAATGTCTCTTTGTCATATGAGTACTCAGGATTGGCTAAAGTTCTCAAAATTTTGCCAATTGCACCTTCATCACATTTTATTTTGTCTTCTAAAGAATTAAGTCCATGCAACGGAGGCAGTAGAACTGGCACACTGTCATCACAAGAGATCGAACTTATCACTCTTGTGCTTATTCTATGCTAGGACCTTAGTAACATTTGCATTACAAGAGGAAAAATTACCATCATGATCTTTTGGTTCTTTCCATGTCATGGGTATTGCAAACAGCATTGACATTAGCTTTTTCTTTTGTTCAATCAATCACCTTCAATGCCATTTGAAAGACAGTACAATAAGGTAGTGCCCACACTTCATTTTGTTAACTTAGAAAACAGCACTAACTCATAAATTTTCTAAATATCCATCATGATTGCATAGCACTGCAATTCTGTCAGGAACAAGCTACACACACACAGCAGAATTTGTATTTACATTTTTGAGGCACGAAGTGCTTCAGTAATTCAACAGATCCTACCTGAAATGATTTACAAAAAAATTACAGGAAAGAAGGTAAGGTTATGCTCTTAATTAAGAAGCATATTAAATCTAAGATGGTGCATCCAGACAATATGGTTGGCCAGTGCAATGTTGAGTCAGGTGTGATATAAGCACTGGAAAAACAAAACTGAGAGGAGTTATTGGCCTAATGACAGTGATAAATATACCGAACAGCTATATATTAAGGAAAATAGAATGGGCCATCAAATTAGAATGTCTCATAATGCAGGATTTTAACTTTCCAGATGTTGACTGGAATTTGTCGCTTGGTCACTCATTCACTAGTAAGACTTTTGTGGATTTCTTGGATGACTGTTTTCTATGGCAGCATGTTAGAGAAGCATATGGTTATCAGCAGTGATTCTTCATACATTAAGAATCTGCAGGTAAAAGGCCCACTGGATAGCAGTGATCACAGTGTACTGATGTAGAATTTAGTTAGACATAACTATTGTCAAGGGTAAAGGGAAGGCTTTTGTAAGAGGGACTACATTGGTCTCGGCCAGTTTTTAAATTCTATGCAGTGGGACCAACTGATGATGTTACCAACAGCAAATTCTAAATGGGAAGCATTCAGGGAAATAATCATAGAAGCTACTAGGCTTTTCATACCAACTAAGAAATGCTGTTCAATACATAAACCTAAATGGATATCAATGAACAGATGAGACTTGTGGCAGAGAAGAAAAATGCGTGGGATGCATATAAATTATCAGGTAATACAGAAGCCTGTGATAGATATAAACTGGTACAGTAATAAAGTCACAAAGGAGGTTAGGCAAGCTAAGGCAGATTACAAGTCTCTGACAAAGAATGCAAAAAACAGCAGCAGC
Organism: Mastigoproctus giganteus; assembly: GCF_048544385.1. Classification (NCBI taxonomy): domain Eukaryota; kingdom Metazoa; phylum Arthropoda; class Arachnida; order Uropygi; family Thelyphonidae; genus Mastigoproctus; species Mastigoproctus giganteus. Next base: position 52,804,387 of record NC_143586.1, on the reverse strand, counting down.
AAAGACTTTTATGCTCATATTAACTGTAGAAAGAAGGGATTGAATCACATTGAGTCACATGATGTCAATGGTTTAATTGTTGATAACCCTGCACAGGTTGCTGACACACTCTAATGGGAGCTAAATGACTTTGTGATAACTGAAGGGAAAGTGGAAGAGAAATTGTTGAAGCTAAATGTAAAAAAGGTGCCTGGGGTGGATGTGATCTATTAAATTATATTAAGGGAGGTAGAAAGGAGATAAGCAAACCCTTAGCCATAATTATGGAGCACACTTCGATTCATGGAAGGTACCTATGAACAGATGTCCAAATGTATTCCCAAATCAGAAAGGGGTATCAAATGGTGTAATTACAGACCTGTTAGCTTAATATCTGTTCCAGGGGAAAATAATGGAGTCACTGGTTAAAGACATAATGAGACTTTCTAGGCAGGAATGCAATTATATTGCAGTCACAGCATGGGTTTATTAGGAAGCAGCCTTGTCTGACTTATCTGATACAGTAACAAAGGAACTGGATGCATACAGATATCATATACTTGGATTTCAGGAAGGCTTTTAATACCATTGATACATAAAAGACTGCTGTACAAACTGCAATGTGACATTAAGGGCATGTTACTGATTAGCATTAGCATTAGTAGAGGCATTTGATGCAAGAAAGCAAGCTTATGCAGCATCAGCCAAAAAAAAAAAAAAAAAAAAAGAGTAACATAAATAATTAAAAATAACCACTTCCACTTCACTCCTCTGTTCGTTCGAAATACCTGTCCAGCTGAGCCTTAAACTTATTTAGGCTATCAACTTCCATGACAAGGGATGGAAGTCTGTTCCACCTACCAACCACCCGCTGGCTAAAGGCAAATTTCCGCACATCTATCCTATATCTGTCTTTCCTCAATTTGAATTTATGCCCTCTCAGGTGATTATTCTGAGCTAGAGGAAGAATCCCATCAGCATTGAGCATGCTCAAACCATTCAAGGCTTTGTACACCTCTATCAGATCACCTCGCCGGTGCCTAGTCTCCAGACACTGTAATTCGCAAAACTTAAGCCTTTCTTCGTAAGAGCACCCCTTTGTCCCATTCACCAATCTAGTTGCCCTTCCCTGTACTCGTTCCAGCAGCTCCACATCCTTCTTGAAATGAGGCCTCCAGGCCTGTATACAGTACTCTAGGTGTGGCCTGACCATTGCCTTATACAAGGGAATAATCACCTCCTTATCCCTGCTAGAAAAATTCCTGTATATCATTGACAATACACCATGAGCTACTCTTGCAGCCCATCTGCACTGCTCAGAGAACTTCATATCTGCCTGCACAACCACCCCCAGGTCCCTTTCACTCTCTACCACTGTCAGTGTAGTACCACACAGTTGATACGTTGCTCTGGGGTTGCTGTTTCCCATATGTAGTACTTTACATTTGTCAATGTTAAACTTCATTTGCCACCTCGAAGCCCATCTGCTCAACCTTTCCAAATCCTGTTGCAGCAGCAGCATAGTGTCAGTAGTGTCCTTGACAACCCTGCCAACCTTTGTATCGTCTGCAAATTTGGACATTAAGCCTGACATACCATCATCAATATCATTTATAAATACAGAAAACAATAAAGGACCCAACACTGAACCCTGAGGGACTCCACTAATAACATTAGTCCACGATGAGCAGTGTCCATTGATTACCACTCTCTGTCTTCTCCCCTCAACCACCCCTTTATCCATAGCAGCAATTTGCCTCCAATGCCACACTGCTCCAATTTGTGCAGCAGTCTTCCATGTGCAACAGTATCAAAAGCCTTTCTAAGATCCAAATATATAATATCAAAGTTATTCCCTGCATCCAGTTCTTTTGTGACTGAATCATAGTATCCAATCAAATTGGTCAGGCAAGACTTACCCTTAACAAAACCATGCTGTGTCCTAGCTATAACTGAAGTCTTGTCTAGATGATCCTGCAGTGCTTCTTTAACCAGTGCCTCCATTAATTTTCCGGGAACAGAAGTTAAACTCACAGGTCTATAATTACTTGTGTCAGCCTTTGATCCCCCTTTGTGAATTGGGGTCACATTTGCACATCTCCAGTCCATGGGTGCCTCCCCTGAGTCCAAGGAAGCTCTCATAATTATGGCTAAGGGTTTGCTTACTTCCTTTGCTGCCTCCTTTAATATAACTGGATAGATCCCATCCACCCCAGGTGCCTTTCTTGTGTTTATCTTCAACAATTTCTCCTCCACTTTGCTCTCAGTTATTACAAGATTCTCTAGCTTACTGCTAGAGTTGAATACACCTCTGGCATTCCCCTCACTGAATAACTCCTCATGTGTGAATGTCGATGCAAAATATTCATTTAGTTTGTTAGCCACCTGAGCAGGGTCATCAACAGTTGACCCATCGATCTCAAGTGGACCAATCTGATTCATCCCCTTCCTTCTAGAGTTTACATAAGTAAAGAACTCTTTGCTGTTTTTCTTCGCATCCCTTCCCAAGGATCTCTCGTAATCTGCCTTCGCCTGCCTAACCTCCTTTGTAACTTGGTTACAGATCAACTTGTATCTATCATAGGCGTCTGTGTCACGTGTTAATTTGTATGTATCCCATGCATTTTTCTTCTCTGCCATATGCCTCATTAGTTCATCTGACATCCATTTAGGCCTAAACCTTGAACAATATTTCTTAGTTGGTATGTAAAGCCTAGTAGCTTCCAAGATAAGTTCTTTGAATGCTTCCCATTTTGAATTTGCTGTTGGCAATATCATCAGTTGATCCCACTGTATAGAATTTAAATACTGTCTCAGTCCATTGTAGTCGCCTTTACGAAAGCAATACCCCTTCCCTTTACCCCAAATGGTAGTTACCTCTTTGAGTAACTCCCACTTCAGCACACTGTGATCACTGCCACCTAGTGGTTCATTTATCTGCAGATTCTTAATGCATGAAGAATCACTACTGATAATCAAATCAAGAGTATTACTCCCTCTAGTTGCCTCCCGAACATGCTGATGTAGAAAACAATCATCCAATAAATCCACAAAAGCCTTGCTACTGTGTGAGTGACCAGCCCCCAAATTCCAGTCAATATCTGGGAAATTAAAATCCCCCATTATAAGACTCTCTGATTTACTGGCCCACTCTATTTCTCCGAACAGTTTCTTATTATATGGATAAAGGGATGGTTGAGTGGGAGAAGACAGAGTGGTTATCAACGGACACTGCTCTTCGTGGACTAATGTCATTAGTGGAGATCTCCCAAGTATGAGTGCTGGGCCCATTGTTGTTTTCTATATTTATTAATGATATTTAAGAATGTATATCAGGTTTAATGACTAAGTTTGCAGATGATACAAAGGTTGGCAGGGCGGTTAAAGACAGTAATCAAGGTAAGCTACTGCAACAAGATAAAAAAAAAATTAGGCCAATGGACTGAGAAACAGCAATTGAAGTTTAACACTGACAAATGCAAGAGACAGCACATGGACAGCAGTATTCCAAATTAACACACAGTTATAAAATGAAAAAGACCTAGGGGATAATTGTGCTGTCAGATATGATGTTCTCTGAGCAGTGCAGACAGGCTGGCAGAGCAGCTCATGAGGTTTTGTAAATGATATACAGAAACTTTGCTAGGATGGATAAGGAGGTGATTATCCTCTTGTACAAGGCTATGGTTAGGCTGCATCTTGAGTACTGTATACAAGTCTGGATACCTCATTTAGGAAGGATGTAGATCTGTTGGTACAGGTGCAGAGAAAGGTAACGAGATTGGTGAAGAAAATAAGAGTGCTCTTACCAAGAAAGGCTTAATTTCTGCAAATTGTAGTGACTGGAAATAGGCACCTGCAAGGAAGTCTGATTGAGATGTTTAAGGCTTTGATGTTGTTTGTTTGTTATTTGGTTTTTAGGAGCATTAGCAACTAAGGCCATATTGCTCTAGGGATATGCAGTGGTCATTCCCCTGACCTTTTCGCATCCTCTGTATTTGGTGGTCATGGGCTCGAACCCCGGTATAATCAAGAAGCGTGTGCTACGCACTGCTGCTCCTGCCCACCTCGCTACAGAGGCGCCTTAAGGCTTTGAATGGATTGAGTAAGCCCAATGGCAATGGAATTTTTCCTCTTGCTCAGACTATGCATGGGGGGGGGGATAAATTCAAATTGAGCAAAGTTGGCTGCAGGACAGGTGTCCAGCGGGTGCAAACTTAAAAAAATTGCGGAAACATATTTTGAATCCCATAGGAATAAATGGAGGTATCGTGAAAATATCGTAACGTGAACCCAATAACACTGTTTTTTTTTTTTTTTTTTGGTACTTTGTTCCAAGAAATTTTAAAATCGAAAGTTTAAAATTTTACTATATAACTAAGCTATTTATCTCTCTAAAAGGTCACTTTTGTAATGGAAATTGTGCTACACTTTCATCGTTATCATATGTTTCATTATAAGAATAAATTTTGAATGCCTTTATGATATTTTTCTAAAGTACTTTTCTGGAGGTCACGACCAAAAAACAATAAAAACAATTTGCACTTTCCGGTTTATTGGGCTTTTCTGTTAGTGCATCTAATTATAAACAGGTAGTAAACTCGATCTTATTGCATTTGCAATAATTCCGATAATTGGAATTGTATGTGTTTTTATGCTATTATGGTGAAATGTGTTCCCCCTTCACTGAAATCTTCAATCATAAAAAACATAAATTTTCAGAATCTTCACTGCATTCCTATTTACTTATTACAATGGTGAAGGGAAATGGGAGACCAATGGGAAGTGCTAGGAAACCAAACAAAATTGATTTAGAAATGAATATGATTAATTAAGAAGTACAAAGCAGGACAAAGTTTGTCATCTATTGCACGGAATTAGGTCTTGCTGCTTCAACAGTGAATACTATTTTAAGTGACAGTGCACCTATAAAAGAACATGTTAAAGGATCAACGCATTTAAGATCAACAGTGATCACAAAACAGCATTCAGGTGCTATATCAAAGATGGAAAAGCTATTAATAATATGGATGGAAAATCAGATTCAGAAGCAAGTGCCCTTGAGCGCAATGGCCATTCAAGCAAGAAGTATTTATGAAGATAACGATAAGTACGGCAAACCCCAAGCCAAGTTTGTGGCAAGCAATGGGTGGTTTAATAGGTTCAAGCATCGCGCTGGTTTCCAAAACATTAAAGTACGCAGTGAAGTCGTCAGTGCCGATTCTGCAGCTGCAGAAAAATTTTGTGATGTGTTGGAAAAAACCTCTTCTAAATCTCCACAGCCCTCAACTTCCGCAGCGGCATGCTTATCAGCTGGAGAGTTAATTCTGGCAATGATGCTCGAAAGATAAAACTTGCTAACTTTATGCCTGTCTCCTCTCTTTTTGTAATTTTATAATTTTGAAGTTTTCTTAATTTTTCTTGCACATGAAATAAAAAAATTGAATAAATAATTCTATTTACATGTTCATCAAACATTTCTTTTTTGCTTCTATCATATTCAGAACGTATAGTTGTGAGTGCAGAACACAACCCTTGTGTTAATTGGGGAGGGCTGTATTTCTTCCATAAATAGTGTCTCCTAATTTATGCATATAAAAAACAGATTTAATTCCACACAAACAGGGTAAAATTTCACAAATGTAATTAAACACATTTTTCCAGCTTTCCACATGCCGAGTAGTCTCCCTTTCTTGCTCTAAGTATTATCAAAATAGTCACTGGTGCATGGAAATGCTTCATAACTAGCTTACATACCTGTAATTTGCAAGAGTGGTTTGCACTAAATTACAAAGTTCAGTAAATAAATAATAGTGCTAGAAGAGAGAAATGTCATATTTTTTACATGGATTATAACTATTAAACAGCAAATAATATCCAGAAATATGGAAACTCTCTCTCTCTTTAGAAGCTATGTATAATTATGCATAATAAACAATATAGCTCATGTTTTGATATACAGCTCATAATATCGGGCTGCATTATGGCTACAAAAATGAAACTGATTGATTGTTATTACATGTGAGAAATTGAAAAAGATTTTACACACCTCATTGTAAATTCCTTAAGAAGAATAGTTAATTTGTTTTAAATATTCCAATGTGAAAGTATATTTTTCTCTGAAACACATTCTTTGTCACTCTCCCACAAATTGAGAGCATATATGCAGTGACCTGATGTTGGGAAATCATGTGTTTTGTACCATTAGTGATCAGTGCAAATAAAATAGATTACTTGTGCACCTGGTGCCTCCGTAGCCAGGTGGGCAGGAGCAGCAGTGTGTAGCACATGCTTCTTGATTAGACCGGGGTTTGAGCCTGTGACCACCGCATATCCCTGGAGCAATATGGCCTTAGTTGCTAATGCTCCTAAAAACAAATAACAACAACAACAACTTGTGCACCCATAATGTAAGTTACAATTATATTAATTCTCCACATGCAATTCTTGGGAAAGCAAGTAGAAATGCAAAATTTAAAGGTGCCATATAGTATATAATGATACTATATGCAGTACTCTAATAAATTTTCATTATTCCTTGATTCAATTTCATTTTAATGATGCTTGCCTTTATTTGGTTTCACCAGTCTTTTTGAATTAGACAAGCAACTGAAAAATACATCGCATTTTGAATAGTCCAATATCGACTTAACAAGGATATATCATGCTCAACAAGGTTATCATGCTTAACAATGACTTATCATGCTCAATAATCAACAAATCAAATAGCGAAGCATACTAACATTGCAATGTGTGATTAGAAAGAGAAAGAAAAAAATTATACAAATTTTGTATGTATAATAATTTTATATAATATTTATATTATATAATAAATCAGGGTATACTGGACCTTTGATAGTCCTACTGAATAGTATTTCTCTAAAAAAATTCTATGCAGCATGGAGCAGCCATTACACATATATTACAGCTTATATTGGAGGGCAACACATTCAAACTTTTAATCTTTGGGGAATATAAAATATGATTATTATAATGCTAAAGAGAATTCAGCATAATTCTAAACTTACAAAGGGTGATATATAACAGTCTGAAACAGGATGGTCACACATTAAATTTAAATAAATATGGCGAACGCTCTCTGCCAACAACTTTAGTTTATTTGAATCACAATAATGAATTCCTCTAGTGTTTACTTACTTTACTACTTTTATAAATGGCTCAGTGTCTTTAGGCTTTTCTTCTTCATAATTCTCATCTAAAACTTTAAGATCATTATCTGTTCCTCCTTCCAATTTTATGACAACTAAGAAAGGAAAAGTCCTTTTTTTTAATAACCTTTTTGATTAAAACAGAATACAAAATACAAGAAATTAATATAAGGATACATAAACAAGCTACAGCCACCAATTTACACCCTCAATATCAGAAAAGCTGCCATATTCTGAAATAATCCTTCTGACAATGATGCAACACATCACAGATCTTCGCCTGGAAACAAAAGTGTCCAGTATTCTCCTGAAGAATATTCTTCAATGTTTAGATCAATGCTTACATTCTGTCACACTTTAAAATCACCATTTTTGGAATGGTTGAGGAATGGTTCTAAGTTGCTGACATATCATGCTCAATAATCAACAAATCAAATAGCATAAAAGAGAAGTATACTGACATTGCAGAGTGTGTTTACTGGTATAAGTTATGCTTTGGATTTGTGTTTAGTAAAAGCGACTTTATTAAAAATAATTTCAGCAATAAATGGGTAAAAGTACCCTTTTTTTGGATATCGAAACATCCATTCCACCTTATTTTACATACAGTTGTAAAGAGTGTATGTGTGTGTATATATATATACAGTGGATTCTGGTTATTTGGGCCACCGGTTAATCGGGGCAGCTGTTTATTTGGGGCAAATCTTAAAAAACAGAAACCAATCGAGAAAATAGCCAGGGCTTACTTCGCTTAATTGGGACAGCATGCCATTTAATTGGGGCAGGAGACCGCAGCACTGGAGATTACCCTACAATTGTCTCCAACGGTACCACATGGTTCGGTCAAAATTCTGGAGGTCACAACCATAAAACAATAAAAACAATTAGCAGTAACCTGTTTATAGGGCTTTTCTGTTAGTGAAATCTATCATAAATGGATAGTAAACTCGATCTTATTGAATTTGTGATAATACCAACAGCTGGAATTCTGTGGGTTATTATGGTGAAATGTGTTTACACTTCCATGAAATCTTCAATCATATAAAAAAATTAATTTTCAGATCTTCTCTTCGTTCTTATTTTTAAATCTTTGTAACTCGTTACTCCGTTCTCACTTGCGCGTATTGTGTTACTTGCAATTTGTGTGTGCTGTGTTCTTTGTTATTGATTGCTTATCTTTTTACGGTTTCAAATTTTAACCCCCACCCACAAATGTCAGTGAACAGAAATGTCAACTAGTTCGCATGTATTAAGGTAATAAAGTAATGTAAGGTAATAAAGGGTAAATTTGTGCTTAATATGTCTTTGCTTTTATAGCCCGTGGATAATATTCCTCCTATTTTCGCTAATTAGAATTGCTGTTTAATAGAATTAAAATTCAATTCGCGTGATCACAATGACCGACGCTTACTACACATCGTATAGTGAACGGTACTTTACTATGGTGAGTTCGTCGTAACGTGATTTGATTGTACATTGAACCAATTGTAAAGGGGGCTAGTTCGCATGTATTAAGGTAATAAAGTAATGTAAGGTAATAAAGGGTAAATTTGTGCTTAATATGTCTTTGCTTTTATAGCCCGTGGATAATATTCCTCCTATTTTCGCTAATTAGAATTGCTGTTTAATAGAATTAAAATTCAATTCGCGTGATCACAATGACCGACGCTTACTACACATCGTATAGTGAACGGTACTTTACTATGGTGAGTTCGTCGTAACGTGATTTGATTGTACATTGAACCAATTGTAAAGGGGGGGGTTACATTGTATTTTTAATTATTTACGTGAAATTTCCGATAATTGGGGCAGCTGCTTAATCGGGCCAAAATGCACTAGTCCCGATGTGTCCCACATAACCGGAATGGACTGTGTATATATACAGGGTGTCTCAAAAATACACAGCATAACTTTAGAAATGAGTTCCTCATATGTAGACAATAAAAATATTTTATATCACTGTAGTTACGAAAATGCTTGGTTCCCGAGTTATTAACCGGAATGTCTTATTTCTCGCAGGTGATTTCCTTCATCACAAGGTACTGGCAGAATCTAGTAGTTTTCCATTCCGACCATGTACTCAAATCAGGAGCAAGCGGATATGCATTTTATGTACGGTTTGGCAGATGGCAATGCTCTGGAGGTTTGTCATTTGTACCACGAAAGGTTCCCAGAAAGAAGATGTCATGACAGGAAAACGTTTGAAGGTATCCATCGCCACTTTTGTAAACATGGGACCTTTACACCTCGTGCTGCTGACACAGGACAACTAAGATCTATGACTCCAGAAGTAGAGGAGGAGATTTTGGATGTTGTAAATGGGTAACATAAGCCAGAACATCATCAGTGGATCGACACTGACGGAATCCATACTGGTGATCATTAATCAGATGGAAGGTTTCCAGGTAGTTTAAGAGTTGGCGGTTAATTGATTTCTCCATTACTTTAGAAAGAGTAGAAGTAATTTCAATGGGATCATAATTGGATGGGAGGGATTTGTCACCCTTTTTAGGAACTGGCTGGATATGAGCAAATTTCCAAGCAGAAGGAAAAACACCTTTGGAATAAGAAAGTGAAAAAAGGTGACAAACAGGAGTAAATTCAGGAGCACAGGTTTTGAGAACAAGTGGAGAAATACCATCTGGACGTGGAGCTTTCTTAGGCATTGAAAGGAGCAAGTTGGGAATGATGGGAGGTGTTTTACCAAGATCATTAATACATGAGTTGGAATAAAAATGGGACGCTAGCAGGTCAGCTTTATCCTTGGCTGAAGTGACAACAGAATCATATGGTTTTGACAAAGGTGAGAGCAGAGATGGATGGGCAAAAGTTGTGGCCAATAGCTTTGGCAAGAGACCAGAATGCTCAGCTATCATTAGGGCAAGAAGCAAGTTTTATACTCTTAGCCTGTTCGAAATCTAGTTTGGACTGATTAATGACTGCTTTACAACTGTTGCGAGCATTGGTGTAGGCAGAAAATGAAACTGAAGAATTGGAAACAAGCCAATTATGATATGCAACATTCTTCTTTTGAACAGCCTTAGCACATTTATTGGAAAACCAAGGTTTATATAAAGGACGAGATTTTAAAGTGGAGTGTTGAATACAGGATTCCATTCCTACAAGAATAATTTCACTGACACAATCTGAGAAAACGTTGACATCAGAAGTTTTGAAACAGTAGTCCGACCAAGGAAAAGAAATCTCGCAGGTCATCCCATTTTGCATTCTTGTAATGCCGAACAATATGAGGTTGGGAATAGCCATGCGATAAAGGGTCCACTGGAGAAGAGAAAATCACCAAGTTGTGATCTGAGGTACCCAAAGGACCACTCACTTCGACCATATACTTAGAAGGGTTGTTTGTGAGAAAAAGATCAAGCGTGTTGGCTGTATGGTTAGAATTGTCTGGTATTCTTGTAGGTAAATGAACAATCTGTGCAAGGTCATTAGAAATTACAAAAGTTTCAGCATCTTGACCAGCTGGGTCAGTGTGACTAGAAAACGGAAGCCAGCTGGAGTTGTGAACATTAAAATCACCAAGGAAAATTACCTCACTGTTAGGAAAGTTGGACTGGAAAAAGTCAAGTTGCAAAGAGAGGAAGTCAAAGAGTTCCAAGTGATTAGTGGAGTTGGGAGAACGGTAGAGACAACAGATGAATTTGACACAATGAGGTAGAGAGATTTTAAGCCAGAGAAGATCGAAGAGAGGAGATTCCAAATTACCAATTCTCTGACAGGGAATATCGGAACGGACATATGCACAAGTACCACCTTTGAGGCGAAAGGAATCATACAGCGAATAATTTGGGCATGTGAGATGAACAGTAGTTCAATTAACTGATTGTTGTTATTTCATTTTTAGGAGCATTAGCAACTAAGACCATATTGCTCCGGGATATGCGGTGGTTATTCCCTGACCTCTCCGCATCCTCCGTATTTGGTGGTGACGGGCTCGAACCCCCGTCTAATCAAGAAGCGTGTGCAACGCACTGCTGCTCCTTCCCACCTGGCTACGGAGGCACCTCAATTAACTGATAACTGAGATCCTGTCAGAAAAAATACATGGGTGATATATTGTTCCACATGCACAGGGGGTCAAAGTTCCTGTCAGTGAAACATGCCCCACACCATACGACTGCCTCCATCAGCCTGCACTTTTCATACCATGCATGATGGGTCAAGAGCCTCAAGTTGTTGATGCCAAATCCATACACGACCATCCATGGCGTGGAGTAAATAACGTGACTCATACGACCAGCACACCTTCTTCCAGTCTTCTAACACCCAACTTGCATGCTCTTTGCACCAGGCGAGTCTTTTACACTGATGAACCTTGGTTAGGAGAGATGCCGTAGGGGTCATCTGCTGGTATAGCCCATACGTGCGATGCATGGTCATGCCAGATATTGTTCCAGATAGTCAACTCTTCAACAGTGCTGCGCCTGTTCACCTGTATGAGTCGTTGAACCCGGTGCTCACCTCTAACATCAACTTTTCACTGCCCTCTCACGTTTTGCTGTCGGGTCGTTGTTTGACCATTTTGATGCCAGTCCTGGTACACTTTAACTATGGCGGCTCTCGAACACCCTCTGCGAAAGGATAGGGTGTTCGAGAGCCGCCCTATCCTTTTGCAGAGGGATATCACAAAATTTGGTTGATATGTATTACAAAGTTCGTTTTCACCCTGTGAGAAATAAATATTGTTATTTTGTGTGTTTAATACAAGTCTTGCAACAGCTGTCTGATTATTGCCCCTATTATTGCCTCTGGCCACCTGGTTCCCAGCTTCCCAAAGGACTTGTTAGAATTTACTTTTGTGTAAACAAAACTAGTTTATGGTAGCTACAATGTAAGTGCACTCTGAAAAACATCATTGTGAATGATGAGATGTTAAATTAACAAAAGAACAAAAACAGTTTTTCTAAGTTGTTTACATACACTCCTTAAATTAATTTAAAGTTTGTTTATATTAAATCTCATCTAGCAGTGTTACGGCGACAAAACATAAACGGATGGAATTAAGTCTGCAAATTAAACTTAAAATAGGTTGGATGGTAGGATGGATCAAAGTAAATCGGACATTGCAAAAGAATGCAACATCCCTTTACCTACTTTATCTATAATACTGAAAAACCGGGAAAAAAAAAAAAAAAACTTGAAGTGCATGATACTGGATTAGCAATAAAAAAACAGGAAATGTATCTGTGTCGCAAAACACAAGGAGCTTGAAACCGAGTGGCACCAACAAATGTGTGCATCTAATTTGCCAATATCAGGTCCAATTTTGCAATAAAAGGCAAATTATCTAGTTCAACAACGTGGAATCAGCAATTTCAAATGCAGCAGTGGCTGGATTTCAAAGATTTAAAAATAATTTGGCTTCGCGAAATGCTTGTGGCGAGTCTGGATTAGTCAACAAACAAAAAGCTACAGACTGGTTTGTGTTCTGCATGGTTCATTCTTGAAAAATATGAGTCAATGATATTTTTAATCTTGACTAGACAAGTTTATTTTATAATTTTCTGCCAAACAAAACATTTGCTGTTCAAGGAGAGTCTTATCATGGGCGAAAATTAAGTAAACAAAGACTCACTGTTCTGTTATGCTGCAATTCAGATGGCAGTACAAAACTAAGCCCATTTGTGATTGTTAAGTTTTCCAAGCCAAGCCGTTTTAAAGAAGTTAACCAAGTTTCCCGTGATGATGAGGCCAATAGAAGTGCTTGCCTTATGGTAAAAATTTTTTCATCTTGGTTATCAAAAAGTGGACAGAAGAATGGCTTCAGAAAAAAGGAACATTTTGATGATTCTAGTGTGCTGTACAATGATTTGATGATCATTGTACAGCACATTCTGCCGAAACACTTAAGTTGACAAATATACAGCTGTTGTTTTTACCTCCCAATACCACCAGTTTTATGCAGCCACTGGATCAAGGCATTATTTATAACCCCAAGAGAGCATATACAGCTCACCTGATAAGGTACTCAATCTGCAACACAGAAAGAGGGAACAATTTGCAGCCAAACTGGAACGTTTTGGATGCTATCTGTAATCTTGTTATTGCTTGGAACAGTATTGCATCAAGTATAATAATGAACTGCTTCAGAAAGAATGGCTTCGTTGAGAATATTGAAAAACATGGTCCAGCAGACGAATGTGGAAGGAAATTGAAGGAGCATATGGATTTTGTTGGCAAATTTGAAGAGTTTTTGAAGGTGGATGATGAAGTTGCTACCACGCCAACACCAGAAGAACTGCTGAGCACCAAGCAAAATGATGTTTTTGTTACCAGTGAGAGCGAAAGTGAAGCATGCATACGCACACACACTGCCATCTAGAATGATGCCCAAAATGCACTGAGCATAATAGAAAATGCATTGGCCTGCAGTGATGTTGAAAAAGAAACAACTATTGGAATTGATAATGTCTGTGCTGTAGTTAAAAATGCATATAGGACAAAAACTGTGCAAATAACATTGAATTCTTTCTTTAAATTAGATGAATTTATTAAAAAGTTAATGCTTTGTATGTCTCATTTTATATTAAGTTTGTAATTCTTTTTACTGTGATACTAAAATATTGTATATATCAAAAATATACACTGTACAACATTTTCATTTCTGCTAATTGCTTTTCTCTTAGTTTATCTTACAAATAAAATAAAAGCTTTAAAAAATGTGTTATTCCTATTACTGTATTGTTAGACAAGACTTTTTATTATTTTATTTCATTAATTTAAATTAATTTAGTTTTGATATATTTTTTTTTTTATTATTCTTAGATATATATAGCACGCAAAAAAAAAAAAAAAAAAAAACTAGTAAAATTTTGGCACTTTTGGGGACCTTGTTACTACAAATCTCGTTATTGCAAAATGTGAAAATTTAGTTCCCTTGAACTTTGTATTAACAAGATTCAACTGTATATACATTCAAATTTCCCCCTGAAAATAAACGATTATTATTGACAAGGGAACAAAAATTCATCAGAAAACAGCAACAATAGATAAATTCTTAGAGAACGCTTGCTACTACATAAGTAATAAGTATAATATGCTCTTGTTACTACATAAGAAGTAATAAGTAGTTTTGATCATGCCAAAAAAAAAAAATAAAATAAAATAACTTTATTGTTCTCATGTGACCATTTTTAGTCAGGACATATGCAAAAGAAGTGACACCAGATATTTTGTTCTCTCTAAATAATTTTGTTTAGTTTATAGTCCAAACGTGCAAATGTATACAGTTCTTTTCAGAATTTTTTATCTCTAAACACTATTGCTTATATCCAATGATTGCCACCATTAACAACTAAATTTATATTAATTGATAGATGGAATCCCAAAGAACAACATATTGCTTCACACACATGCCAAAGATCCAAATATATAGAATGCAGTTACACACACAAAAAAAAAAAAAAAAAAAAAAAAATCGCTTTTGATCAGTTTTCTTCATCAGGAATAAAACATTTCAGTAATAGTTTCATAACTGATTTTCCTTTGTCCTTAAGAGTGCATTTTCTATAATGAACACTGTTCTTTAAAACAAATTTCCACACCCACATATGTAAGATGAATATAAAATAAAAGATCTTACCTTTGTTAACTTCATAATTATATAGCAATCGACAATAGGTCAAAATATCTTTATCATTTGAGAGTGATTATCTTTCAAGAAGCAGACTATAGTAAAATATAATAACACTTTGTAGCTGAATGCCTTTTCTCTTTCTGTAGAAAACAGAGGATTAATGAACAACACCTTCAAACTAGTTAAAAGGTCTCTTTAAACTTATGAAATGCTGGATAACGTTATTTAAAATATTATTCTTGCTCAAAACAAATAAAACTTTGCAGACATGCGGAAACTATTGACTGCTTATCGCAGTTCAACATTAAAATTCCAAGTAATCTCATATCAGCATTTGTCTATAGCTACATGCTTTTATATTTGTTCTTCCTTTTTTGACTCCTCCTCTGTGCCAAAAATGCAGTATATATATAATAACACTTTATAATTTTAAACAGAAATGCTTTAAACAGATAAAACAGATTTTTAAACAGATAAAACTTTAAACAGAAATGCTTTAAACAGATAAAACAGATTTTTAAACAGATAAAACTTTAAACAGAAATGCTCTACATTCACTATCATAACACTATCAACAGGTTCAGTGGGAAAAGAAAGAGATACTCATTAACATGAAATGTTCCTTTCAGCTGTATTTCTGACAACAATGTTTCTGAAGGAAGTGTGGATATATTGATGTGTGTGTGTGTGTGTGTGTGTGTGTGCGCGCGCGCGCACATGCGTGCAAACTTTGGTTGAATAAATATCTTTGTAAATAACAAATCTTAAAGAAATAAAATTATTCAAGCATAAATCATATAATTAACTATTTACAAAGGAAAGCTTGTAATTACCTCAGTTCAGTTCATTAGTCAATATATTTTAACTTCAATTGAGCAATAACACTACTAAAGATACACTTTTCACTGTTATGTGAATTGGTGATGACTCTTCGTATCCTTTTACATTTGCAATTTGAAGGCTTAGCGTCAGACAACGTTAACTATAAAATTGCATTTTTGTTTTGAGACAACTTTAGTTTAACTTTATACAAATAACAATGCATATAGTGTCATAGAAATGTATTTCTCTAGTAGTTTACAGGTTAGCTTCAGCTATAAGCACATTTTGGGTTAACTGCGAAATGTCAAATGACTTTTTCTTGGTTAATTACAAAAACGTTTACTACAAAATGATTTTGCAGTTAACGTTGTCTGACACTAAACCTTTGAATTAGTAATGAGTGGAAAAGAAAAGATGTAAGTGTGACTCATTACAAGAGAAATTGACAATATTAGTGGCATGAAATTGAGCAAAGCCTTGCCTTACTAAAGGGTTATATTAATATTGGATAAATGGCAAAAGGACAGGTCTAAATATAGTTTCCATGTAATGTTACCGTGTGAGATTATCATGAACAAACCTCGGTGATGAATAGCTATCATAAGAGATGGCATCATACATCATGATACCTGATGTTTGATTGGTATACCTTTTTAGGAACACCTCTTCATAAGGGTGTTGTCCCACATGGATCCTCCTGTAATGGCTCCCAAAATAGAAGTTGACTCACTTGTAAAGACAATTTGCCATTCTCTATTCCAGATGACTCTCTCTAATTCACAATAAGATGCAGTGGTGGGGTGTCACACAGCACAACATGAATGCAATCCTGCTTCTTCTAGCTGTCTACTAATGGTGCCTCTTGATACTGGATACCCCAATTATGAATCAATGCCATCTCCAATCTTCTTTCAGAGGGACATCTATTAGCTACAGCCTGACAAATTATTTGGTCATCACAGATGCACCAGAGCACAAATGGCAAAGAGTATATTCTGCTATACACTTATGTCAATATTGGCTAAATATCCTAGGATCACATCCAACACAAACAGCAATTTTCTGGATTACCATCCATTCTTATGGAACTCGGCCATGCTTGTTTGTTTGTTTGTTATTTGGTTTTTAGGAGCATTAGCAGCTAAGGCATACTGCTCCGGGATATGCAGTGGTCATTCCCTGACCTTTCCGCATCTTATTTGGTGGTGACGGGCTCGAACCCCGGTCTAATCAAGAACGTGTGCTATGCACTGCTGCTCCTTCCCACCTGGCTACGGAGGCGCCTCTCAGCCATGCAAACCTGTTCAAATTAATTAAACTGTTTATACAGTACTTTTACACTGCTTTTTGTCATAAAGGCTTTTAATGTGCCCAATCACCTGAGCATATTAAAAACTAGTCAACCAATATTTGGTCTTCATCTTTTGCAATAACAATAATACATCACATCATAACCACTCAAATGGCTTGGTATTAGACCTCCCCAAATGTGTGACACGCAGTGAAACCACTACATTGCAAGAGGACAAAGCTTGTTGCACAGAATTCCTTTTCTGTACAATTAATATTCCACTACACACTTGTAGAATGAAAAATTTCTTTCAGAAGAAAACTCTTTAAAACTGCAAGCCACTGTGCTAATAACAGGGTAACACAAATCAAAGGTGAAACCACATAACGTATGGTAGGATCAAAGACCAGTTACACACACAAAGGTTTATTTTTATTTGGACAGTAATTCATAATGTCATTTTTATGTCATTTTTTGTATGAAGATCAATAAAATTTTGTCTTCTGTCAAAGTAATCAGGCTCAGAGACTAGAAACAACTGTTTAATATAGCAAAAAGACTTTATTAAGAGGAAGGATATTTGAAGAGTAAAAGCACTTCAAAGACACATAATATCACAGAAAATGATGCAAGGTGTGAGAGACCAAGCATGTGAGCAAATGACAAACTTGTATCTTGCATCAGAAGAATTTTTCAGCCAATGTTAATATTTGAAGAGATAGACTTTCAAGTTGAATATCATATGACAGTTGCCATACAATCATATTTTAAACATAAAAATATTATGAAACTACTTTGTTCCCATGATTTTAGAGCAGATCAGACGTAAACAAGCTTTCTAATAACAATAGAAAAAGAAATGAAATGTGGTCTTTAACACTGACCTACAAACAAAACATCAATGCTCTGAATGGAAATCTCCAATGCCTACCAGTAAGAAAAAAATTGACTGACAGATCCGAAGGTAAAGTTATGTTAGGATTATTTTTGACTATAAAGGCATAATTCATTATGAATTCATACTAGATGGTATTAATATAGTAATATAATGCAAGAAAGCAAGCTTATACAGCATCAGCAAAAAAAAACAAAAAAAAAACCAAACACTTCTCATATCACCTCTTTATCCCTCTAACAGTTTGTCTACTTCTTCCTTGAATTTATCCAACCTATCCATTTCTAAAACACAAGATGGAGGTTTGTTCCAGAAATTAACCTACCTGCTTGCCGAAGAAAAATTTTCATACATCTGTTCTGCAACCATCCTTCCCCAATTTAAATTTATGCCCCCTTGTGTGTGTGTGTGTGTTGGCTAAGCAAGACAAAGGATTCCATAGGCATTGAGTTTAACTCAATCCATTCAGAGCCTTCAACACCTCATTCAGATCTCCTTGCAAGTGTCTAATCTCCAGACACCACAATTTGCTTAAATGGTAAGAGAGGAAAACAAAAGAGCACCCTTTTGTGAGGAGAACACACAAAAGAGCACCCTTTTGTGAGAACACACAAAAGAGCACACATTTGTGAGGAGAACAAAAGAGCACCCTTTTGTTCTCCTCACAAATCTTGTTGCTCATCTCTGCACCTGCTCCAACAGGTCCAAATCCTTCTGCAAATGAGGCTTCCAGATCTGTATACAGTACTCACAATATTCCTAATGACTGCCTTATACAATGGGATAATCACCTCCTTATTCCTATTGGCAAAATTCCCGTACATCATTGGCAAAGCCCCATGAGCTGTGCTGGCAACCTGTCTGCACTGCTCAGAGAACTTCATATCTGTCTGCACAATTACCCCAGTATTTTTGAATCTCCACTACCCTGAGAGTGTGATAAGTAAAGCTGAGATTACCGCTGTCCATATGAAGTTCCTTGCACATGTCAATGTTAAACTTCAACTGGCACTTCTCAGCCCATATGTCTAATTTACCTAGATCTTGTTGTGGAAGCACACCCTGATTACTGTCATTAACCCAACCACCCTGTCAACCTTTTTATCATCTGCAAACTTACACATTAGGCCTGATATTTCTTCATCGACATCATTAATAAATAATGAAAACAACTATGGGCACATCATTGAACCCTGGGGGAAACTCCATTAATAACATTTGTCCAAGAAGAGCAGTGCCAACTGATAACAACTGTCTGTTCTTCTCCCACTCAACTATTCCTTTATCCATGACAGTAATTGGCCTTTAATGCCACACTGCATCAATCTGTATTTGAATTTAGTTTTCCTAAAGTTAGTTTTTTTATTTTTATTTTTTTAGTTTTTCCTGAAATCTAAGCATATGATGTCAAGATTATTATTTGCATCTGTTTCCTTTGTCACTGTGCTGTAGTATCCAATCTAATTAATCAGAAAAGGTCATCCCTTAACAAATCCGCGCTTTGACTGCAGTATAAATGCATTCCTGTCTATATGGTTCTGTATTACTTCCTTAACCAGCGACTCCATTATTTTCCTTGGAACAGAAGACAAGCTAACAGGTCTGTAGTTATTATTCATGTCACCCTTTGATCCCCTCCATGAATTTGAGATACCATTTCACATCTCCAGTCCATAGGGACCTCCCATGAATCCAAGGATACCAAAAAATTATTCAATGACAATGTTCCTCCTTATTCGCCTCATTCATCATGTGATTTTTATTGTTTTGTCAAACAAAAGACCTTAAAGATTCAACAATTTTTTAGAGAAGCTGAAGTTACAACAGCGGTTACAAGTACAATCAAGGAACTCTCACAAAAGCTTTCTGAAATTTATATAAATGATGAAAAGATGTGTGAATGGCCATGTTCATTATTCTGAAAAATTCAATATCATGATTTCCTGAAAATATATTTGTTAAAATCAAAATTCAGCCTTGGAACATTTTGATCCTACCTTGTAGATCACATTCATTCCAAAAACAATTCACAATTCATAAGTGTTTCAGGATTCATTCTGTGTTAACTGAAAATGTCCTCACACAAGTGATTCAGAAAGGAATTTCTACAATAAACAGGAAGCACTCCACTCTAAATGCTTAGCAAGAAGTTTGCATTGTAACATAAATCCTCTCATGATACACAGCCAGAATGTGTTCTATATTCTCTATATTATATGTACTGCCCTAAGGAAATCAAATTAATATACCAACTAAAAGTCTCCAATTTTACATGTTGGCATGCATGGTTGCACAAGCAGAATATTACCAACATCTGGGGGAGGGGAGTATCTATCTATGACACTTAAATTTAACAGACAGTTTGAATTTTATCTATTTTTAATCTTTAATCCCAAGGGAATTTTGGCCTTAATTAATCTAAAGAAAAAAGAAAACTGCTAACACATTAGCAAGATGGGTGTGTGGGGAATGGTGAAGGTGGCTCAGATAAAAAAAAATCTATAATTATTAAATTTTTGCACTCCTTGATGATAAAGATGTAACCATGACTCGGAAAAAAAAGCATAACATAGATATACACCTTGACGGTCACTTTAAATAATAGTCTGTTAATGCACAAATTGCCTTGATATTTTGCTATTTATGTACGGCCAAGTTGTGATTTACCAAGTTCAGTGATGCAAGGATTTGAGAAAAAGTAGGACTCTATTGAGGAAGCTTTATAATTTGATGACAATGCAACAGAATCATCACATTGCAGCAGAAGCAAAAGTATGGATGGACAGAAATTGTGGCAAATAGTTGCATGCCTTCTGGTCTCTAGCCTTTTGGCCAGAAGGCCGTTTTAAATTCTTTTTTCAATCAATTATAATATGAGAGAGAAACAATAAGTCTAACTGTGAAAATGAGGATGCCCTGAAAGAAAGAAGTATATAAAGTTTATAATAAGTGGTATTTAAGAGAATTAATTATTACAAACATTTTTAAAATTTTTATAATGATAATTAGTACCTGCATCAAGAAGACGTACTATCTGATCAGCTTTTTCAACATCTACACTTACTGAGTCCACCCAACTTTTTTCCAATAAGTCTAAAAATACATCCAGTCTTCTTTTGAAAGCTGCTAATTGTTCTGATTTTCTTCTGCCACATTCTTCTGGATGGAATTTGGTTTTAAACCTAAAAACCATTCAACAACAGAAAATTTATTCTTGTTTATTTCTTAACAAAAAATTAAATATCAAACAGTTTTTTAAATGTATTGTTATTAGTAACTGTATTAAAATTACTTTTAAAATTCTATATGAAAAGCCAGATTATTTAAATAAAAAATTTAAATTGGATACCCTAATAAAAACTGTAATGAAAGAATTAAAAAAATTGGTGGATTATTGTGAAATATTTAAGATATTTTCTGAACATAGTAAATTTGCATTAGAGAATTATCATTAATTTATTGGTGTCACTGTATCTTTCATTACAATTTTTTATTGTTTATTATTTGTTTTACATTTAATATGCAATCTATTGGTTACAATGAAGAAAGAGATAGATGGAGAGATGTTTTAAGATCTATTTGTAGTACATTTTAAATATTGAAATAGTTACTTTCTTTTCTTAATATAACATTTCTCAATAAAGCTTATAATAAAAAGATTCTCAATCTATAATGGGAAATAAGTGATTTAAGAAAAAAATTATTAAATTCTTATGTATATATAGAAATATTATATATATATATACACACACACACATATATATATATATATATATATATGTATATACACACAGTAACTTACAAATGTTCTCACCTTCAGACTCCGTTGCACAAGAAATATGCACAATTTCCAAATGCCTTGATTTCAAATACATAACTAGCTAGCCTAACAACACTGATAAATCTACAACTGCGTTGTGCGCAGCCTCCCTAACTAAAGCTTTATGTGTGCATTAAGCTTGCAATCATTCACAACATAAATGAGGTGCTCAAACAAGACTCCTAAGGGAATGCTTTGGAGTCAAAGTGTTACTGGTCTCAGTCAAGATCTCTCTTTTTTGGTGAGACCTGCTGTTTGAAAAGGAAAGAAGATAAGAATAATAAGAAGAATCAGCACACGTGGTTTTCAGTTCTCATAAAATACTTTAGGCCTGCATATTTGGCTGCTAAAATTATAAACCAAAAGTAAATTATATACTTAAGTCTAACACATGAAAATAAAAACCATTAACTGAATATCAATGTTAAAAATTGCAAATAACACACACATAACCCTAACAAAAGCATTTCGATATTCACTCCTAATGTAGTTAACAGTGAAAATGAGAAGCATACAAATGTTTAAAAACGATCACAAACAAGGAGAATGAATAAGCAAGGATTTATGGCATTTCAAAGATGCTCATATAAGCATCTTTGAAATGCCATAAATGGATGCCATATAAGCAATGTATCACTATATGGTGACAGTCACACATCAGAACTTTGCAAAGTTAACTACAACCAAAACAGTGAGCCATATAGATATGCACAAATGATCAAGCGCACACACACACACAAAAAAAAAAAAAAAAAAAAATTGAACAATTGGAAATGCTTATTTTCCAAAGCAACGTTCTTGGAAAGCATCATATTGTAGTCCCAGATGTCCACAGGAGTGTTAGTACATGTCCATGTTATTTAAGGAACTGCACCAGCATGATTTCTCATGACAAAGCTGACATTAATGTGCCCTATATTACATCAATGAATGCCACACAGTCTACAATGGTGCTTAATATTCGGAGCATGGAACAGTGGAAACAGGTGCAAGAGAGAATTATCAGGTTACAGTCTTCAGATCAGACAGATGACAGTGGGGCTGCTTCTCAGGGTTCTGACTCAGACTGTTAGCCGTAATGCCAAAGACCACTGTACTGTGCTAATGTATGTGAAACAACACATTAATGTTTTTGACAATTTCATGGTCCCTACACTACAAGTTCTATGGAAATGGTGTGTGTGTGTGTGTGTGAGAGAGAGAGAGAGAGAGAGAGCCAGAATCTATACCTCAATCTCATGAAATATATTTGCTAAGTTCAGGCAAGGGCCAATATCCCTTCCCCCCATACACAACTGTGCTCATGACTTCCATACTTGGAAAGAGATAGACACAAATTCTTGCCACCTGATTGAAACTGTTCCATTATGGATCATCAATTGTGGCCAAAGGTGGGGCTACACTTTATTAATTTGTTCTATAAAACTCATTTTTTTCAAAAGATGATGGTGTTCAAACACTTTTGGTAGGGTAGTATGTGTGCATACAAATAATATTCTATACATTCTATATATGTACATACACACACAACTATTTGCAAACCCCTGCAGAACAATACTGTTCATTCCTACAAACTGATAAAAAATAAAAAACCTTGATTTTTCTGAATTACAAAAGAAACTGGTTACATTTTTTTTTTTTTTTTTTTTTTTTTTTGTTCACAATGGGACACATTAACAACTTATTCAGTTCTCTTTTCTTAAATAAAAAATACACTAAATAAGCAGCATCACACAAAAAAAAGACAGGCAATGAAAATCACTACATTAAAAAGCATACTATTAAGGATAAAGAATATTTCAGATGACTGGTGTCTAGCATTCTATAAACTGGCATCCCCCCTCCTCTGCCTTTTGAGACAGCTATAATAAACAACTTTAATAAATCAAAATTAAATGATTTACATAATGCTAGATAAATCAGTGTCAGTATCAACAATGAATTTTTTTAAATAAATAAATTAATATGAAATTTTTATATAAACAGCCAATAAAAATTATTGAATTTTTAAATTCAATTAACAGATTACTATCAACATCTTCCCTATAACCCCATCCCAATCAATTGATAATGATGTAAATATACAGTGTTTCCAAAATCCAATCACCTTTAACAATTCATCTCTACCACAGAGCAGCTAATTATAAAAATAAAAATACTATGCCCATCAAAATCTTTGAATATACTGCATTTGCATGAACCATTAAAATTAATGAATCTTTTTCCCAGTTAATAAAAATAAAGTGGAAGTACATCCGTTATAAAAAATTATGTCTGATTAAAAGATATTAAGAAAAAATGCAATACAATCATTATCAAATTATGTAGAACCGTTGACATAATAATATGACTAAATGGGTATACAGGTCACTATG
This sequence comes from Mastigoproctus giganteus, assembly GCF_048544385.1. Classification (NCBI taxonomy): domain Eukaryota; kingdom Metazoa; phylum Arthropoda; class Arachnida; order Uropygi; family Thelyphonidae; genus Mastigoproctus; species Mastigoproctus giganteus. The sequence goes on along the minus strand of NC_143586.1, from coordinate 52,780,439 downwards.
ATTCTACAAATCAGTCATTCTGAGCTATCAAACCTTCCATCACTATTTTCCTTGCTACCTTTTTTACTGTTGTATCTTTGGCCCCAACCAAAGTAAAACATCTTTCCTCTAACACTTTCTTAACAACATCAATCCACCTTCCTCTTGGTGTGCCTCGTGGTCTATTATCATTCACTTCTGTGTAAAATATCTGTTTAGTTAAATTACTTTCTCCATCCTTTCTATATGCCCATATCATTTATCTTTGATTGTATATTAGTTACCCTAAGAGTTTTTCTTATTTCCTCATTTGTAATATGATCTTTCTACTACTTCCAACTGTTAGTTTCATATATTTTTCATAAAATTCTCATTTCTGAATATTCTAATTTTTAATCAATTCCTTTATTCCTTATCCAGCTATCTAAACCATAGATTAAAATCAGCTTAAACACTGTTATAAACTGTAAATTTCTCTTTTGCTGAAATCAGTTCAGCTGACTTTTTAGACTTCCTGCTTTCCTTACTTTACTGATCATTTCTATGTCTAATTATATTATATAAATTAAAGGTTTAAATCCTTTAATTACTTCATTAAAAGGTTCTAACCTGCATGACTGTATTCTGAATTACTGTAAACTCCTCTGACCTGGTAGTTGTGACAATATAACAGGAACCCTTTCTACATACTTATAATTTCTAAAATGTTAGAATTTTTGCATTTGCATAACTAATTTTCATTCCAAATTGCTGCAACTTTTATCTTTATTCAGAGATTCTTGAACTTGCAAGCTACTATTTTTAATAGTACAATATCATCAGGAAATAATTCAATTTTTAAATCTCCCAAGCTTACAAAAGGCAACAAAGTGCAGCCATGCATCACTCAGAGTTTAACTTTAAAACCATTTCTCAATGCTTTCTAAATTCTCATCAATAATTTACTATTTTTATACAAAGAGAATTTTATTCCCTTTAGAGATAATCAAGATAACCCTTTATATTATATTTCTGTAAAATTTTAAAGAGCAGATTTCTAAGTAGTTTGTCAGGCTTTTTATCATATGAAAAATCTCAAATGAACCATACACCACATGAACCATAACAAAAACCTGTATATATACTATACAGGTTTTTGTTATGGTTCCATAACCTTTCTATAATCTATCTTGGTGAAAATATTTGATTCTGGTAGCCACTGTTCAGCCTGAAACCCGATTATTCTTTTATAAGGTTGCATTGAGCAATATCCTAACCCTCTTCTCTAAAATGCTTGCATAAATTTTACTTGGTACACTAGGGAATGAAATTCTTCAGTAATTCCACATTCATACTGACACCAATCATGCTTTGCTTCAATATTTCCAGCCTCTGGATAATGAACCATTAAATCACCTCTGGACAATATTATGCAACCACTGTGACACTTATTTTTTTCCCAAAGTTTCAACATTTCAGGCCTAATTTCTCCATGGCCTTTTCACCTCAATAACAGAGAAAGTATCCACAAATTTCTCCTCCTCTTCTTTTTCAATGATAGCTTCAGCTCCATCTAGATATTCATCAACATACTCCATATATCTAAAACACCTTTCTCATCTATTTTAATTTCACTTACCATTTTGGATTACTACAATTAAACATCAAAACATATTCCTAGCTTCCTGATTCTTGTGTTCCATGAATTTTATAAGTTCCTGACAGACTGCTTTAGCCTCTTTCACACTTTTTCTTAACTCTCTTACACTTCTCTTTATATTCCAATGAACACTGAATAGTTTTATTTGTCAAAAAATTTCTTATATTTTTTCATTTCTCTAATTATTTATTTTTGGGTAAACTATATACCTATTTTTTCATTTCCACTGAAGTTCTCTTAAAATTTTACACTCGTACCTAAAATCATGTTAGCATTAGGAATGCCTTTTTTTTTTATATACTTCTTATTGTTTGTCACTAATTACTATTTTTAATTGGCTTGATACAAGGTGGTAGTCACATACAAGCACAAATCCTCTATGTACCATTGCATTTTCAACTAGTTTTTTTAAGATTCTTTCTTGTGATGATATAGCCAGTTATGTTTTCTTGTTTCTATCATGATCTCCACAAAATTATGGGTAGTCCCCCCCTCCTCTAATGTATACCCCAAACACAAAGGTTCTAATAATAATAATAATAATAATAATAAAATAAAATTAAAAAAACACAATAGGGGACAAGATGAAGGTTGAGAAGGCACAAGATACTTGATGATGATGAACATGACTTTCTATATAATTTTCAGGAAATATATAGGAAGGAAGGTTGTTCCAAAGAACAAAAACAGAAGAAATAAATGAGGAAGATAAAAAGCTAGTTGGATGAGTTTGGGATGGAACTGTAAATGGATGTTGACTAGCCAAGGCACATGTCTGGGCTAGTTTGTTGTTTGTTTGTTATTTGGTTTTTAGGAGCATTAGCAACTAAGGCCATATTGCTCCAGAGATATGCAGTGGTCATTCCCTGACCTTTCCGCATCCTCCGTATTTGGTGGTCACGGGCTCGAACCCCGGTCTAATCAAGAAGCGTGTGCTACACACAGCTGCTCCTGCCCACCTGGCTACGGCGGCGCCTCTGAGCTAGTTTGGAAGAGATAGGTGGAATTACAGATGCCCACAGATATACAGTGTTTCAAAAATGATGGTCAATAATTTAAAGGTGAAAAGTACAAACTAAAATAAGCAAAAAAGTCCCAGTGAACATCGGGCCGCAAATGAACCGTTTTCGAGATAATGCACATTTTCTGTTAAGATCTGCCACTGACTATGGGAGCACTAGTTTATCAAAAAGCTGTGAATCCTTTGATAAGGGTGGGTTTATTAAACATAAGATTAATTTTTGGTTTCAACACCACAGGATTTTATAGATGTTACATGTTACAGGATGTTCTTTCTAACACCCTTTCCTCAACATCAGGTGTTATGCTTCTGGTCCTACCTGCTCGTACTCCATGTGCGAAGCATCCATGTTCTCTAAGGCATTGATGTACTCTGATGAAGGTGAAAACTGTTGGGCTACCTTAAGGGAAATGTTTCTTGTACAAATGTGCAGTCTCGAGTGCACTGCCATTGGCTTTACCATACACGAAGTGCATGTCCGCATACTCTTTGTTGCTTTAACCTCTTTCCATGTTGACTATCCTTTGACAAGTACTAGTATGCCTCCTACATCTCAAAGCATTGAGAGAGGGGAAACGGAGAGAATGAGCAAACCCTAACCTAAACAAACAAGTCAGTGGTGGATCCCATCTCTGTACAGTTCACCTTGTCAGTGATAGAGCCCAACTAGAAATGTGCAATATCTCGAAAACGATTCACTTACGGATCCATGTTTACTAGGCTTTTTTTGCATATTGTAGTCTGTACAGTTCACCTTTAAATTACTGACCATCACTTTTGAAACACCCTGTATAACGGAAAATGCATGCAGAAGAAACTGAATGATGAATCTAAATGCACTTTTATAGAGAGTCTAGGTATTTCAGAGACGTTTACAAGGCACCATCTCAGTGGAACAAATATTCCACGGTAGAGCCGATTTGCAGTTTGCTCAGCTAAGGTGGCTGTTTATAACAAAGGTAATGAGAGCAAAAGAGAAAAATTGTTTTTCTTTTTATACAATCATTCATGATATTCTTATGCCAAGGAAGGTTAGAAGTCAGAATATCCTCAGTAAAGATATATGATCTTGTCTCTAGATCATGTCGCTGAAGAATGAACATGGGGGCTGCTTACACATTTCTGGACAAGGAAAAAAGGAAAGGCATGCCTGGGTTTTTAGAAGGTTTTAAGTTACCATGTTTTTTTTTATCTCCCCACTGACATTCTGTGGATTAGCATTTAATAAACTGGTGGCAACGTTCTAGAAATTTCAAATGTTTTTGTAAGGCACAATCTGCTGAACTGAAAGGTGTAAGCTAGTGCAATACCATTAGAAAAACAATGGACAGGATTTTTATAGAAAAGGCATTCAGCAAGGAATGGATGAAGCCCCATTATAGGATGAAAAAGAGAGAATGAATGAACAGAACCTTGGGGAGTATTAGCTGAGAACTGAGAGAGCAATCATCACATGAAGTGAGTGACCAGAGAGAAAGCTTGCTACCCAATTGCGTGGGGGGGATGGACAGATGGCAAATTATAAGATGGAAGCTTGTTTATAAGACCTTTATGCTAATCATGATCAAAAGCTTTAAAATGTCAAGAGCATCTGCTTGAGTTTCTTTAAACTATTACACTGAAAGAATTTCTCTATAGTTGCAACTGTCAATTTCCTACTATTTAATCATTCATACCATATCTTACTTTCAGAATAAATTAGTTTATAATTAGTTTAGCTGTGGATCTCCTGTGTTTACCCTCTTGGTTTCTGTGATACCTGCTGTTCTCATATATCAACCCAGTTCTTCAATAATTCTACTTCTTTGCTTAAATTACATTTAAGCTGTTTATTTCATTGCTCGTGTATTCACAGCGACTTACAAAAGCAATTCTCTACATTAAAAACATAAATTTTTCCCCCTAAGTCAGTGGTGCCTCAATCCTTAGTCTTATCCATGGCACACTCACTTTATATACATTTATAATATTTATGTTACCCCCCACAGGTTGCACACCACTGCTCTAAGTAAAAAAAAATTGAACCACCATATATTCTCTGCTTTGAAGCCTAATAATTTAGTAAGAGGATAGTATAGGAATTTTGTGATATGGTCACCTGATGCATGTTGCTTTTGTTATTTATATAGCACATTAATATCTAAGGCCATATTGCACTATATGAATAATGTCAGAACAAGTGTGTGTTCACAAGCAAATCTGCATGTTGTGCAGGCTAAAAAAACCAAGAATAATTCATGGGTTAAAACTGCACTCCCTTTGCCTGAGATTGAATAACTGCAGTCCCCAACTGAAGAGGCTTTTAAGAATTCCTTCAGCTTCTGATAGGATTTGAATTAAGTGCTCTCTAAACAAGTGACGAAATTGCTATAGTGTTTCTGAGGATGCACCTTATATGAAATTATTTCAATCTTTTGAGTATTTTGTCAGGTTCTTAACTTTGCACGATATTAACAGGTTCTTAAATTTATTTTCTCCCTTATTTTATCTTTAAAAGCAACTCATCATGCAATCACCTAAAACTGCTCTAATTGGGATAATTTTCAACCCATTTAACTTTAAAAATTAAATCAAAGATATTTTCTTTTAAAAATATCCTTCTGGTAGACATGGGGCTCCCTAGTACACACCCAGCACTAGTGACCTAGGTCTCCTACGTAATGACTTTTCTGTATTCACTGATAAACACTCAACTTAAACAGTTTCTAAAAAATAAAATCATATACTTCCTAAAAGAATATACAGAGTGATTCACTACCAGTGCGACAAACTTGCAGGAGGTGTAGGGGGCACAAAGACGAATCGGAATCACATAGCATTGCAGGGTCTGAAATGCCTTCGTCATGCGGTAGAAGACGTTGAACGGGAGGTCGCGTGAACAGCGATCCCGCTGGAAGTCAGCATTTGCGAACCGTTTCTGTTGAAGAAACCAAGTAGCAAAAGTCCTCCGGAGTGGATAATCCGCAGGCTCCAATGATTGGACGCGTTGCAAATAGTATGAAACTCATTTGGTTTGTTGACAGTATCCTCCATACAGTGGATTGGGAAATACCCAATCGTTGGCCTATAGCTCGAGTACTCGTACTCGGATTGTCTTCTGCAAGACGTAGGACATTCTCCTCATTGTCTGGTGTCCTCGTCGTTCGCTCTCGATTCATGGTACCTCTCGTGAAACAACCACAGTCTCATGTAACCTTTTGTGCACACGTGCGAAAATCGTATGATGAGGAGCACGCCTGTGCGGGAAACGTTCTTGGTACAAGCGCAGAGCGACGCGCCCGTTACAGTCCGCAGCTCCATACGCGAGGTGCATGTCGGCCAGTTCAACGTTTGAATATTCGCCCATCCTACTGCCTCGGGAACCGGTTCGCAAATGCTGACTTCCAGCGGGATCGCTGTTCACGCGACCCCCCGTTCAACGTCCTCTACCGCATGACGAAGGCATTTCGGACCCTGCAATGCTATGTGATTCCGATTCGTCTTTGTGCCCCCCCTACACCTCCTGCAAGTTTGTCGCACTGGTAGTGAATCACCCTGTATATATATGTATATATACAAATTATTGCAGATTCAAAACATACAAAATTGGCATCTAAATTCTAATGATGTTAAACACACTTAGAATGGTGGCCACTAAATAAATACAATTAATGTTTAGAACTAGCATCTAAAACAATTTCATGTAGTAGACATATGTAATGTAAATTTTCAAGCATGTAATGAAGTTAAGGCTACCAGACCTCAAAATAGCAGTGATAATTCCTTTTACATCTCAATTTGAAAGAGAAATAATGAATATCCTCCTACCTTATTCTTGGACTTGACTAAAGACCAAAACATTAACTGTAGAAGTAATATTTATTAAACATGAGAGTTGTTTAAAAATACTAGCAATGACAATCGTCATTTGCATTTTTTTTTCAGTTATAAATTCCTAAAACTATAAGAACACATCTTTATCTTTATATATCTAATATAAATAAAACTCTCTTTAAAGATTTACTTCTCAAAATACAGAACTTAAGGTGGGTTTGTAATTATACCTAAGTAATCTATTAATCTATAATCTATTATTTTCTTTTCTTTCTTTTGCATTTTTTTTTCAGTTATAAATTCCTAAAACTATAAGAACACATCTTTATCTTTATATATCTAATATAAACAAAACTCTCTTTAAAGATTTACTTCTCAAAATACAGAACTTAAGGTGGGTTTGTAATTATACCTAAGTAATCTATTAATCTATAATCTATTATTTTCTTTTCTTTCTTTTTTTGTGGCATCCCAGGCACCCCTTGTTAACAGCAGCATGTCTAATACTAAGCTTATAATGATAATTAAAAATTAAATAAAGCAAATATATACTTATTAAAGTGCATATATTTGTTTTAAACAATATAATGTGCATTTAACAAGCATATAAAATAGAAGTTGTCACAAAAATGCAAGTGAAGCTTAAATAACAGTTCTGTTTTAAGATATTTTACTAATTGTCTGAATGTCCTGAGCTTGCTTCTATTCTGTGTCGCCTCTTTACACTTTCTCATTCCGCTGGTGTATATCCTTTTGCTTAGAAATACAGCCACTCCCTGACTTATGTAAGGGTTGCGTTCTGTGGAACTCTATGTAAGCCGGAATTTCCCTAAACGCTTATGAAGCATTGAATTTGATTGAAGCAAAAAAAAAAAAAAAAAAAAAGTTCAACAAACTTTTTTCAACAAATTATTTATTAAATTTTTTTTTTTTTATCTCACACGCAGGAAAAATTACAAAAATAGAGAGGAGACAGGCATAACGCTAGCAAGTTTTACCTTTCGAGCATCGTTGCCAGAATTAACTCTCCAGCTGATAAGCACATTGCTGTGGAAGTTGAGAACAGCTGCAGAATCGGCACTGGCAACTTCACCACATACTTTAATGTTTTGGAAACCAACGTGATGCTTGAACCTATTAAACCACCAGTTGCTTGCCATGAACTTGGCTTGGGGTTCGCCGTACTTATCCTTAATATCTTCATAAATACTTTTTGCTTGAATGCCCATTGGACTCAGGGGCACTTGCGTTTGAATCTGATTTTCCATTCATATCATTAATAGCTTTTCCATCTTCGACATAGCACCTGAATGCTGTTTGCGATCACTGCTGATCTTAAATGCATTGATCCTTTAATATGTTCTTTTATACGTGCACTGTCCCTTAAAATAGTATTCACTGTTAAAGCAGCGAGACCTAATTCCATGCAATAGATGACAAACTTTGTCCTGCTTCATACTTCTTAATTAATCATCTTCATTTCTAAATCAATTTTGTTTTGTTTCCTAGCACTGCCAGCACTTGCACTTTCCATTGGTTCCTTTTCCTTCACCATTGTAATAAGTAAATAGGAATGAAGAGAAGATTCTGAAAATTTATTTATGTTTTTTATGACTGAAGATTTCACCATAACACCGTAATGTAAAAACCCACAGAGTTCCAGTTATCGGTATTATCACAAATGCAATAAGTTTGAGTTTACAACTGTTTATAATAGATTGCGCTAACAGAAAAGCCCAATAAACTGGAAAGTGTAAATTGTTTTATTGTTTTATGGTAGTGACCTCCAGAAATGTGCTTTAGAAAAATATCACAAAGGTATTCAAAATTGATTCTTATTATGGAACATATGATAACAATGAAAGTGTAGTGCAATTTCCATTATAAAAATGACCTTTTAGAGAGATAAATAAAGCTTAGTTATATAGTGAAAATTTCAACTTCCAAGGTCTTTGAATGAATTACCAAAAAAAAAAAGTGTTATTGGGTTCACATTACAATATTTTCATGATACTTCCATTTATTCCTACGGGATGCAAAGTATGGTTCCACGATTTTTTTAAGTTTGCATCGGTAGGCAAAAACTTACATAAAGTCGAGTATTATGCAAGTCGAGGAGTGGCTGTATGCTTATATCCAACCAGTTCCTAAAAAGGGTAACAAATCCTCCCTTCTATTAAGTTATTGCCCCATTGCATTTACCTCTACTCTTTTCCAAAGTAATGAAGAAATCCAGCAACTAACTTTTAAACTATTTTGAACCCTTCCATCTGATTAATGGTCACCAGTATGGATTCTGTTAGTGTTGAACCACTGCCCTACGTTACTCATCTTTGGATAAATTCAATAGAAAAGTCTGCTGAAATTCAAGTAGTTGCTCTTGACATTTCTAATGCTTTTGATCATGTTTGGCATAAAGAGATTCTGAACAAACTTCAATCTTACCGATTGCCAAGTGTTCTTTGCAAATGGGTATCCAGTTTTCAATCTGATCATTCATCAGGTAATTGTAGATGCCTCTGTTTTTTAACTTCATTGATGCAGGTGTTCCCCAAGGTTCAGTTCTTTCTCCCATTCCTCTTCCTCTTGTAATATTGCTCCAATATTGGGGGGGGGGGTACCCCAAAATATCTCTCAAGTTTCTTGACTCCATTCAAAAGAGGGAAGGTTAATTAATGTCCTACCTCTTACAAAGTCAGTCTCTCCTCTCTCTCTGTCTCATAGATATTCCATTCTTGCTGAATACCTTTTCTACAGATACCATGGGTACTGTTCTGCTGAATGTGCTGAGAACACAGAGGATATTTATTCTCTTTCTTTTGCATGTATTTCCCAAAAATTACAATCTACAGAAATTCAAATGTAACATGAACAACTATCTTCTGTCTTCTCAGCCTTCAACAGGAGTACTAAAGTTTCTAATACCTTTTGCATTAGGATTTTCAGAGGGAGAGAGTTCATTGTTCATTTCAGTCTGTAAAACTCAAATGGAATGAAAAATTAACAAAAATATATCCAAAGCATTAATAGTCTACAAAATAGCTGATTATATCTGAAAAAAATCTATGCAAGTCAGATGAAAGATTCAAGGTAATTTTTTGCTACTCAACTATACTAAAGACGCAACATACAACTACAAATGTTTATTCACTGTACTAAAAAGTACTACATAAAACTGATATAATGAAAGAATTAAATATATAACAAAGGATTCAAAAGCTGATGCTTTCTTTTTGATGAGAAAACATCTATAGCGGCACCAACAATGGAATGTAACAAAAATGCGAGATGAAAAAAGAAATTGTTGACAAATATTTGTATTGTTCCAATCATACCATTCAACAAATGGCTACAATCATACTTGCTAATTAGGCTATTGGCTTGGATTTTGCTAACCTCTTCCAAGGCAAGGATATTTTCACATAAAACATCTTTCATGCTTAGAGGGCACACGGGTTTTTTTTATCATCATCCTATCAGGTAATAGGCCTAGGTGGCCTGTTAGTCTCCAGCTATCTGTTGGTTGGCCTTCCTGGCATTCTTCTTCCTCTGAGGATGTATCAGAGAATAGACAAGGTATCCTGGTTTTATCCATTCTTTTCACATGTTGTAACCATTTCTGTATGTACTGTTGGATGTATCCAATTATAGGTGTCATTTCTAGTCTATCTATTACGTCCTTGTTTTCTATGTGGTCTAGCAATGTAAATCCTGCAGTTTTTCTCATAAATTTCATTTCAGCTGAAGTGATTCGGCATTCATCTTGTTTTTTGATGGTCCAGGATTCATTTTCGTACATAGGTACTGGTCTCGCTAGTGTCTTATATACTTTTATTCTGGTATATCTCTGTATTTCTGTTGGATTAAAAACTTGATTGATTATCCTAAGTGCTCTGTTATAGTGCTGAATTTTATTACTAATATTGTTTTCATTTTTATAAGTCAGGCTGTAGTCAAGATGCATAAAGCAATTTACTTGTTCAAGAATTGTATTATCAATACAAATTTTACTTCAGGAAGGTTCCTTTCCTTGAAAAGCTAAGATTTCTGTTTATGCGGTTGATATTTTCATGTTAAATTTTTTTGCAATAAGATTTGGATAGCGTATTGAGTATTGTAACTCAGCTTTGTTATTGGCCAGGAGCACCTGGTCATCAGCATATAATAAAGTATTAAGGTGATTACCGTTTTTTAATGTAATTTTTGGATTGTTAGTCTCCAGCATCTGACAATGGCATTGATGTATATGTTGAAAAGGAGGTGGAGATAGGAGCAACCTTGATGGACACCACAATTTATTGGTTTCCAATTTGATTTAATTGATGTTGAATTCTGTCTATATATATTATAGATTGCAACTATTATTTGGTTGCTAGTTTCATCATCAGCTAGTATTTATAACAGTTTATTTCTTTCCACATGGTCAAAGACTTTCTTATATTTATCTTTCAATGAGTGCTATGTGTGTTTTTCAATCAGTAATTTCAGAGTAAAAAAATCCATATGCAATAACATCAACCTTTCCTAAATCCATTCTGTTCTTCTCCGATTTTATCACCATAGTACTCTCTAGTTTTTTTTTTTTTGCAAATATTTTGTAGTCACTATTAAGGACACTTATTCTTTTGAAATTTTCAGTCTTTGCGATTGTTTTTTTTATATATTGAAAGGACTATGACTTTCTGCCACGATTCTGGTGAGCTTCAACTTGACATATTTTGTTCAGCAGGTTCATAAGTCTTAATGCCAAAGTATCATCAGCATATTTGAACAATTCTATGTTGATACCATCTTCTCCTGGCGATTTTTTGTTCTTAAAACTTAATACTTTTCATTTAATTCTTGTATGGAAACTTCCTTTTCTAGGTTATTTTTAGATTTTGGCATTTCTAATTGTTTTGTGCTGTGTCCAAAGGTTCTGGAAGTATTGAAGCCATGTAGATTTATCTATCACACTAATTCTTATATTTTCTCTTGTCTCCCAATTTAAATTATTTAAAATTTTATAGGTAACCATGTTCAGTTTTGTTAGGTCTCTAAGTTTGAGACAAAGTTAATTCAGCTCTCTATTCTTTTTCCTGACTTCTCTTTTGGCTATGGCTCTTTTCCTATTATATTTACTTTTATCATCAGCTGATTTTGTTGATAAGTACAGTAAACCCCTGCTATTCGCGGGGGTTACGTTCCTGAGAAATGCCGCGAATACTGAGTTATGGCTCCCATAGTAATAAAGGGGTTCCGTTCCAAAGTATGAAATATATAAGAAAAACTAGTCTAAAATTTTGTCTATTATGTATTAGATGTACCTTCATAATATGACTATATACATAGACAGTACATAGTGAAATGCAAGCATATGGCACCGAAATGAAAATAAGAAACAATTTAATATTAAATGTAATATTTATTAGAAATTTCAAACAAATCTTTCAAACCCACGCATTTGCTAACTAAAAAACTTATCCTGTCAGTGCTATCACCTGTTTCGCTAAAGTGTTGATAAAGGAGTTTTGCACGAATGATGAGTGAATATGGTTAACGGAATTTTATTTTGAGTTTGGTTTTCTGTCCACAGATTTAAAGCCTTTTCTATTTTTTCTAATTTAACATCACGAGTTACAGGGCAAATTTTTGAAGCAATTAGCGCGTTTTCGTGGACACTACGGCGGATTTTTTTTTTCGATTTCTTGATTGATCGTACCGTTGACTCATTGGATTTTATAATGTTTTGCCACTGAGGAGACATTTTCACCATTAGAAATTTTATCTAATAACTCAATTTTATTCGTTAATGTCATCACCTTCTTTGATCTTTTCACATTTCTCTTGTTATTCATAGCCATATTTTTGTATGGGTTAGAAAGAACTTGTCCAAATAAAGTCACTTTCTTCCATTAACACGCTTGAAAAAGTCTGTTTTACACTGCAAAACGATAGATTTCACTTTTGTAAGCATATCAATTTATAAATTGATAAATTTATTCAATTTATAAGCATATAAATTAAAAGCAAACGACGAAACCTTCCACGACAAGCGCATAACACATACTGAACCAGGATTAGCGAGAAACATCCACGCTTGTGATTTTGTCGCCTCTCCCTCCACCCACTGAGCGCTGTTTTGACCAAGAAAGATAATTTTAGCCATGCCCATGTTTTTTTATGGCGGAAAATGTTCACGGCGCTTTAAAATTCACATTTTTTTTAGGTTTCATTTTATATTAAATCAGCGACCACAAATAGTGGGGGTTTACTGTATTTCTTAAATGCATTTCTTTTATCTTCTATAAATTTGAAATTTCTTCATCCCATTGTCGTAGACCTCTTCTGTGGTGCCATCTTTTCTTGTTAACTAAACTTTTAGATACTATCTATTTTAATATTTCACAACTATGTGTTCATTCTTCTTCTTCTTCTTCGACTGATTCACTAGTTTGTATATCTTTTTCAATTTTTTAACACTCTGTTAGAAAAGCCATATAAGATTGTGAAAGAGGTTCACTTTGAAACTTCATTCTTTGTTTCTATTCATTTTTTCTTTGTTTTCAACCACTGTGGTAGTAATCTGATTGGTGACACTAATAGAAATGGTTAGTTTCCAATTCAAAACTTCTGAATGCTCTTGTGTCCGAAACAAATTTTGTTACTTTGTTGTTTACTAATATATAATCTATTATAGACCTGCTGCCTCATGCCAACCAAGTGTATTTGTGGCAGTCCTTGTGTGGGAAAAAAGTATTATTAATCTATAGGTTGTTATAGGTCACAAAATCAATCAGTGTTATCCCATTTCTGTTCTTAATACCATATATTTTTTATGAGCATATATGGTTTCACCATATATGCTCATAACTGAATTGATTTTACTATTTCCAATTCTAGCATTAGGTCTTAATGTTTATTAACCACCATTACCACAAGGTAAACCTGATTTGTTTACTTTGGTCATTACCTCTTGTAAAGAAGAGGAAAAATTATCACTACTTTCTTTCTCACCTTCCACCGGTGCCATATACCCCAATGACAGTCAGATTTCCCCAGCGTAGTTTAATTCTGATTTGTGGTGTTTTTTTTGCTCCAATAAACGTAGTTGTCAATTTTCTTTTCCAGGGATTTGTGTATCATCAGTGCTACTCCTCCTTTTGCTATCTTTGCTTTCTATGCCACTGTATACCTGTATGTAGTTATTAATTTTTTTTATATAACAGGAAATTATTATTTTTTATATAACAAAACTTTCTTTTTTATATAATAGGAAATTAATCACTGTTCATACTGAAGAAAGCAAAAACAGAGTACTACATTATGTGTAGCAAGACAACTTCCCAGCAGTGTCAGCATCATACTACTGCAATATCACTACAGTGCTAAACATGTGTTAGTGTTCTACAATGCTAAATATGTAATAGTATATCATTTAATCATAGTTCAAGCCTATGATCAAATGATACATATTCTGTATTTGGAATAAAGAAAACAGCCAACCCAGTGTGATGCTGATGTTCATCATGTCACATCTAGTAGAGAAAAAGTTGAACCCTCCACGACAGTATAATAAGTTTGTAACTTGTTTGGAGAGGTCTAGGTTCAAATCACTTTAGAGAGCGGAGGAACTTTTAAAAGTCTCTTCAATCAAGGCTATATTAAGAGGTCTCGGGCTAATTATAACCAAGTTATGGTAGCATTTTTAAGCCAGCATAACAAACTGGTCCATGGACACACACATTTGTCCAGATATAATACATAATAAGGCTCATAATGATAAACAATGACCAAAGCAGTTGACATAAAAAAAAAAAAAAAAACCCCTAAGCCCCCGATGAAAAAATATTGGGCTATGGCAGACTTTTAAAAATTAACAGTACAAATGGCAGTCCTTTACTCTGCAAACCTATCTATTAATCTTGTTTTGCCATTGTAACTACACTTACAATCCAAATTTTGTATTCAATAAAACTGCAGACTATCATCTAACATAAAAATATCTCATCTTACTATGATGAGAGTGGTTTAGTTTATTGAATATTATGGCTAGATTGTGAGGTTAGTTGCATGAGTGAAAGCAAAACAAGATTAAAAGTTAGGCTGGAAGATCACAGAACTGTTTGGCAAGAACACTAGACTAGTCCTCGTGATGCTAAAATTATTGACAGTTTATACACTTGGTCTCACAGAAATGGCTAGGTGTACTCAATACTTGTTCTGGTAAGTCAAGCATTAATAAAGACTAAGAATCTAGAATCAAAAATTCATTGCAGAGACATATCTTGATGAAATTTAAGGATAATCGATATTTCATTCTGAATTTGGTAATTCATCAGTGAATTAGCTTTGAAAATTTTCAGATAACTAGAACTGAACTGTACTGCACATGGAAAAAACCAAGATATAACACGATGTAGAAGATTGAGGAGATGGATAGTTTGTTGACATGCAACAGTAGAGAGAGATGACCAGTTTTTCATGGTTTGTTGATGAGACTGCTGTTGCAATCATCCACTAGTTTCAGCACATGTGCTATAACCATTCATGGCCAACTCTCTGCAAGGTCCTGTTAAGGCATAATATACTAGTATTTGTATAAATTTCATACAGTGCACAGGTGGCTCAAATTGGTCCAGAGAAATGTTTGGATTTTATTTTCAAGTTATTAGGATGGATTTAAACTGATAAGACAGTTTAAGCAAAAGTAAGGTTAACAACAGTAAGATTAAGTTCACAATACCTATAGGTCAGACATGGGGAACATCAAATCCATGTTATCAATGGTATTTCCCACTTGTTACTACAGTGCAGTTTCAGGCTCAACCACATGGTCTTATAGCATGTACTGTGACTGGTGCATTACTAAAATCTCCTTACCTAACATTATTCCCAACCTTCAAGCCAGCAGATTGATACAGCAGATTTCATGGATTTCCCACCTGTTTTCCTCAATTAATTGGCCACTTCACTCACCTGATCCTAATCTAGGTAATTTTTTGTTGTAGGTTTATTAGGACAAAAGGTACGGGGATAACAATGAAATCCAGCCAGATGTAAAAGACAACATAACAAGACATGTCGGGAATATTCCAAATTAAATGTTAGAAGTGGCAACTGACAATATGGCTTTAGGATTCCAGTAGATTACTGACATCACATTGAACAGTTTGACAAACATTAATGTTTAACTAACATCAGTTCACACAATGTATAGCACCATCCTCTAGCTGTTAAGCTATTGCATAACTGCTGTTCAAACCAAATGCTATATATGAGCGCTGTCCTCACCCTCTTCCCATGTACAGAACTTTTTTACCCCATCATTCCTTTCCTATTGCCCAACTTTTGTCCATTTCTTTCTAAGCCATTTTCTAAATATAAGTCTTTAAATTATGCATTTTGAAGGCCTGTATCACCTGTAGATGGATGATTATCATTAAAATGTATTGTGAATAGGGATAATACTTAAAATATTTCAAAAATATGAAAATACATTCAGGTATATATTCAAGTTATTATCCATGATGTCAAAAGTTCCATGCATAAACTAAACAGCATTTGGTCACAACAAGATGAAATTTAATTCAGTGCCAACGCGTTTGTGAGTTTGACAACATAAACTAGGGAATGGCACTAAAAAGTTAATCTATTTACAGGAAGACAAACTGGGATAACATATACCATTACTGTATTTTTATTGTATTTTTCAGTTGCTCACAAGTTGCCTTACTAATATTAAAATATAACCTTTCTGTTTTACTTTTCATGTATGATTTGGCTATGTGCAACTTTGCTAATTTGGTTAATCCAGGTAGGGAGGGGGGGGGGAGATGCTTCACAAGGTTACTGGAAACCAATTAATCAAACAGGTTTCTGTAAGATAACATTTAATATTTATTTCAATTTTTTTTTTTTTTTTTTTTTATTTATTTCAATGCATACAATTTCCTTTGCTCTGTTCAACTACCTTTTATGATCTTGTTCCAGTTACTTATATTTTGAGGATTTATACTTAAAGTGACTTTGGATTCACATTCCTATTTTCCAGTACATATGTTTGTCTTCTGCTCTTCATATTGTTCTGACAATACTACAGTGCATTTTTGCTAGTAAAACATTAGTAGATACTGTATTAAAATTGCATTTCTATATTAACATAGAAAATATAAAGAGAAATATATATATATATATATATATATATGCTTCTCTTGGAGATGAAACTAGTGTGAGAGTTATAAAAATATCATCGTAATAATTTTTAACTGAGTTATTTGGTATGAAATGGCTAGAAAATGACAACAGAATGTTGTTTTTTTAACTACAAAAATAAACTTTTTTTTTTTTTTGTACAATGACATGGTGCAAGGTTATCTTAAAAAATGCAGTTATCCATCTAATGGAAGTGATCACTTATGCAGAAATCACATGATACTCCAAAAGCTGGATATAGGCATTTGAACTCATTGTACCTATGGCAAAATGAAAATTCGTTCACAAATGAAGACAATTAAGATGAAGCTGCTCACTTTTCTACCAATTAACAACCTATGCACTGAACTTTAAAATTTAAAATTTTAAAGTTCAGTGCATTCAAAGCCTTAAAATTTAAACAAAATAAAATTTGGTTTAAATTTTAAGGTTTTTAAAGTTTTAATATTAAAACCATAAAAATTGTTAAAGTACCACGCACATTGCTTTGTATACTTTGTATAATTTAAGAAATAAGTGAGAGAAGGAAAAAAAAAAAAAAACTTGTCAGTGAAATGAAATTTATTGCTCAAACACTGGCCAGAAACTGAACAAATTGTGGTCTCTAAAAAATATTAGTAGTAGTAGTGTTCTGGTTTTTGTTATGCAAAGAAAAGTTACCAGAACTTCAAAAAGTCTTAGAACAGCCAAAAACAGAACCAGGGCTGACCACTTGAATTTCAAAACTTGAACAAATAACATTTGTCAAAATTAGGACAACTAAGTATGAAAACCATGTTCCAAATAGGAGTATATATACCACTGAATAGATGTCCTAAACCAAAGTCCACATTTTGTTCACACAACAAAGCACAGCATACTGTATTACTTTCAATTTGTATGCTTGTCCTTAATTGCAAAGATACTGAATGGAGAAATGTAGACTGTGAGAATGGGAATGAAATTGGTATTTTTTTTTGGAGTTTTCAGTATAACAATTAGACAGCACAGCAAAATTCAGAGGCTAGGCAAAAATCAATTTCTGTCCAATCTCTTTATCTATAGCTGTCTGTGCAATTATACATCTTGAAAATGACAATAACACACATGATAGTCCAAGACAATATTCCACCACAGAATTCTTCATGCAGCAAAGCACACTGAAATAGTGCCAACTGCAGATGAGAGATTCAGCTAATTTGAAAGGATTATTACAATGGCAGATGAAAAAGAACATCACAGAACTTGTAGATAATGCTCTATCAACATTGCACTGCATATCCAGGAAGCAGTGCAACATTGAACATCAGACCACAGGAAACCTATCAACAGCATGGTCCAGGCTCTCAGTATTCCAAGTAAAGTTCAATATAATTGTGAACCACAATACCCTAGTGGAGAAACTGATCCCTTGACCATCAATCACTTCTATGAACAGGAGACAGGCTTATGCTTGAAAGGGATTAATATTAGTTCTAGACGATTAAGAGTGCTGAGAGTAATATTTCAGGTGCAGCAGTTACCTTAATAAGTTGCCATGTACCTGAGCATACAGCTGCCTTTGCCAGTCATCACTGTAACAAATCAATAAGTAATTAATATTTCCTTAATCTGAATACCAAAAATAAATGCATAAAGAAAGACTAACTTATAACTGTAGTCAGTAGGAGAATAACAGAATCACCACACAATTCATTCATCAAGAATAAGAATACAGAAGTTTAATTTGATAGTTCTCTCTGTTCATAAAAGGGCTGTTAGGTAAATAAATCCAAATTATTTTACTGTAGATTTATTTTTTTCATGTCAGATAGTTCAATCTATATAGCAGTGCAATTCTGGTAACTACAATTTTGAAATTATAAATAGCTATTAGTGATGTATAACTTGTAGGGCATTATGTAGGTAATAATGATGAATGATGAAATTGCACTGTGTTCATTAAATGAAATAACTATATTAATTAACAAAATAAATATATTACAATATAATATAATCAGCAAAAGCTGACATTTCAACAACAGGAGTATATACAAGTATCAGTCATCCTCAGATATACAATGCTTTCAAACAAAGATGTGACTTCATTTCAAACTATTGTAGCTCTGGGTATGACCAGTGCTACCCATTAGTGTTCACTGTTATTTTTTAATATATTTATTATGTGAATACATACAGTTATTTAAATTTAACAAATGCAGAGTGCCACTGTATCATTTGTTACAAGCCCTTTTACTATTACTGCATCATAAGACTAATGCTATTTTAGTTTATTCAAAATTATGAAAAGAGAAATTTATGAAAAATTATGAATGTCATTATCACTGTGTTTTTGCTACCTGATCAGGCACCAGTGCCTAAAACAGGCTGATCGTAGTAGTTTCTTGGTCATAGTAGATTAAAAATTTTTAAACCCATTCTGAAACATGAGTTTAGCTAGCCTGCACTACAAAAATTTTAAGATGCTTATAGCACAGGTAGTTATGAATACTTCTCACTGAAAAGTTTTCTTCTGGTCGATACAATACTTTTCTCTATAATATTAAAATACACTGGCGATCAAGCTAACAAACACAAAAACAAATAAAAAATCTTAAATAAACAAAATATTAGATTATAACAGAATGTGAAATAATAATTTTAATATGTCATAATAAGGCAAAAAGGAATGAACAAACTTCAATATGAAATTTTGGTGACTTTTGTGAGTCACCAAAATTGGCAAACTGATGGCACATGGAAACATACACTAATAATAAGTATACTTCTAATAAAACATGTAATCTCCATGGACAGCATTATCTCACTGTTTTCATGGAGTTTTTCACTTCAGAAAATTCTCTTCCTGCTAGTTGTGTAATTTATTTAGGAAAACTTTTAAAAAGACCTATCATTTCACTGACATTTTATAGTTTCTTCTTTATCTAATTGCTCCATTTACCTTATGCAAAGTAAATGGTGGTTGGACTTTATTTATCTCCTTAAAATTCCACTAAATTTCCCAGATGTGACTGGGTTTTACAATTTTTTGTAAAATTCCTATAACCAATAAAATTTGTTCCATAACAGAATGGTGTCAGCAGTTTAGTGTCCATAATAAGAGTTCACTGTGCTAAACCTCTGTTCAAAAGTCCAACTTGTAGCAAGGTACAGAGAACAGATTACAAATTAAAACAAAGAACTCACAGTTGAACCTCACAGCTACTAGACTGACCACTCAGTGGCTGTGAGGTTCAACTTTCTCATCTAACATGGTGACCTGGTGATCGGATCTGTTGAGCACATTTCTGTTTATTCTTATGATAACTGAGACCAGAAAAATGTGTTATTCTGATTTCTTAGGATAGTGGGCATCATCATCTTTATATTGTGCTAAGACTGTCTGCCATTTTTTTTTCTCATTATGGTGTGCTGCAGTGTCTATCCCTTGGAGGGAGGATACAGATGCCACATTCCTTATGCTGCACAATACAACATAGAAGGTTTTCAGAGCATATCTAAAGTAAATCAAATCATGTGGTGTTAATTATTCAATGCAAACATGACTATAATTTTCTCTTAGTAGGATACTACTGAAAATTTTTATACACAGTTTCAGATACCGTGTTCTTATTCAGCACTTTATTTAATTTGGCAGATATGGATTGTCTTCAGTTTCACTGTTTTAATAAAACACCTAGAGTTTATAAAAAGAAAATTAACTGAGAATCATGGACAAAAGAAGACCTGTATAATATATGTGAGCTGTAACCAGAGATAAAATGAAAATTATGGAAACAGAAAGAAATTTCAGTATTCCAAAAAGAATACTTTGTGTAGAAAAAAAAACAAAGAAAAAACTTTGGCATCTCATGCACTGAGGTAGGAGAGGTAGTCAAAAATTGAGTAATTTTCAATAATATAAAATAAACACCAGTAAGTCAGTAAATTATATATATGATATTAAAACGTGTGTAGCATTTTATGTTTTTGTTTGTGAGTTTTAGAAATATGTAGCAACTAACCCCTTTTAACTGATCATCACATACATTCCAATCATATATTTTGAAATTCCAATCACAACAAAATAAACTCATAAATCTGAGTTTGTTTGTCAATTCATGTGAACATAACGATCTGCATTGCAGCTGACAATGAAGTAGATTCTCAGGTTATCAGATGTAAAGGAGTGACAGCGGTTATCTAGTCTTATACCTGGAAAATCTGTTTTCAACAATAGATGCTTTGAAGACTATCTGAAGTAAATCACATATACTGGAAATTTTACACACAGTTTGAGATCCTGTGTTCTCATTCAGCCCTTAACTCGGCAGATTGACTTCAATTTCAATGGGATTAGCTTGTCTTGAGTTTCACTACCAGCACACACACCTTTTTCATAGCAATCATTAAATGTCTGGTTTCCTTTTTCCTAGGTATGCAATTGTTTCTTATAAAATACCAAATTTTAATTTAATATATTAAACTCTCCTCCATATTCAGTTTGGCAAATCTGTCTAGTGCAATTTTGATGGAAGCAGCAACTTCCCTGTTCACTACTCCTTTCACAATATTGAAGTTTGTTGTTTGTTGTCTGGTTTTTAGGAGCATTAGCAACTAAGGCCATATTGCTCCGGGGATATGCGGTGGTCATTCTCTGACCTTTTCGCATCCTCCGTATTTGGTGGGCACGGGATTGAACCCCAGCTGTACAATAATAAATACAGGCATTTGATCAAATTCCTTGCCTTGTTATTGTTGGTTGTGGAGGTAATACAAGGATAGAGGCTTGCTTTTCTTTTGAAAATACAGTCAGTCCTCGTATAGCACGATAGTTGTGTTCCTAGAAACCCTCATGCAATGCAAAATTGTGCAATACAAACAACAGGTCCTATGGGAAAAATAGGGTTAGGTGCCGACCACCCAAGATTGAACACACATTTGTAACCAAAACATTACCAAACACAATAAATAATCAAGTATTTTATTACGACTATTACGTAATAAAATATTGCTAATGCTTTTGCTTCTATCGTAAGCAAACTTGTTTTTTGTTTGATTTTCTATCCAAACAGATGACAGCCGTTCCATCTCTTCCAATTCTTTGTGTCTTAATCTAATGGATTTTAATTATGCTTTGAGTTGTTCCTGCTATGAAAGTTGTTTTTTTATTTTCTCTGCATTCTTTCTAATTCTCGGCATTGCCTCATTTAGGTCTGTATCACATGATCTTTCATTTCGCTCAAAGCGTTTCACAATTTCATATTTTTTCTCTATCGATAGAGGCGGACTGGCCATAAGCCTTACCGGGGAAACCCCAGTGGGCCGGAGGCCGGTGTGATTTTGGCCATTAACCATAGTATGAGACCACTATAAATTTTCCCGGGTAAGAATTTTTGACCCAGTCCGCCTCTGTTTATCGATACAGTATTGCTTTTCTTTTTTGCTCTGAATCTGCAGTGTCTTCACCAGGAAGCTTCCTTTACACACCTTTTAAGTATTTTACTCATTTTTAGGGAATAAAGCACAATTACAAAACGAGGAGGCACGCTTGATACACATAACCAAAGTTGCGCGCGTGTAGCAACTGAATAAACAACACCGTAAAGGCAGAGATACACTACTAACACCTCACATTTCTGTGGGTTACTGCCATAAAACAATAAAATTCCAGTTTCGTTTCTGCTAGTGGAATCTGTTATAAACTGGTAGTAAACTCGATCTAATTGCATTTGCGATAATACCGATAGCTGGAATTGTGTTGGTTTTTACGTTATTATGGTGAAATGTGTTTCCCCTTCACTGATATAAAAAACAAATACATTTTCAGAATCTTCTCTTCATTGCTATCGTGTTGCGTTCGGTTGGGGTGATTCTGAGTTCAACTGCCATTTCTTGTAAACACAAAGGCGAATCATGCATAAGCGAATTCGGTTCGTGTTATATAAGACATCGTTCCCCTATTTATAAATCGTGTATGATCGAATTCGTGTAGTGTAAACACGTGTTATACGAGGACTGACTGTATTCAATATTAGCTAGCCAGAGCTGGTCCTGGGGGGGAGATGCAGTGGATGCAATGAACCCAGGACCATGGACCAAAAACAGGCACAATTCTTGCACCCAGGCTCCCCGAACTCTAGAACTGGCTCTTCCAAAAATACTTTCAGCATTTCCTATAAGTGTTTCACAGCATTTGAAACATTGGGCTTATAGTTTCTCAGCAATTCAAGATAAAAGCATAAGCTTTTTATGTTGAGTTAACATATAACATTCTGAAACAGAATGCTCTTATTGCAGTAACTATCTTACTCAAAAAAAAAAAAAAAAAGAGAACATTCTCATGCTGAACAACCCTGACCTGTAGCAGAACAAAGATTTATAAAACAATTTGCAGACCACCGAGTGACCTTTTCTGAACAGCAGTTGTCGAAAGAAATACATGGCAGTTGGACAGACAACTTGAGTAGTTGAGACCCGCTAATTTTCGTAAAATCGGACAAATGCTAATAATTTATTGTAATTTTTCCTTGTAGCGGATCTGCGATCTCATTATGGATTTTTCCTCTCCACCCTTTTTCGACAGGCGCCTCCGTAGCCAGGTGGGAAGGAGCAGCAGTGCGCAGCACACGTTTCTTGATTAGACCGGGGTTCGAGCCCGTCATCACCAAATACGGAGGATGCGGAAAGGTCAAGGAATGACCACCGCATATCCTGGAGCAATATGGCCTTAGTTGCTAATGCTCCTAAAAACCAACCAACCAAACCAACCAACCAACCTTTTTCGACTACTCAACCTGAACCCACGCTTTTGAAATACGGCAATGGAATGTGCCAGGGCTATACAAGATGGCCTCAATACGTATTCACCCTCCTTTGAAGACGGTATTAACGAAAAGCCCCATCAGGCTTCAGGACATCATCTTCCTTTATGCCTACAATTACTCTCCGTGCAAGGATTTAGGACAAAAGCTGGCTTTTTCCTTCATCCTTCTTCCATATAATTGCAATTTCAACACCTTCTGAATTACACCTCACCCAGATGCAGCCATTCCTGAAGAAAACCCCAGGTAAGCATATTCTTCTGCCTTAAAATAAAATATATAATATTCCTAAAATTTAATATTCCTTTAAAATTTCAAAAAATAGCCTATACTACCCTTTTAAAAAAAATCCACAAAATTTATTTTAAATCTATACTGAGAGCGCAGATCCTCTACAAGGAAAAATTACAATAAAATATTAGCATTTGTCTGATTTTACGAAAATTAGTGGGTCTTGGCTACTCAAGTTGTCTGTCCAACTGTCTAATAAAGTTTTGAGACTTTAGGACCTCCACATATTTTTTTACTCTATGTCATATATCAAGAAATACATGGCTGAGACTGTCAGATTCAAGAGCCCAATGGCCATAAACCAGCCCCCTACATCAGTTGTTTCACCAATTGAGACAAATTTTTTCTCCCTTTTACACTGCATCATAGTGCTAAACTATTCATAAGTAATTTTTACACAAGTGGATTCAACAGATATCTGCAGGTACATAAATCCAAAAACCTATGAAAATTTGGATGGCTAAACCTGTTCAAAGGATCCTTATATCAGCACATACAAAAACTTAATGCAATTCCAGGTAAAATAAGAGTAATTTGTTGGTATAAGTCAGTTTGTGTGAGCAGGGAGGACTTCAGATTTATTTTTGTTTGCCTGCTGACTCATACATTACTCACATATACCATGATAAATTCAAATGTTTATTACAGTATATGTGAGTAATAGTGAAATGTTTTTCTGCAGCCACCTTTGTTTCACACAGTTTAAAGTAAAATATAAAAGCACTTTCATTAAATTTGGAATCTAGTTTTTCTAAATCACTGGTCTATGGGTTTACACTGCAGTACTATGACCACCAAACTTTCACTTTAACCACAATTATGATCAAAACAGGTCACCTACACAATGAAGATTTACCAACCTCTACCTGTATTGTTTATATACTGCATGCTTGTGTTCTATTTTTTAACTAATTTCAATCAGGTGCATAACAGTCTATAAAACCTATACAGTAATAATTATATTCATAATTAACACAGTTATTATTGAAATGTAATTATTAAAATTGAATTACTATATTATAATCCAAATATGCTACTACTCTATATGCATTAAAAAAAACCTATATATGAATTTATGAAGAAACAAGCTTATTTTATCATTAAACTTCACTACTGGCTTTCTACAAAAATAAATTATATCATCAATCTCTGTGCCCTACCAATACTTGTATTCATCAAGGGGTCAATACAAGTGGCAGATTTAAGCTTAAGTAGGAAAACAGGTACTCAGAATCCATAATTTAGAGTCATCAAATTACTATATCTATAAAAAAATATATATATTTTAAAATGGACTATTTTTTTTTTTTAATTTTTTATGCATTGTGCAAGTTTTTGTTGTTATTATTTGGTTTTTAGGAGAATTAGCAAATTAAGGTGGTATATGACTTTCATCAACCGGTGAAATACCACCACTTTGCTTATTGGAGGCTTGAAGTGGTGAAACCCATGTTTAGTCTCTAGAGCAAAGTTTCCGGCATCCCCCTCCCCCCATACTTCTCCTTCAACCCATGCACGGTACTAAGTACTATAGGTTTTGATACCTTTCGTGTTTGGGGTTTGCATAAAAAAAAAAAAAAAAAGGAACTAAGGCCATATTGCTCCGGGAATAAGTGGTGGCCATTCTCTGACCTTTCTGCATCCTCCGTATTTGGTGGTGACGGACTCGAACCCCGGTCTAATCAAGAAGCGTGTGCTACGCACTGCTGCTCCTTCCCACCTGGATACAGAGGAGCCATTGTGCAAGTAAAATACAACTTATAACAAATGTTGAGGGCAGAGAGCAACATTGCACTAATGCTCCAGGAATCAAGAGCATAATTAACTTCATTCAAAGCCTTAAGTGTTAATATTTTTAGAACTCAACTGTCATAGAAATACATGATTACATTGACTCAGCACAAGAAAAACTGGGTAAAAAGTTTACCCACAGATGTGAATAAAATTGTGCATTTAAATATGATTGACAGCCTTCAAACAATTACAGATGAACATCTACTGCTCACTCTGCAAGAAGTGTTGCTTTGGCACTTATTGAGCACTGTTATTGAAACTGTTAGAAGTTGTTATTGAGAATACTTAGAACCGGGATGTCTCAAACAGGATCTGCCAGTAAAATTTTCTGGTTATTTCAGTGATTTTATTCTAATTATAAAATGCAGTCCGGTGCAGTGACACAAGAATTTAAGATCCCCCCCCGTTACAACTTTTACCTCCCTTAATCCAATTCACATTACATTACAAAAATAATCTGTTGTGTAATATTTAAGCCTCTAATAGTTAGAAATTTTGTCTTTATAACACTGTAAGGATTTAGCTGACTCTGCCCCACTGTATACAGGTATGTTCAAGATGTTGTTCTAAGACTATTTTTCAAAAAAAAATAGGATGCACACAACACTTTTATAAGCAGTCTCCTTTAAAGTAGCTTCTCCCTGATGATAAACAAGTTCCCCAAAATTCCTGCAACTTCTGGAAGCACTCCAGAATGGCAGGAATTTTGGGATACTTACTTATTATCCTTTAATCAGCTTACAGTCACAATTAAAGTATTTGACTATAAGCTGGTAGCAATCTTCTGTTAGATAGTTGGAATATCATCAAATCTTTATTCTTCAAGTTTGTTTTGAGTTTGGAGAAGAAAAAAAAATTCTATCAAATCACAGAGGGAAAGATCAGGTGAATATGAAGGTAGTAATACTATAAAAGTTTTTTTTTTTTTTGACAAAAATTCTTGAATAAAGAGTGCGGTACGTGCTGGAGCACTGTTGTGGAAGAGAAACAACCAACAATTTTTAAACAGCTCAGGCATTTTCTCCTAACTTTTTCCCCTAATCAAACCAGAACTTCTTTATAATATGGCTGGTTTACCAACTGACCATTCTAAAATTCATGATGAACAGTAGTACCTCGAATGGTAAGGTACTATTCCAAAAACCAAGAAACACTGTTTTTGTATTTGATCAAGTCTGTCAATGCATTCAACACATGATACCCAAGGACATTCAAGGTTCTAAGTACAGAGTAATTTAGACCCATGAGTCTTTGGATAAGACAAGTTTAGTGACTTCCACTAAATTGACTGGAATTTTGTTTTTTTATGGGGGATGGGGGTTATAGCTGTATACCCACATTTTATCACCAGTAACAATGCAATTATCACTGCAATCCATTTTGACCCTTCTTTTCCTTGCTTTTGGACAAAATCTGGCATAATCCAAAGGTGATTGTGGAAGTGGCTAATTGGAACAAATTTAAAGAGGAATTAGAAAAATTATTATAGAGAATGAAAAGATAATATGGGAAGTATTTTTTTTTTTTTTTTTGTTTATTTAATGTATTTATTTATTTATATTTTTGGCTGATGTTGTACAGACTTGCTTTCTTGCCTCACTTACCAATACTAATACTACATGAGAGGAAGTCTATGTAAGTTTAAGCTGGATAAAAAAAAAAAAAAAAAAAAAAAAATGTGGAATCTGTTACAACACCTGTAACATGTTTATATTTTGTAATGCTTCTGTAGACAAGACCCCTTGAATGTCTAAGAAACCCTCATCCCTGACCTCTGCATTCTACAGCATAGCTCACTCTAGTCATATTACGGTAATTCTTCACTTTTACTGTTATACAGTTAATTTTAACTCATTCTGGAGGTTTTTTTTTTGTGCCCACATGCATCCATTATGTTAAAACAGAAAAGGGTACTAGAGTGTAACTTTAATCAGTCTGTAATCACGCACGCATGCACGCACGCGCACGCACGCACGCACACACACACACACACACAGCAAAGAGATGTAGCTCTTGCTGCCAAGTTGATGCTTTGAAATTTATATAGTTCCATTCGATATTAGTATTAGTAAAGTAAGACAAAGGGAAAAAGCAAATTAGGTTCATATTAAATTACCATGCATGTTGCAAATTAAATTTTCAACAAATACAGTCACAGCCACTTTATTATAGCCTCTAAACATCTCATGAGTGCTCAACAAGTTTGTTAAGTTCCACAATGAATGTTACTTTTTTTTTTCATATATTTTATTGGCATATTTATTTATTGCTTTTCTCCCAATACCCTTTGTCTATGTGATTGTAGTTTCATAAATTATGGTATTTTTCAGGAGAATATCCTTTGCAGTTAATTAGAGATTATTTGAACCAGAACTTTGGCAGCAGGAAAAATATGTGTTTCTCTCATTATATAAATAAATGGTTAGACCACATCTGGAATACTGTATACAGGCTTGGAAACATTTCAGTAGGAACATAGATGAGCTAGAAAGAGAAGAGAACCAGGTTAATTGGGGCCAGAAACATTATTCTTACCAAGAAAGACTGGCATTTTTCCCAGGGTAATGTAAATCGTGGCATCAGTAAACTAGGCATCTGCGTGACCTAACTGAAGCGTATAATGCTTTAAAGAGTTAAGTAAATCAAATCAGATGATACATACAAGGGGAAAAATTTATATCAAGAAAGGATGATTGCAGAATAGATGGATGGAAATTCACATTCATTCAAAGAGTAATTTGTTGTTGGAATAGACTTTCATCTAGTGTTATGGAAATTTGAAAGATTCAGATGAATTATCGGAAGGAATTGGCAAATGAAGGGACTATTTGTTTTCTTTTTTTGGCTGATGCTGTATAAGCTTTATTTCCTTTTATTACTTTGCTAATAATAATAATAATAATAAAAAAAATTTTAAAAATCAGTATCAATTCAGATTCCAAAAGTTAATATTATTAACTTATCTCTAATGCTAATGAAAGATCCTATCACATATAGCTAGGTCTAAACAATGCTACAAAGTTTTATCAAATTAATTCAGAGAAATAACTAATTGCAATTACTAGTAATTTCAAATGTTTACGACAGATACAGATCATTTAAAGCAACAACACACCTGTTCTGAGGAAACATTAGATTATTATATAAGAGATTATTATATAAACATTAGATTATATAATAATCTAATAACATTAGATTATTATATAAACTAACCATAGATTATTATATAAGAGATAAAATAATTGGGTTGTCTACTAATTTTTCATCACTATGAGCTAATGGCCACCTCTCTCTTCCCCACCCACCAGTCAGCAGCAAGGAGTGACCAGGTGCATATTTAAACCAATATTTGTATTTTCTCTTTAATTCCATTGACTAAAAATAAATCAACAATGATAAACCAATCTTCTTGAATTTATTACCGATGTATATAAGCTCGCTTTCTTGAACTGTTTGCTACTACTAATACTAAATATATGGAAATGTTGAAAAAAAAAAAAAAAAAAAGCTGTGAGCTAGGATTAAATTTGAAAGTCTGCAATTCAGCTCAGACATGACAGGAGAGAGAATATACATAAGACTTGTCAATAAATTTGGCCACAAAGACTGTGTAAGGCTCATGAGGTAAAATTTTTCTCAGCATGGTCTATGCTTGTTAAGAAGGGAGCTGGCCTTAGTCGGCTTTGTGCCATAAAAAACCAAATGACTGCTGATAATCAGATCAAGAATATTATTTTCTCTCATTACCCTTCTAACATGTTGGCGTAGAATGCAGTCATCCATGAAAAAAAAACTACACATTTGGAATACTGTGTCCAAATATGGAGACTGCACCTAAGAAAAGATATCAAGCTTCTTAAAAAGGTCTTAAGCTGGGCAAACCACTTGGTGAGGGCTGCTAAAGGGCATCGATATGAAGAAATACTTTGAATATATGGGCTACAGTGCTTGGAAACCAGCCAAGTGAGAGAGACCTCACTGAGGTATATAAGGCTCTGAGAGAGAATAATAAAATTAATGAAGGCAAACTTTTCATTACTATAAATGATTTTAAAGCTAAGAAGAAAGCGATTTACACTAGATTGCAGAATAGTTTCTTTTAGCCAGCAAATTGTTAATTACTGGAATAAGTTACCTTGAGGCTGATAGCTTGGAGATATTCAGGTCACCTGGTTAGCTACCTACATGTGGAGGAAACACATAAGCTGCTTACGTCCTTTTATTTTTTTTATTATTATTTTTTAAAATTTAGCATTAGCATTAGCATTAGTAGAGGCATTTGATGCAAGAAAGCAAGCTTATGCAGCATCAGCCAAAAAAAAAAAAAAAAAAAACCCACTTCCACTTCACCCCTCTGTTCGTTCAAAATACCTGTCCAGCTGAGCCTTAAACTTATTTAGGCTATCAACCTCCACCACAAGGGATGGAAGTCTGTTCCACCAACCAACCACCCGCTGGCTAAAGGCAAATTTCCGCACGTCTATCCTACATCTGTCTTTCCTCAATTTGAATTTATGCCCTCTCAGGTGATTTTTCTGAGCTAGAGGAAGAATCCCATCAGCATTGAGCATGCTTAAACCATTCAAGGCTTTATACACCTCTATCAGATCACCTCGCTGGTGCCTAGTCTCCAGACACTGTAATTTGCAAAACTTAAGCCTTTCTTTGTAAGAGCACCCCTTTGTTCCATTCACTAATCTTGTTGCCCTTCTCTGTACTTGTTCCAGCAGCTCTACATCCTTCTTGAAATGAGGCCTCCAGACCTGTATACAGTACTCTAGGTGTGGCCTGACCATCGCCTTATACAATGGAATAATCACCTCCTTATCCCTGCTGGAAAAATTCCTGTATATCATTGACAATACTCCATGAGCTACTCTTGCAGCCCGTCTGCACTGCTCACAGAACTTCATATCTGCCTGCACAACCACCCCCAAGTCCCTTTCATTCTCTACCACTGTCAACGTAGTACCACAGAGTTGATACATTGCTCTGGGGTTGCTGTTTCCCATGTGTAGTACTTTACATTTGTCAATGTTAAACTTCATTTGCCACCTCTCAGCCCATCTGCTCAACCTTTCCAGATCCTGTTGCAGCAGCATAGTGTCAGTAGTGTCCTTGACAACCCTGCCAACCTTTGTATCGTCTGCAAACTTGGACATTAAGCCCGATATACTATCATCAATATCATTTATAAATACAGAAAACAATAATGGACCCAACACTGAGCCCTGAGGGACTCCACTAATAACATCAGTCCACGATGAGCAGTGTCCATTGATTACCACTCTCTGTCTTCTCCCCCTCAACCACCCCTTTATCCATAGCAGCAATTTGCCTCCAATGTCACACTGCTCCAATTTGTGTAGCAGTCTTCCATGTGCAACAGTATCAAAAGCCTTTCTAAGATCCAAGTATATAATATCAAAGTTATTCCCTGCATCCAGTTCTTTTGTGACTGCATCATAGTATCCAATCAAGTTGGTCAGGCAAGACTTCCCCTTAACAAAACCATGCTGTGTCTGAGCTATAACTGAAGTCTTGTCTAAATGATCCTGCAGTGCTTCTTTAACCAGTGCCTCCATTACTTTTCCTGGAACAGAAGTTAGGCTCACAGGTCTAGTCTTCCTTGTGTCAGCCTTCGATCCTCCTTTGTGAATTGGGGTCACATTTGCACATTTCCAGTCTATGGGTACCTCCCCTGAGTCCAAGGAAGCTCTCATAATTATGGCTAAGGGTTTGCTTACTTCCTTTGCTGCCTCCTTTAATATAACTGGATAGATCCCATCCACCCCGGGTGCCTTTCTTGTGTTTATCTTCAACAGTTTCTCCTCCACTTTACTCCCAGTTATTTCAAGATTCTGTAGCTTACTGCTAGAGTTGAATACACCTCTGGCATTCCCCTTGCTGAATAACTCCTCATGTGTGAATGTCGATGCAAAATATTCATTTAGTTTGTTAGCTACCTGAGCAGGATCATCAACAGTTGACCCATCAATATCAAGTGGACCAATCTGATTCATCCCCTTCCTTCTAGAGTTTACATAAGTAAAGAACTCTTTGCTGTTTTTCTTTGCATCCCTTGCCAAGGATTTCTCGTAATCTGCCTTCGCCTGCCTAACCTCCTTTGTAACTTGGTTGCATATCAACTTGTATCTATCATAGGCTTCTGTGTCATGTGTTAATTTGTATGTATCCCATGCATTTTTCTTCTCTGCCATATGCCTCATTAGTTCATCTGACATCCATTTTGGCCTAAACCTTGAACAATATTTCTTAGTTGGTATGTAAAGCCTAGTAGCTTCCAAGATAAGTTCTTTGAATGCTTCTCATTTTGAATTTGCTGTTGGTAACATCATCAGTTGGTCCCACTGTATAGAATTTAAATACTGTCTCAGTCCATCGTAGTCGCCTTTATGGAAGCAATAACCCTTTCCTTTACCCCTAATGGTAGTTACCTCTTTGAGTAAATCCCACTTCAGCACACTGTGATCACTGCCACCTAGTGGTTCATTTATCTGCAGATTCTTAATGCATGAAGAATCACTGCTGATAATCAAATCAAGAGTATTACTCCCTCTAGTTGCCTCCCGAACATGCTGATGTAGAAAACAATCATCCAATAAATCCACAAAAGCCCTGCTAGTGTGTGCGTAACCAGCCCCCAAATTCCAGTCAATATCTGGGAAATTAAAATCTCCCATTATAAGACTCTCTGATTTACTGGCCCACTCTATTTCCCTGTACAGTTCCTTATTATACTCATCAGAGTCATTAGGCCTATAGCACACTCCTACTCTCAATTTTGATCTCCCAATGCTTATGTCACACCAAACTGACTCCACACTGCACTGTCCAGCAATGTCGACTGGCTTCACTTCCTTGGTTTTTATGTGTTTCTTAACTAATAGCATAACCCCTCCCCCCTTCCTATCCTGTCTATCCTTTCTGTAGACGTTGTACTCCCCAAATTGCAGTTCTGCATCCCTTATATCTGTGTGACACCACGTCTCTGATATCCCAACAATATCTGCCTTCGATGTTTTGAGCAATACCTCAAATTCATCAAATTTATTTACTAAACTCCTAGCATTGGTGTACGCGCAAGTATACCTGCACCTGTTTCTATTCTTAGCTACCCTAACACAACCCATGTGTTTACTTGTACCGCAATGGCTCCCAGCAGTCTCTGAAATACCATGCATCTTGTTTTTCAGGCTTCTGCTCATTCTAATAGAAGCAGTGCAAGAATCTCTTTCACCTCTGCCAGTGGCTACTGTCAATCTATTGGTCTTTGTCTCCCCCCAAGCTAGCAGTTTTCCGACCCACCTAACACTGCCTCGATAGCATCAGCAAATATTCTTGCACCCTTTCTATTTAAGTGTATCCCATCCCTGTAGAAGCAATCTCTCCTGTTAACAATAGTTTCTTTTAGCCAGCAAATTGTTAATTACTGGAATAAGTTACCTTGAGGCTGATAGCTTGGAGATATTCAGGTTACCTGGTTAGCTACCTACATGTGGAGGAAACACATAAGCTGCTTACGTCCTTTTATTTTTTTTTTTATTATTTTTTAAAATTTAGTTATAGTTTTTTTTTTTTTGTACATGCAGTAAAAGTCTGTTGACTACATCACTAATATTAAAAGTTCACAATACAAAATAAATAAATAAATAAATAAATAATCAGCATTCATTTTCATTCATTACTTTTTTATAGAAGCAAACAACTCATCAAGGTGCATATGATGTAAACAGGATTATTATTAGTAAAGAGCAATGTAATGAACCGTATCTTGAAATGCAATCGGTTTTTGTACTATTCATATATTAATTCTGAAAGTGTACTTACTTTCTATTTATTTGTATTTGACTATAAAAAAACAGCAAATTTTTAAGCTTTTGGTTGTGCTTTGTGTTTTGGTTTTAAGCTTTTGGATTTTTTGAGCTTTTGGTTATCTAAGGTATTCTAGGTTCAAAAGGATATCCATTACTAACATAAGTTACCTCACTTAATACATAACTTGTGACTCTCCAAAACTTAATGATAAATTCAAGCACAAAAATAAAACATGTAGAATTAAATAAATAATTCTAAACATTTCCATAATTAAAATACCATAATTATAGATAAAATACCATAATTTCTTTAAGTTAAACGTTTGTAAATAAAACAACGTTCAAAACTTCAAATTAACAAAAGACAAAGGGAAAAAAAAAAATAGTCTCACACATAAAGGCTGCTCAGCTGGTTTCTAATACCTTAAAGTCTGTTCCAAATGGCTTCTAATATCTCACATATCAAACCTGTCAGGTCTAATACCCGACAAGCTTAACTCCTATTGCTCGGCACAAGATAACCTTAGAAACTTGCATACATACCATTCTTCTTCTTTGTGATTTAAGAAGAATTCATTAATCTGCTGTCTTCTGAATTCTAGTTTATATTCCCCATATTTTTTTACAGCTTCTTGGTCATCAATACCATCATCTTGGTTTGCTAAGAAGTACTTGAATGTCATCATTGGAGGTTGAGTAAGACCAGGTTCTACATCCCTATAGAAAATACAATATATGAAGGCAATTATTATCAATTTGGATTTTATGTATATAGTACCATCTCAAAAAGCATTACCAGAAGAAACTAAAAACTTCTATAATAATATTTAAAGGATGAAAAATTGATATTCAAGTCATGCTTCAAAGCAATGAATCATTTCCAATATTTTTAAATATAACACAAGACAACTACATGAGTTAAATTACTTTCAATTGTGTTTTTCTTTCTTTTTTTTCAACAGTAGATTTTGTAATGTGCACAGATTATATGACAAGGAATTTC
This sequence comes from Mastigoproctus giganteus, assembly GCF_048544385.1. NCBI lineage: Eukaryota > Metazoa > Arthropoda > Arachnida > Uropygi > Thelyphonidae > Mastigoproctus > Mastigoproctus giganteus. The sequence goes on along the minus strand of NC_143586.1, from coordinate 52,746,085 downwards.
AGGGTTCCTCAGATGACATTAATTAATTAAAAAACATATGTATATATACACTACTCTAAAAATTTATTAGAAAATCCAGTATTCTGACACCTCTACACGTGTTGTAGGAAAATGAAAAAATCTATGGCATGGTGGATCATGTAGTATAACAGATCAATACTGGAAAGCCAGATGATATCAACAACTGCACAAAAGGCATTATCACAGGTGCTTGTGCAGCAGGAACACTGTTATGGGCAGTAGCAGAATTTACCAATGCAGTGATGTTGTCAACGCTGAAGACAATCATCAAATCCAGTAACACTGAACTAGAGTGTTATTGGTTTTGGTGCAGCAAAATATAAGGGAATCTTAAATCAGGTTAAATCCTCTTTACCAGAACTATATGTACTTGAGTATTCTGCTCATGGGCCTCATTGGGAGTGCATCACAAGGCAGGTCATTAGATACTTGAGTCCCTGACAATTCCTTAGTTTTATGTCTCTAGGACATCCACTTTCTTCAGCAATGCAAATTCATCTTGCAATGCACTAAGTTTTGAGATTTTAGCATTAGTAGAGGCATACGATGCAAGAAAGCAAGCTTATGCAGCATCAGCAAAAAAAAAAAAAAAAAAAAAATACCCTCCCATTTCATCCCTACATTCGTTCTAAATGCCTGTCCAGCTCAGCCTTAAATTTATTTAAGCTATCAATTTCCCCAACAACAGATGGAAATCAGTTCCAGCAATCAACAACCCGCTGGTTAACAAATTTTCAAATTTTCACACATCTATTCTACAACTGTCTTTCCTCAATTTCAATCTATGCCCCCTCAGGTTCTTAATCTGAGCAAGAGGAAGATCCCATCAGCATTCAGCTTGCTGAACCCATTCAAGGCCTTATGCACCTCAAACAGATCACCTCGCAGGTGCCTACTTTCCAGGTGCTGCAATTTGCAGAACTTAAGCCTTTCTTGGTAAGAGCATCCCTTTGGTCCCCTCACCAATCTTGTTTCCCTTCTTTGTACTCATTCTAGCAACTCTATATGCTTCCTAAAATGAGGCCCCCAGACCTGTATACGGTACTCTAGGTGTGACCTGACCATTGTCTTGTACAACGGGATAATCACCTTCCTGTCCCTGCTGGCAAAATTCCTATATATCATTGACAAGACCCCCATGACCTGCCATGGCAGCCCATCTACACTGCTCAGCGAACTTCATATTTGACTGCACAATTACCCCCAGGTCTTTTTCACTTTCCACTTCCCTGAGTGTAGTACCATACAATTGGTATGTTTCTCTTGACTTATTGCAATTCATAAGCAGTACTTTGCATTTGTCAATGTTAAACCTCAGTTGCCACTTCTCAGCCCATTTGCCCAACTTATCTAGATCCAGTTGGAGTAGCATACTGTCTTTACTGCCGTTAAAAACCCTGCCAACCTTTGTATCATCTGCAAACTTGGACATTAATCCTGATATACCTTCATCAATATCATTAATTAATACACAAAACAACAATGGGCCCAGCACCGAACCCTGGGAACTCCACTAAATAACATTTGTCCACGAAGGGCAGTGTCCATTGAATACCACTCTTTGTCGTCTCTCACTCAACTATCCCTTTTAGGTAGCAACTTTAAGGGTAGCAACTTACCCTTAATGCCATACCTCACCAATTTGTACACCAGTCTTCCATGTGCAACATTATCAAAAGCTTTTCTGAAATCCAAGTATATGATATCAAAATTATTTTTTTTGCATCCATTCCTTTGTGACCACATCATAGTATCCAATCAAATTAGTCGGACAAGATCTCCCTTTAACAAACCCATGCTGTGTCTTAACTATTACCGCAGTCTTGTCTAGATGATCCTGCAATGCTTCTTTAACCAGTGACTCCATTATTTTCCCCAGAACACAAATTAAACTAACAGGTCTATAGTTACTTCACAAAGGGGAGTTCACCTTTTGAACTCCCCTTTGTGAATTGGTGATACATTTGCACACCTCCAGTCCATGGGGACCTCCACTGAGTCCAAGGAAGCTCTCATAATTATGGCTAAGGGTTTGCTTACTTCCTTTGCTGCCTCCTTTAATATAACTAGATAGATCCCATCTACCCCAGTTATATATGCCTTTCTTATGGTTAACTTCAACAATTTCTCCTCCACTTTGCTCTCAGTTATTACAAAATAATGTAGCTCCCTGTTAGAGTTTGATAAACTTCTGGCATTCCTCCCATTGAATAACTCCTCATGTGTGAATGTAGATGCAAAATACTCATTCAGTTTATCAGCTACCTGAGCATGATCATCAATAGCCAACCAATCTATGTTAAGTGGTCCAATCTGAGTCATCCTTTTCCTTCTAGAGTTTACATAAGTAAAGAACTCTTTGCTGTTTTTCTTTGCATCCTTTGCCAAAGATTTCTCGTAATCTACCTTTGCCTTCCTAACCTCCTTTGTGACTTGATTACAGACAAGCTTATATCTGCCACAGGCTTCTGTGTCATCTGATAATTTATATGCACCCCATACATTTTTCTTCTCTTACACGAGCCTAATTAATTCATCTGATATCCATTTAGGCCTAATCCTTGAACAGTATTTCTTAGTGGGAATGAAAAGTCTAATAGTCTCCAAGATTAAGTCCCTGAAGGCTTCCCATTTAGAATTCAATGTTGATAACATCATCAGTTGATCCCACTGCACAGAATTTAAAAACTGTCTGAGATCCCTGTAGTCATCTTTACGAAACCAAAATCCCTTCCCTTGATGGTAGTTACATCTTTAAGTAATTCTCATATCAATACATTGTGATCACTGTCACCGAGTGGTTCCTTTATTGTTGTTGTTGTTGGGGTTTAAAGTGCAATGGCTACTTAGGCCATATTGCACTTATGGAAGTGGTGCATACTGTCTGCGTTTGTTGATTTAGAAGCAGTTAAATACGGTTATACAACTTATTCATTTTAGAAAGGAGAAGAATTCTGCGAGATTTGAATTTTCGCCTATGATATGGCGAAGTGACAAAGGTTCCTTTAAATTTGACAGAGAATTGAAAGACATTAGTCAAGCATTATAATATAGAGTACAGTCCAGAAGTATGTGTTTGACTGTGAGTGGTGTATGACAATGATTACACTGGGGAGGATCATTTCCTGACAGAAGAAACAGATGGGTTAAATGAGTATGACCGATTCTGGCTCTGGCTAGAATTACTTGTCTGTTTGCTATAGAGCTAGAAGCCCATAATTTTGGTAACGGTTTTATTTGGAGTAGTTTATTATGGAATTGTGTTTGCCACTGAAGAGTCCATTGATCCTTACATATTCTTTGTATATTCATTTTATAATCTATGACGGGTACTAGCGAATTCGTTGGGGCTGGGCTGGATGGATTTTTGGCAGCATCATCTGCAATTTGATTCCTGGTATTCCGGTATGGCCTGGGATCCAGCAGAAGATAACCTTTTCCTGATGCTCTCTAAGACGTATCAACTGTTTTGATGAGCTTTAATATCGGGTGAGTAGGCGGGGAATTGTTTTGCAATGCTAATACGGAACCTTGTGAGTCTGTGTATATTATGCTCTTTTGAATTGACATATGGAAGACATTTTCTAATGCAAGCTTTATGGCAAATAATTCAGTTGTGTAGCTACTACACTCTGTCGGAAGAGATTGAGAAATTATTTTATCAGGGAGTACCACTGCTGCACCCGATCCACTCTCAGACTTCGATCCATCTGTATATATTTTAGAGAAGTCAGGATAATGTTGAGCATGTTCAATGTGTAGCTGTTGGATGGTGAAGTCTGATAGAGAGTGTTTACCCCACTGATGGAAATACTTGTCACAACATGGCATGATGACAGACCATGGAGGGTCAGGATCTATAGGATCTTGCAAGATTTTATCGAAGTGTATATCCCAATCTTCTGTTAGATGTTTTAGCCTAATACCAGCAGGCCGAACTGTCTGTGGTTTGTTTCTATACAGGGTCATATACAGCGGATCATGAAGTATTGACCAATTAGGATGGGTTACCTGGCTTTGGATCTTGATTGCATAGTTTAACAGCAACATCTTTCTCCTGATATTTAGAGGAGGTTCATGGGCTTCGATATATAAACTTTGCACTGGAGATGTTCTGAACGCACCCAATGCTGTTCTAAGAGCTGAATGTTGAATAGGGTTGAGGTGAGATAAAACATTCTCCCTAGCAGAATCGAAAACAGGCGCCCCGTAGTCCAGGAGTGATCTAATTATGGTTCTGTATAGGTGAAGCAGGCTGTAACGATCTGCTCCCCATGTTGTTGCTGATAAAACTCTGAGTATGTTCAGTTTCTTTTGACAGTTTGTCCGGAGATATTCAACGTGTTTTTGGAAGTTTAACTTGCTGTCGAAAAATAATCCTAGTTAGACGAATACAATTAGCTATGGGAAGAGGATGGTTATTCAAGTGGAGCTCAGGCTCAGGATGCATACTGCATCTGTTACAGAAGTGTATGGCAGCAGATTTCTGGCTGGACAGTCTATAACCATTTTGTGTCATCCATGTCAGGATGCGATTAATTGATATTTGTAGCTGGCGTTCAATATAATGCATGTTTTGAGAATGACAGGATATTGAGAGATCATCTGCAAAAAGGTACGAATCTACAGTTTTCGGAATGAGTTCAATTATATGGTTCATTCTCATTGCAAATAAAGTGGCACTGAGAACCGACCCTTGCGGAATTCCTTCTTCTTGGGTAAAGATCTTAGAGAGGGTTCCCCGGTAACGAACTTGAAAGGATCTCTGATGTAGAAAATTTTTGATAAAGTATGGTAAATTACCTCTCAGGCCAAGAGAATGCAGATCTTTTAAGAGGCCGAATCGCCATGTAGTGTCAAAGGCTTTCTCAACGTCAAGACAGACCATTACGAGATGTTCCTTCTTGACGAAAGCATTTCTAATGTTTGTCTCGGTTTTGATCATGAGATCCAATGAAGTTCGATTTTCCGGAATCCAAATTGGTTGTTGTTAATCAAGTTTTGGGACTCCAGGAACCAAGTGAGACGGCGATGTAACATTTTCTCGAGGGTTTTGCTTAGACAGCTGGTAAGGGATATTGGTCTGTAATTTTGCGGAACAGAATGATCTTTACCAGGCTTTGCAATTGCTAGTACATAAGAATGACGCTAGGAACTTGGGAAGGTATGTTCGGAAAAAATTCGATTGAAAAATATGAGCAGTAAGGAGAGTGATCTCTGATCCAAATTTCGCAGCATTGCATAGTATATCCCATCTGGGCCAGCAGCACTGTTTCTTGAGTTGTTAGGGGATTGTTGCAGCTCAAGCATGGTAAATGGTTTATTATAAGATAAAGCGGAATTTCCAGTAAAATTTAATCTCGATTTCTCTGCAACCGTTTTAAGTTTTTGAAATGTTTGATCATAGGCGGTAGAAGAGGACAACTGAGAAAATACGATCCCCCAGTGCATTTGCTATTTCTGTAGGAGTAGTAAGCTCCTGTCCATTCCAGTTCAGTAGTGGGATGGATAAAGAAGGGAATTTACTGTTTAAACATTTTATTTTTCTCCAGATTAATCTGATATCGGTATTTTTATTTACTGATGAGGCGAATTTACTCCAATTTTCTTTTTTCGCTTTACATCTGATGAAACGGGCTTTTGCTCTAAGACGTTTATAACTAATAAGATTGGAGGTGGTTGGGTGTTTGCGGAAAAGGTTCCAAGCTTTGTTTTTCTCTTTTTTCGCATGATTACAGTCTTCATTCCACCAGTAATTTGTTTTTCGTCTATTTCTTACTTGACATTGAGGAATGGTAGCAGATACGGTTGTCAGAATTTGATTTGTGATGTGCTCAGTAACACTGTCGATGGAACAGGACTGAATAATGTAGTTGTCAAATGATATGTGCGTTCTGTATTTTGTCCAATCAGCTCTTGAAAATTTCCATTTAATTGGATTTTCCGTTGGGAAAGAACAGGATGTTTGAATTTTGCAGATTATGGGATAGTGGTCACTGCTATAAGGATCGCTTAGAGTTACCCACTCTATTCTTGGAAAGAGGATTGGGGAACAAATGGTAAGGTCTATTGTAGAAGTTGAACCTGTAGGGAGATAGATATACGTGGGAGTGCCAGTATTTAGTAAAGTTAAATTTTGCCTGTCTATCAACATTTCAATAAGCTTCCCTCGTCTGTCTGATATAGGGGAACCCCATATTGGATGGTGGGCATTAAAGTCTCCTAGTATACAAAATGGAGATGGTAACTGCAAGACAAGATCTTCGATTTCTTGAATGGTACATTGATGATTTGGTGGAAGATAGATTGAAACCAGTGTCAGTGTAATACCATTTACAACGCGAGTGGCAACAGCTTCTAAGGAGGTTTGTAAATGGATGAGTCTGGAGGGGATGCTTGAATCCACGAGTATTGCTACTCCTCCGTGTGCACTGTTAGTGCCAGCTCTGTCTTGTCTGAACATAGTATAATTTTTGATTTTGATTGAGATCTGAGGTGTCAAATTCGTTTCCTGAAAGCACATTGCAAGAGGTCTGTAGTGGTGAATTAATTCATGGATATCATCGATATTACTGCGAAGGCCTCTACAGTTCCATTGGATGATCTGTTCCATTATTTGGATTTGTAAGAAGGAGATGAATCTGACTGCTTTTTATAAGTGGGTTGTTTGTGACGATCCAGTTTAGGTTTTTCTTTTCTGGGGAAGTTGGGGCGTGTTGAATTATTGTTATCTTCCATTTCACCATATCTTCCATTTCACCATCTACGTGTAATTCAAGAAGGTCTTGGGTAATCGTATAATCAGTATCCATCCTTGTTGAGGTTGGTTGATTAACCTCGACAGGATCGGATTTTTGCAGTTTTTCTGTTACTTTACCTTGGGTTGGAACCGTAAGAGGTGTATTCATACTTTGATCTACTGTGTTTGGCTTTGATGTAGGCTGGGTCGAAAGAATTGATCGAGCCCAGTCTGCGATCGGTTTATCTGGAGAGAGTGACACTTCTGTCTGACATGCTACTGATTGGTGAGAGTGGATAACCGAGGCATAAGAGCTATTTGGCATGATTAGTTTAATTTGTTTCCTAGCTTCTTGATAGGAGACTTTATTTTCAGTCTTATATTTTTGTATTTTTTTGCCTATCTTTCAGAGATCACATTCTTTAGAGTACGCTGGATGGCTTCCCCTGCAATTAGGACATGCGGAGTTTGTGCTTTGCATTCTGACTGGATATGAGTTGTGGAGCCACAGTTTGGACATGTTGAAGCGCCACGGCATGCTGTCTGGGAGTGACCAAATTTCTGGCATTTGTAGCATCTTAGGAGATTTGGGATAAAGGGTCGAACACGGCAATTTAAGTAACCTGCTTTGACTGATGCTGGTAGATTCGGTGTATCGAAAGTTAGAATTACGTTACGTGTTGGAACTAAGGTACCATCTTTTCGTATCATGATTCTTTTTGCTTGAGTTACATTTTGTGTCTTTGGTTCCTGTACTATTTCTTCTTCAGACACGTTCAGTAGATCCCACTCAGTAATCACTCCCTTGGACGAATTCAGGGTGTTATGTGGAGTGACTTGTATTGGAATTTCGCTTCAAGTGGTGTGTTTCAATAGTTGTTCAGAGTGTCTTGGGAAAGAAGTCACTATTAGCAAGTCCCCGGATTGGAGACGTTTCATCATTTTTGGTGATGCTGCTGCATGTTTCAGGCATCGTTGGATTATGAAAGGGGAGAGCTTGCTAACAGGCTGTGCCGACAGAGAATGGATAATCAGGAAGGCTGGTGATTCCTGTCTGCCTGCATCTTTTTTCATTCTCTTCGAGGTAGAGAAGTCATGGTCGGTTTCATGATTTTCATATTGAGCACTCTTGGGCTCTAGACGTGGAAATTCATTGGTTTCCATTACTGCTCCTTTTAGCCCTGAGGGTTGATTTATCCCCCAGGTTACCGGCCCCGCCACGTGGAGGCAGGAGCGGTGCAACCAGTGACCAAGCGATAAAAGGTTAGTGGTTAGTGTGTTAGAAAAGTAGTTATATATACAAAAGAAAGGTGTCTTTCCTTTCTTGTAGGAGGCTTCCTTCTTTATTTACAAAGAGCCAGAAAATAAATAACTTTGAAAGTAAAGCCTTCGGAAATCTCTTTTACAAATTCTCTTTCAAATTCACTTTGTAAATCGCTAGATCACTCGCTTGGCACTCGGGGCCAGTTCCTTTATCTGCAAATTCTTAATGCATGAATAATCACTGCTGATAATCAGATCAGGAGTATTACTCCCTCTGGTTGCCACTCGAATATGCTGCTGTAGAAAACAGTTGTCCAATAAATCCAAAAAAGTCTTGCTAGTGTGCAAGTGACCAATCCACAAGTTCCAGTCAATATCTGGAAAGTTAAAATCCCCCATTATAAGACATTCTGATTTACTGGCCCACTCTATTTCTCTGAACAATGCTCATTATACTCATCAGATTCATTAGGCCTATAACACACACCTACTCTCATTTTTCCTTTCCCAGCACTTATGTCACACCAAACAGAGTCAAATTGCATTGTCCACCAACATCAACTGGATGCACTTCCTTAGATTTCATGTGTTTCTTAACTAACAGCATAACCCCTCCTCCTGTCCTGTCTATCCTTTCTATACACATTGTACTCCCCAAATTCCAATTCTGCACTGCTTATATCTGTGTGACACTACGTCTCTGATATCCCAACAATATCTGCCTTTGATATCTTGATCAGCACTTCAAGCTTATCAAATTTATTAACTATACTCCTAGCATTGGTGTACATGCACCTGTTTCTACTCTTAGTTACCCTAACACAGTCCATGTATTTATTTGTTCCACTATGACTCCCAACAGTCATGGAAATCTCCATGGCCCTGCTTTCCATGCTGCTGCTTATTCTAATAGAAGCAGTACAAGAATCACTTTTGCCTCTGTCTGCGGCCACCGTTAACCTTTTGGTCTGTGTATCCTCCCAGGATAGCAGTTTTTAGACCCATCTAATACTGCCTCGATAGCATCAGCAAATATTCTTGCACCCTTTCTATTTAAGTGTACCCCATCCCTGATTTGAGATTGGTGCACCCCTTACATCAGGAATAAAGAAAAAAACTTAGTTGAGCTAGGATTATCTATTAGATGGACCTTGGAATATATGTCACAGGATACACAAGTGACAAACTCAAATGTGAATCACATACAGTCATTCCAATCTGAGTCATGATATCCTTGGACAAAGTACTTGAAGTGGGTCTTATAACAACCATGAAGGTAAGAATTAACTTTACAAAATATTACATTACAATTAACAAAATCTTACAGTAATTAAGCCATTACCAAAATGCATGCACTCTCTCTCTGAATACTAACTTCCATTCACGTTGGTTCTTCACATTAGTCTTTGCAGATGAATCCCTTTGCACCAAGGAGAAAATAGTGAATCTGAGCTTTATAAAATCAACAATACTGAAATAACAGATGACTGCTAGAAAAAAAACTGCTGGTCCTGCAGGCAAGTAAGAAAAATTTTTGAGAGCTGTAGTACACTGCAGATATAGTTATTTTAAAGGAAGTGGCAAGGAACTGCATCAAACCATTAATGCACTGGAAATTCTGAGAGGTGCAAATTAAAATCAAAAGTGATTCCCTTTGATTGGAGAAGCAAAGTATTTCCAATTCATAAAGGTGGTTCAAAGAATGAGTGGGTAATTATGTTTTAACTTATATTGAAATATTGCAATATACGTTGAAACATAAGATTACAAGCAAAATCCTTAGAGTGATTATGGGATGGCTACACAACAGGAGACAATGGCTTATAATTAACAGTTACTCTTCAGAAGTGTATAGCCAAGCCAATATCTAACAGACTAGTGTTAGATATTGGTTTGGACTGCTCTTGTTATTGATTTTCTTAAATGATATTGGTGAAGAGGTACAGGACATGATATCAAAATTTGCAGATAATGTGAAGATTGGGAGAGTGGTTAATAACCAGTATCAAGCAGTGCTTCAGGACAACTCATTCTTCAGTAGTTGCCATTTATCATCGGATAAATGACAACAACTTTTTAATGCTAAAACCCTAAAATAACTTATGCAATGTGGAGGTTGAGTTAATAAGGTAGAGGAAGAAAGCAATTTGGGAGAGTTACAAAGGCAGATATGAAATTCTTAGTGCACTGGAGACAAGCAATGGTAAGGGCCCACAAAGGGTACTAGGAAAGTTTTGCAATACAGCTTTGTTTATTTAATTTTTTCAAAGTAATTTCCTCTACATTCAATACACCTCTCCATCCTCCGAAACCAATCTTTAAACCAGTTCTGCCAAGTTTCACTAGGGAGTAAAGCACACTCGTCCCAAGCCCGTAGAAGGTCCTCATCACTGGAAAACCGCCTCCCTTTTAGCTTCATTTTCACATGCGGGAACAGTGCAAAGTCGCAGGAAACAAGGTCTGGACTGTAGGGAGGGTGCTCGAGAAGTTTCAGTCCTGTCGTGGTCAAATATTCGGTGCAGGCTTTGGTGCGTTGAGCTGGAGCATTATCGTGATGGAGGTACCAGGTGTCCATTCTTGACTTTGGCCGCAGGTTCTTCATAGATCCAATGACTTTAGGCAGGCATTGTTCAGTATACCACTTAGCTGTGACTGTCTTCTGTGTGTCCAAAACGACACGTTCCACAATTCCACTCGATTTGAAAAATACGGCTATCATTTTCTTCTTTACAGATCAGGATTTTCTGACAATTACGGGTGTGTCGTCATCATCAAAAGCCCAAACTTTGTTTTGAGCCTTGGTCGGCAGATCGTAATAGTACAGCCAAGTCTCGTCACCTGTCACGATGTTGTTCACATACCGAGATTGTCCCTTATCAAACTTTTTTAACCTCTCCTGGCACCAAGTCACACGTCGTGTCATCTGCTCTTCAGTCAGTTGATGCGGCACCCAGAGAGAAAGTTTCTTCACGTGCAAATGATCTTGCAGAATCGAACGAATTGCTGGTGCATTTAGGCCCAAAGTATCCTCTATCTGTTGGTAGGTCACTCGCCTGTTTTTGTCAAGCATTTTCCTCACAGCAGTAACGTTTTCCTCCGTAACTGACGTTCGTGGCCTTCCCGTCCTCTCAGAATCCTCCAGAGTGAAATTTCCCCTTTGGAATTCTCTATACCACCTGAATATCGTTGTACGATGTGGACAATCATCATCTAGTGCAAGAGTCATTTCTTCTAAGCACTGGTCTATGGTTAAACCACGCACGAAATTATACCGCAAAACTGTCCTTATCTCATTTCGTGACCACGATGCCATCGCAAGCACTTTACACTCTCACTACTAATGAATAACTGAGCCCGTTGACTTGGCGCGGTGGCTACTATGCACGTATGAACATGTCTCAACATGCAGCAACAAGCAGCTTCCTGTGATTCATTGTTGCGTCGTATTGCAAAACTTTCCTAGTACCCTTTGTATAATGTGCAGTTGGTTTATCAAACAATTGCATGTATAAACAAGAAGTTATAATTTCACTGTATACGGCAACTGAAAGACCACACTTGGAATAATGGATGCTGTATTTGCAGAACTGAAGTTTTTCTTAGTAAGAGTTCCCTTTTGAATGTCCCTGACAAACCTTTTTGACCTTCTCAGTACTCGTTTCAACAGGTCCACATCCCTCCACAAATGAGGCTTCCAGACCTGTTGCAGATGCAGCCTAACCATTGCCTTTTATGATGGAATAATCACCTCTTTGTCTCCACTAACAAAATTCATGTACAGCATTGACAAAACCATATGAGCTGTCCTGGCAGCTTGTCTGCACTGCTCAGAGAATGTCATGTCTAAATGCAACATTACCCCCCACAGGAACTTTTCATATTCCACTAGCCTCAGTTACCACACAGTTGATACATTACTCTGGGGTTACTGCTACCCATATGCAGTACATTGCATTTATCAATGTTAAACTTCAATTGCCATTTCTCAGCCCATCTGCCTAATTTTTCTAGATGATGTTGCAGCAACATACCTACCTTCATTACTGTCATTAACCACTCTGCCAACCTTTGTATTATCTGTAAACTCGGACATTAAACCTGATAAAATGATCAGAAATATCATTAATAAACATAGAAAACAACAATGGGCCTAGAACCAAACTCTCATAATTATGGCCAAAGGCCATATTTTGAGAGCATCTTTGCAAATGGTAACATCAGTTGATCCCAATGAAAGGAATTCAAAAATTGACCACTGTAGTCACATTTACAAAACCAAAATCCCTACCCTATACTCTTGACTGCAGCTATATATTTAAGGACATCCCACATCAATATACAGTGACTTCTTTGATTTATGCAGGTTGAAATTACTTGAGAATTTAAAATAATGCGTGGCAACCACACGGAAAGTGCCACAAGAGGCCAGTGGTATTTTCTAATTTTGTTTTGCTGAAGATTGCTGAATGGCGGTCTATTGGAAGTGCATATATATTTTTTTTCTTTTGTGCTCATTTTGTTTTTATTATTACCCTTATGGCTAGTAAGCATATTCGTTGTTCTAGTGGAAATGATGGTAAGCGCTCAAATGAAATGAAACTCGAAGTGCTTAAGCCACTACAAACAAACGAGGTGAGAGCACAGTATGCATTAAACATGCTCCAAGTCTGAGTGAGAGTACATTACGTACTATTCGAGTTAGTGCTGATAAAATTAAAGAAAGTGTTAAGAATGGTGTGCCCTTAACTGCACAAAAGTTGTTGTTTGGTCGATCAAGTTTGCTGGAATGCATGGAAAAAATGCTTGCTACACGAATCAATGACCAAAAGAAAAAATACGATAAGATTAGCCTAGCGCAAGTGCATGAGAAAGCTCATAGCCTTTATAATAATTTAAAAGAACATGAAGATGGGGAATTTAAGCTGTTTTCGGCAAGTTCAGGATGGTTTGCAAATTTTCTTCACCGGTATGGCTTTCATAATGTGAAAACGTGTGGAGAAGCTGCATCAGCCAATAAAAATGCTGCGCATGCATTCCCTGTGAAAGCAAAGGCAATCATAGTGAAGGGGGAATATACCCAAACAGATATTCAACCTCGACGAAACAGGTTTATATTGGAAAAAAATGCCTGGTTGCACTTATTTTTCCATTGCTGAAAAGACTATGCCTGGCTTTAAAGTGGTGAAAGATCAGCTAACACTTTTGTTTGGTGCTAATATGGTCAGCACTATATTAGCACCAAATAGAAACTGAAACCTGTGTGCATTTACCACTATCAAAATCCTCATGCCCTTAAAGGTTACGACAGGTCATACACACCTGTGCACTGGTACTCAAACCCTAAAGGGTGGATGACTGCTCTTATTTTCAGAAGTTATTTGGATTACAGTTACGACCAGAACTGGAAGTGTATTGCAAGGCAGAAGGAATTCTATTCAACATCTTACTTATTCTTGATAATGCCACAAGCCATCTACCCAGTAGTCAACTTTATAATATCATAATAACATCGGTATTATTATATCAACTCTTAACTGCCTTAAGGCCACCATCTTGGCAGGGTCTGGCACCTTGATTCATCTACCTAGTATTGCTGGTGTCTGTTCCAATATCAAGACTGTTTTTTTCTGACAAATATAATTCCAGCCTATGGACCAACATGTGATTAAACCTTTTAAGGCTCAGTATTTAAAATGCATTCTGGCTGATCTAATTGACAAGACTGACCGTGAACAGATGAGTGTGCAGAAATATTGGTGAGTCTTCAATATAAAAGATGCTTTAAAATTCATTGATGCTGCATGGCATGAAATTCCACATAACTGTATTCAAAGTTCATGGCATAAGTTATGTCCAGATCTTAGCAACTCCTTCAAAGGCTCTGATACCGATGAACATGATGCACAAACTAAAGACAAATTCGTGAAACTCGCTAAAAAGATAAGGGTCACCGAAGTGGGAGCAACTGATGATTTGCATCATCAAGAATTGGCAAATGAAGATCTGTTTGCACTGGAGCAGCATTGCATTCAAAAGGAGGTGGCAGCAGTGAGTGAAAGCCCAGAGGTTAAAGAAGAACAGAGCCTGATAGTAAAAGAATATTGAAAGCATTAAATGTTATAGATGAAGACCTAAATGTGTTAGCTGATGAGGACCCTAATCTTGAATGAAGCTCAAAAATGCAACAAAAGTTATGCTAGAACTTGGTTGCTACTATGAGTTGTTGCATGAGAAGAGACAATGTGCACAGCAACTAACTCTGGATTCCTTTTTCAAGCAATCAAGTGAACCCTCCCACCTCCTGGGTTAGCGTAACATCCCCACCTATCATGTCCAAATCCGAGGGAACAGAATTTGACCATGATGATCCCTGTCATCAATCTGCCTAAGGCAACCCTCCGCCCCAATCTCTCTCTCTCTCTCTCAATTGTTGTTTGTGTTATACTCTGTATATGTTGGTTATAGCAAACATACTTTTTCTTACTGTATAAAAAAAAATAATAATAAATAAATAAAATAAGAAATTGATAAAAATGAGTGAATCTCTTTGGTTGCTCATAATTTTCTTTATTAGAGTGTCCAGGCTTCCAACCAAAGAAAACGAATGGTATGCACCAGTAGGGGTAACTTAGCTAGATGCAAGAGATACTCTTATAGGCCTATTATTGCATTTTTTGTTGATCAGTTACATTATGTGTGAATTCAAATTGTGCGAGACGTTTTGGAACGTAATCCTTGCATAAATTAAGAAGTCACTGAATTATGACCACTGCAACCTAGTGGTTCATTACCTTCCTTTATGACCACATATTGGAAACCACATGCAAAAAAGTGGGATTCTGGAAAAGTCCAAAGTTGGAGTAATGCACCTAGTGAGGTTGGCTAAAAGACACCCATACGAGAAGAGACCCTGAATAAGTGGGCTACAGAACTTAGTAACCAGGTATCCTAAAGGGGATCAAATTGGGGTTACATCAAGAGAAAATACTAAAATGAATGAGGGAGAAATTACCATGGTATTAAATTATGCTAGAACAAGAAGGAATAAATTCAAATTCAAACTAAGGGGAAGAATTATACAGACTGGATTGTAAAAGCTTTTTTTTTTTTTTTAGTCAAAGTGGAATAAGTTGCCTCCATGGATAATTTGTATTAGTAAGGCTGAATGATGCAAGGAAGAAAACGTTTTCTGTGTCAGTCAAAAAAAAAAAAAAAATAAATTTAAACAAAACAGAATATTCATACAAATTCCATTCCCACAAGGTTATCATCCAATTGTGCTTTAAACTTAGATTCACTGCCCCTACCACACTGGGAGGCAACTGATTGCAATGTTCAAAACCCACTTGCTTGTAAGTGAAACTTCATGACATCCAATCTTTATGCTGAGATTTTATATTTGTATCCCTCCTGGTTTGTGTTTCATCCACAAGAAAGAACAGCCGATCTTTTCATTGCCTTAATTAGATCTCTTCTTAGATGTCTAGTTGTCAAAGTTTGCAGTCCACACCTTCTAAGCTGGTCATCATATCTGCATTGTTTTGCACCCATCACCAATCTGATTGCCCTTCTCTGAAGCCTCTCCAGAAGTTCTGTCTTCTTTTTAGGTGTGGTCTCCAGACTTAAATACAATATTCCAAATGCATTCTAATCATCACCTTATAAAGAGGGATAACTGAGGCAGACAGTTTGGGGAAATTCAGAGACCAGCTCTGGATTGATACAAAGGAAAGAGACAACACATTAATTTAGTTTTTTTTTTTTTTTTTACTGGTGCAACAAAAGTCTCTTAGCTTCCTTGCCTTGTATGGCTAATGCTAAAGATTAGTATTAGTAGTGACAAGCAAAGCAAGAAAGCTTGTACTGCAGCATCAACCAAAAAAAAACCAGCACTTCCCATATCACCTGTCCATTTCCTCTAACAGTCTGTCCAGTTCTTCCTTGAATTTATTCCAACTACTTACCCACCAGCTGAACACAAATTTCCACACAACTATTCTGCAACCGTCCTACTGAATTTAAATTTATGCTTCCTCATGAGTGCAGTTTGAACAAGAGGAAGAATTCCATTGGCTCAATGCTTACTCGATCCATTCAGAGCCTTACAATACCTCAGTCAGATCTCCTCACAGGTGTCTAGTGTCCAGATGCTGCAATTTGCAGAATATATATTTAAACTTTATCAACAAAAATGGCAAGTGGAGAGGAACAAGAGAGAAATGGAACAATAATTAACAGCTAAGAAAACCATCAGAGGATTTTTAAAAAGCCTTAACTAGTAAAAATACCCCCCGATTCCCTCTCATTAATCTTGTTGCTCTTCTCTGCACCTCCAACAAATCCACACTTCTGTAAATGAGGCTTCCAGACCTGTATGTAATACACAAGATGTGACTTAACCATTGCCTTATTCAACAGTATAATCACCTCCTTATCTCTACTGGCAAAAATTACTGTATATCATGGACTGTCCTGACAGCTTGTCTAAACTACTCAGAGAACTCCATACCTGACTGCACAATTACCCCCCCCCCCCCACAAGATCTTTTTCATTCTCTGCTTGCTATTAAAAATCTTAAAGTTAAGAAGTAATGACTAATAATGTCTTGGTACTTTCATAGAAATTACAGTTAGGGGAAAGAGGCTTTCATTTTCTTAAGACAGATTATGTTTACCATATGAAGACATCACTTGAGAATGAATTTACCATTTAGGGTTACTGGAAAAACTGTATCCATCAAAACTATTAAAAAAAGAATTATCAGAAAGTGATCCCATATATAATTGTAAATGTGAACTCTCATTTATGAAAACTGCAGTGTTGCATATTAGTGGTTTTAACTTTCCAGTTTTACCATTCAGTAACTAGATTTTGTTTATTTGCAGAGAATGAATTGAGTTTATATTCATAAGATATTTGATAAGTTGAGAGGGAAAAAACATTAAAAAAAAGTTTAAATATCAGCATAACTCTTTATTATTTATCAAGATTTAAATTTATCAATATTAAAAGAGAAAACACACTTTTATGCTATATAATAAAATAATTTTGATTTATTTAATTGGTTTCTAATACTAATACAGTAGCTTACATGTAAATATAAGCTGGGCAAACCTAGTACTGTCCAATAACTAAAAAAAAAATATATATATATATATATTTAAAGATAATGTTTCTGCATACAGTATGGCAAACTGTTGCTAGGCCAATGTTGCGGAGTTCAATTTTTATCAGTAAAATATTAGTGATAGCCATATCTTTTAAGCAACTGAAGCTGATCCTGCTGTTAACTGTTAAGGATTTCTGGAAAGATTTTAATATTCTGACAATGATGAAAGCATCCTGGATGAAGTGAATGTTTACCACATCTGACCATGATGAATTTCTGGAAGAAACTCTGGCCAGAATGCATCAAAGATCTTCAAAGATTTCCTATTATAAAGGAGAGGTAGTGAGGGTTTTTGAACTAGTCAAGAATATTGGAGGAAAAGGATTCAAAAACTACAGGAGCAACTGTTCAGTGAATATCTATTTAACCTTTATCAACAAAAAAAAAAGGTAAGTAGAGAGGAACAAGAGAGAAATGGAACAATAATTAACAACAATAATTAATATAAATTAATATAAATATTAATTTATATTAAACAATAATTAACAATAATTATTATAAAAAAGTGGATGCCATTTAAAACCATAAAGATTAAGTTAAATATATGCAGTGCATTACATTTCAGACACATTAGCAAATAACAATTTATGATTGATAACAAGGAAAAAAAAGCATTTTATGAGCGAACCATATATACACTATCACCTATGTGATATTACTGAAAATAAGCAATAACTGATAGATTTCTATTGGTCTGACTTTAATCAAATTTGGGAGAATTTGCAAAATCATTCTAAAAGAGCCAAATAAAAAATTTCATGGAAATCCACATCCACTGGGAGTTGAGTTATTACATACAGATAGATGGACAAAGAAACATTGCAGAAACTGCATTGCCCCGATTTTAATGAAATATAGGGTGGTTTGACAAATCTTCCTAAGAGCCACACAAAATTTCATGAAAATCCATCCACCAGGATTGGGCTGTTATATGCGGATGGCATACACAAGGATGACACCAAGTGTTTTGTGCATATATGCTAATACACCTAAAAAAGGCTGTAGTCCTAATAAAGAACTATATAAAGAAATCAAAATTAAAGATAAGCAACTTTTAATCACAAAATTCGTGGAGTCAATTTGTACCTCCACTACATCAAGTGCTGTTGCACCTACACCTCTTATCTTTTACATAAACTAATAACATCTTTCAACCTCTCATTTGAGGAAGACATTAAAGAAACCATTTGATGCCTTCTTTCATTAACTTAAACTGCTATATTTATATACATATAACTTGCATTACTTTACTTTTCCATTATTTTCCAGTTTTTTAATCACAAAATTAGTTGCCTCTCCCTAGCTAAGATTCATGAAGGGTACCTACAGTAAGTTCAGAAGGTGATAAGATTAATCAAGTGGTGAAGAGTACTACAACATCTCATTTAGTCATTTTTATGCAAATTACCAATTATTATTATTATAAGTTACAAAAGTAAATTATTAGAAAAATAACAATTCAGCTTTCTCCTTGGGGAAGAAGAAGCAATGAGTTCATGAGCTCATGGAAGTGAGCTTTCAACTAGCTCTGTGGCATGAATTTTTTTAAGACAATTTTTAAAAAATTGTAAAAATTAAAACTTTGCATCTAAATGCTTTTAACCCTTTTTGAAAGTTGGTTTTGAACCGTAGTATGTCACACAGAGTAAATTTCTTCAAGGAATTTTTAAGTTTGTACACAATGACAAATGATTCAGTTTCATCAGTTTGGATCCAGGTGCATTGCTTCATGGGTACCTACAGTAAGTTCAGAAGGTGATAGAACCTCCTTCTGGATCACAATTCCAAAGAATTTCTTAAATTTTAGCTGGTGTAAAGTATTGGTATGTTGAATCCTGTTGAAACAATACAGCCTCCTATGTCAATTTTTGAATCTATCATAAATATAAACATGGCTAGCATTACTTGAAAACACAGTTGATAGATGGCAGCACTTCTCTGGAGAGTTTCAAGAAAATCTGCACAAATACAAACATGAATTTTTGATCTTGCATTGAAACTACCTTCAAAAGAGTATGAAAGGACTATGTATAAATTCGTACTGCCTTGTTCCCCTACATGAAAAAACAATAAATATATGTGTACGCTTGTGCGTGTGTGTGTGTGTGTGTGCAACCTTGCAAAAATGTTAAATATTAATTTATTCTTATTTTGACCTGATTGCTCAACGTTAGGATGAAATTACTGTCAAAAATATAATCAGAATTTTTAAAAGATGCTAAAATTTTAATTTAAAAAATTATAAAAAAATTCAATTAAAATTTTTTTAAATTAAAATAAAAAACACTAAAAATTTGCAAAAAAAATGTGGTTATCTTTTTTTAATATAGTAATATCCTACATATCTCTTCATTCATCACTCGATACAATTTCTAGAACTGAATTCCAGAGAATTTCAACTTCACAAATTGGACAAAACAGCACACAGGTGTAAACTGCTGCTCCTCTGATTTCAAAGCTATTTTTGTGTTACCATCTATTAAAATTGTATATACTATTAGTTGGAAACAAAAATAAAATGCAGCATATACTGGATGATTTCAAAACAATTTATATGTTAACAGATGAATTATTTGAACTATGTATGAAATGATTGTGGAAAACATAAATTTACCCGTATACTCTAGAAAAGGTTAAAATTGGTTTGTATGAGGGGAGATTGAAAAGTTTCTAGCTTCTCATAGAAGGAATGCTGGAAAGTTCTGAAAATCCATTTATTTTTCAACGTAGCCCACCCCCCCCCCCTTAAGTCAAAGCTTTCTGACATGATCTACTAGAATTCATAACCTGTTCAAATAAAATTCAAAAGATTCTGACTCAAACCAGTTGTTGAGGGCATTGTCAGAATTGTCACTGTCGAATTTTGTCCTTTTTGAGATTTGGAAATAGAAAACGGTTCAATGGAGCCAAATCCGGTGAGTAGAGCAGGTACTGTAATGTTTGTTTGTTATTTGGTTTTTAGGAGCATTAGCAACTAAGGCCATATTGCTCCGGGGATATGTGGTTGTCATTCCCTGACCTTTCCGCATCCTCCGTATTTGGTGGTCACGGGCTCGAACCCCGGTCTAATCAAGAAGCGTGTGCTACGCACTGCTGCTCCTTCCCACTAGGCTACGGAGATGCCAGGTACTGTAATAGCTCGAACCCACGTCACACAAGTGTTGTGTGAGTCACATGTGCTGCGTTCACCAGTGCATTGTCTTGATGCAAGATGACTCCTTTGGTTGATTTCCCACAGCTCTTCAGCTTCAATTCCTCATCAAAACAACTGTTAGTTAGAATAATACTCAGCTTATAGTGGCACCCCGTTTAAGGAAATCAACTATTATCACTCCTGCATCCCAGAAGATGGATGCCATGACTTTTCCAGTCTACTTCTGAACTAAACTTTTTAGGAGAAAAAGTGGGATGTTTCCACTGTTTCGACTGTTCCTTAGGTTCAGGATCGAAGTTATGCATCCACGTTTCATCCATAGTGACATACTGGCCGTAAACCGAGCTTCGTTAGCTTCAAAATGATGCACAATCTCATGACAACACCTCGCCATTTCCCGCTTCTGCAATCAGTGCTTTAGTTGTGGTTGTTATTATTTGGTTTTTAGGAGCATTAGCAACGAAGTCCACATTGCTCCGGGATATGCGGTGGTCATTCCCTGACCTTTCCACATCCTCCGTATTTGGTGGTGACGGGCTCGAACCCCGGTCTAATCAAGAAGTGTGTGCTATGCACTGCTGCTCCTTCCCACCTGGCTACGGAGGCGCCTTAGTGCTTTAGTGACCAACCTCAAAGAAACCTTCCTTCCTAAAACATTCACCGCAATATTGTTAACTCGCTCATGGGAGATGTTGAACATTGTCTCAACATGCTTCAACATTATTCTGTAGTCTTCCTGGATCAGGTCATGAATGGTTTCCACATTTATAAGTGTCGACAGCAACAGGCCTCCCACTGTGGGGTGCATTTTGAACACTGTCTCATGTACACTTATATTCAACAACCCAGTTTTTGACTGTGGCACATAAAGGAGAAGATTTTCTGCATGTCTTCATGAATTTCTATTGGTGATATTCCCTTTAAATTACAGTACTCAATGACTGCACAGTGCTTGATTCTCTCAACAGTTGCAATCTTCATTCACTTACGATACTTCAACACCATCTGTAAAAAGGAATATAATTACAAACCTGAAATTTTCTGAGAACACACAAGAGTCACAGCACAGATTGGCAATGTTGTCTTTCATGAAAACCTTTGTGAACTATACTGGGTTAAAAACTTTTCAACCCTCCCTCATATACACTGAAAGGACAGAATTTATGAGATACCTGGTTCCTAGGCAATGCAACACTGTCGCCCCTCTCACTAGTGGACAAACCCACTGCTTGGCAGGTATATAGGTACACTGCATTCACATGCGATCATTAGCTGCAATAGGTTATGGGAGCTGCCGACCTACCAGAGTCCCATTGCCAACACCATGACACAGGACTCTACCCCTCAACCGGGCGAAAGAACAGTGGCACTGGACTTTGGATGATTGGAGATGGGTCTCCTGCTCCGATGAGTCCCGTTTCCAATTATTTTGAGTGAGCAGGAGGGTGCACAAAGCTATGCACCAGTCATGTCAATAAGGAACTATTCAGGCATATGGACGGTCGGTAATGGTCTGGGGTGTGTTAAATTGGCACACATTGGGAGCTCTGGTACGTCTAGATGCATCTCTGGTTCAGGTCACATTACCATCTTTGCAGGCCATCTACATCCCTTTGTGGTCAATCGTGCACTCACAAGGCAACAGACTCTTTCAGCAGGACAATGCACCTACCCACAGAGCAGTGGTGAATGGAACATGGTTCCAACAGTATTCCACATATTTTATCACCATGGAATGGCCTCCCCATTCACCAGACATTAACACTGTGGAGCATCTTTGGGATGATGTGAAAGGTCCATTTAAGCTTTGTATCCTCCATCCAGGAATATGCCAGAATTATGGGCAGCGGTGCAGCAAGCATGGATGGAAATACCTGTGGAATGCTTTCGTGAACTGGAAGACTCAGTGCCCTGCCGTGTGACTGCCCTTATCCAGGGGGAAAGATAGGCCTACCTGTTACTAGGTAGGTATCCCATGATCTCTGTCCACTCAGTGTAGTATGCTTTGTTTTCTTAACATTGGCTTCCACATCTAATAATCAATGAAATATTGTACTATATGAATCTTGTGGTTATTGTACTATTCAATGTAAATAAATGCAATTTGTAAAACAAGGAAATAAGTTAAAAGTAAAATGAATCACAACCTTACTGATCATTCATTTGTGGCTTACATTTATCTAAATGGTGAAAAATACTGCAAAACAATTTGCTATGAAATATATAGTACAAAGAAATTAAAAATATTGATTAGTTTCTTATTAAAAACATTAAATTAAAGCATAAATGGGTTTGCAAAGTAGAAGAGGGGAAGTCCAGCTGGGAGCAACTGTTTTGTCCAGCTTGACTGGACAAAACAGTTGCTCCCAGACAAGATACACAGCAGCCAAGTGGGCAGGAGCGGGAGTGCAGTAGCACACGCTCTTTGAGTAGACCGGGGTTCAAGCCCCTGACTGCTGAATACGGTCGATCTGCCAACCCGCACTGGACCAGCGTGGCAGATTATGGTCCATTTCCCTCAGCATGAATTGTTGAGGAGGCTCCCATCCTGCAGTGGGTTGATAATGGCTGCACTTTACTTTTTTTTACTAAAACTTGACTTTGTACTAGAACAAAACTAAAACATAAGTGAACAATCATTATGTAATGGAATTAATGATCTACATAAACATGACCTGAAGCTGATATTTAGAGTTTTAGATTGCTCAACATGCAAAAGTTTAAATAAATGATAACTGAACTAAAATGCTTTCTACAGAAAATTATTTTTTGAATATATATTACTAAAAAGAACTTTCATATAATTCTAAGTCCCACAACTTACTTCATCATTCTATTCTTTTCTAAATACAGTAAACCCCCGCTATTTGCGGTATCTGTATTCACGGTTTCGCGTATTCGCGATCGCCGATTTAATATAAAATGAAACCTAAACAAATGTGAATTTTAAAGCACCGTGAACATTTTCCGCCATAAAAAAACATGGGCGTGACTAAAATTATCTTTCCCGGTCAAAACAGCGTTCAGTGGGTGGGGGGTGAGGGATGACAAAATCGCGAGTGTGGATGTTTCTCGCTAATCCTTGTTCAGTATGTGTTATGTGCTTGTCGTGGAAGGTTTCGTCGTTTGTTTTTAATTTATACGCTTATAAATTGAATAAATTTATCAATTTATACATTGATATGCTTACAAAATTGATAAATCTACCATTTTGTAGTGTAAAACAGACTTTCTCGAGTGTGTTAACGGAAGAAAGTGACTTTATTGTGGACAAGTTCTTTCTAACCCCTACAAAAATATGGCTACGAATAACAAGGGAAATGTGAGAAGATCAAAGGTGATGACATTAGCGAATAAAATTGAGTTATTAAATAAAATTTCTAATGGTGAAAGTGTCTCCTGAGTGGCAAAACATAAAATCAATGAGTCAACGGTACGATCAATCAAGAAATCGGAAGAAAAAAATTCGCCGTAGTGTCCGTGAAAACGTGCTAATTGCTTCAAAAATTTGCTCTGTAACTCGTGATGTTAAATTAGAAAAAATGGAAAAGGCTTTAAATCTGTGGATAGAAGACCGAACTCAAAATAAAATTCCGTTAAGTTCACTCATCGTTCGTGAAAAGGCAAAACTCCTTTATCAACACTTTAGCGAAACTGGTGATAGCACTGGTGGGATAAGTTTTTTTTGCTAGCAAAGGAGCTGGTTTGAAAGATTTGTTTGACATTTCTAATAAATATTACATTTAATATTAAATTGTTTCTTATTTTCATTTTGATGCCATATGCTTGCATATCACTATGTACTGTTGTTGTTGTTGTTGTTGTTATTATTTGGTTTTTAGGAGCATTAGCAACTAAGGCCATATTGCTCCAGGATATGCGGTGGTCATTCCCTGACCTTACGGCATCCTCCGTATTTGGTGGTGACGGGCTCAAACCCCGGTCTAATCAAGAAGCGTGTGCTACGCACTGCTGCTCCTTCCCACCTGGCTACAGAGGCGCTCTATGTACTGTCTATGTACATAGTCATATTATGAAGGTACATATAATACATACATAGACACAATTTTAGACTAGTTTTTCTTATACATTTCATACTTTGGAACGGAACCCCTTTATTACTATGGGTGCCATAACTCAGTATTCGCATTTTCGGTATTCGCAACATTTCTCAGGAATGTAACCCCCGCGAATAGTGGGGGTTTACTGTACATAATTAAAACTGTTTATATAAAACATACCTCTGAGGACCCTGTGGTCCTCCAAAGCCATGTCCATGCAAAATCCCAATTTCTGGTGAAATAGCAGCACCCCATCCACCTGGATGACCTCCTATCATACCACCTCCACCACCACCACCATGGTATGCCATGTCATAGCCACTATACCCTCGGTCATCCCTAGTAAAGAAATAGTAAAAATATTCATTATGATGAAACACATACACAAATGCACACCATTTTGGACACCATTTTATTTACATAGTAAAAATCTCAGTATTTTCAGCACAATAGGTCATCTCAGCACATCTAATAAAAATAAAAATTAAAGACTAAAGTTTTCAATGATTGTGAAATCAAGTACAGTCAAACTTGGTTATAATGAGCACAGAAATAATGAGATTATGGCTGTAACGAGCAAAAATCCATAATGATTTTAATTTATGCGTATTCCCATACAATCACTCACTGTTAAAACGAGCATACTACACGGATATACCGTACAAATTTTGGTAACTATGCAAACATTCTCAATTGCTCAGGTAGTCGAAAAAACCTAATTCTTGGAATAGACAAAAATGAAAAGGGCGACTTAGCTTTTATGACCACCCGCATTGAATTAGCGACTGGTTTATGACCTTGTCCTTTCAAGGACAGGGGCTCTATAATGGTGCATTGGCATTCTGATTGTTGCATTACCCTATTTACAGATTGCTTTGTATTCACTGAACCATAAATTTATTTTGAGAAATCTAAGAAGTCAAGATGGTATGTGACAGCCAAATTCTCTGCTTGAACCTTCACAATGGTGGGACTGTTAGTAACCCTGGGTATAACCCCCATGCACAAGCACACTGTGGTGACCACCCAGGTGTGAACCACTGTAGCAGGGGTGGAGGTGTGGCGCCCACACCACACGGAGAAATGACACCCCTCTGTGTTACCAGGCAATACTAGGTGGTATATGACTCTGATCGATCGGTGCAATACTACCACTTTGATTATTGGAGGCGTGAAGTGGTGGAACCCAAGTTTAGTCTGCATAGCTAAGTTCCGATCAGCCCTTCCCCATCTCTTCCATCATCGCTCACTGAGGGTAATGGTAGATGGCTCTGTCTTCTAACTTCTCCACTAATGCTGGTGTCCCCCAAGGTTCAGTTCTTTCCACCACTCTTTTCCTCTTGTATATTAATGACCTTCTTCCACTGACCAGAAATCTTATCCACAGTTTGGCTGATGACAGCACATCACATTCCACTTTCCAGTTTGAAAAACCTTTCCTTGCGCAATCAGCTTCAACTTCTCGAATATCCGCTACTGATTCCATAAATGCCAATCTCCAGGTAATTCTCCAGTGGGGCAAAGACAACTTAGTTGATTTCAATCCTTCTAAAACTCAGCCTTGTCTTATATCTTGCAAAAAGTATTCTTCCATTCCTATGCTTATCTTTGGTGACGCTCCGATTTCTGGGCAAAATGATATATCTCTTTTGGGGATTACCCTGACTTCTAATCTCTCTTGGCACAAGCACATACAAATATTGATTCCTCTGTATCTAAAAAACTTGGTTTTCATCTTCTGCTCTCAGTGTTACTTTTCTTCCAAACAGCTGTTCACTATGTACAAATTGCAAATCTGCTCTACCATGGAATATTGTTCCCACATATGTGGCAGTGCCCCCAAAACCTCTCTCTGGCTTCTAGATTCCATTCAGAAGAGGGCAGTTAGGTTAACTGATGACTCAACTCTAACAGAATCTCTCCACTCTCTGTCTCATAGAGGTACTGTTTCTGCTGCATGCCTTTTCTACAGATACTTTCATGGGCACTGCTCTTCTGAATTGGCTTCTATAATTCCTGCTCTCTCTCTTTCAAAACATTCTGAACACGTGCCACCACCAGCCAACTCCATTTACTGTGCAACTTCAAACTCATGGAACCAACTTTTCATCTTCCTTGTTTATTCATTCAACTGCCGTTTTCTGGAACAACCTTCCTTCATACATATTTCCTGAAAATTGCAGTCTTCAGAAGTTCAAGTCTAATGTCAACAAATATCTTCTTTCGTCTTCTCAACCTCCAACCGATGCACGGTACTAAGTACTATAGGTTCTAATACCTCTTATGTTTGGTTAGGTTTTCATAAATGGAGTGCTGGAGTGCTTCATAAGAAATCCTTGAATGAAGTACTGAGCATGCCGGGACATTGTCATGATGCAAGTGTCCATTCTAGAATTCCACTTTTCTGTCCATTTATCAAAAAAAAAAAAAAAAAAAAGCATTGCACAATCACTGCTGTGGGAAATGTTTGTAATATTCCTGGTTCACTGTTTGTACATGTGGGATAAATTTATAATGAACAATGTTCTCAGAGTAAAAAAAATACAATATGGATAACCTTCAAATTTGATCAAGATTGTCTTACTTTTTTGGGCCTTGGAAAAGATACAAAAAATTCATTTGTATAGCTGTACAATATACAGTTGATGAATAATATTTTATGTATTCAACAAAAATAAAGTAATAATTAATTTCTTAACCTGTAACTATTATTCTACCTCCCTATTCCACTAAAGAAAACCCAAAAAGAAGCGCATCAATATGTGCCACCCACAACTATCAGTACAAGCATTCAAACAAATTTTTTAATGCAATGAAATGTTCAATTATCACAAGTTTAAAGTATCTGTGTTTTTAAAAACCCTTTCTTGAGAGGAAACACTTCTGGGTTAACAACAATTAATGCTTCTTGTGGTATAATACTCAAAATCCATACAAGAATGCCACATGCCTATGAAGCACTTTTTTGCATGAAGTCTTATTAACAACTCCCCACCACAAGCGTGTGTGTGTGTTCCTTTGAACACAAACATGCTTATACATTTAAACTCATTTAAACCTGCATGTTATGTAGGCTCAAAAATTCAGAATAACTTACTAGAAAAAATACCATTCCTTTTACTTAAAATTGACTAACTAGAACTCTGATGGAAAACACCTTTAAATCAGGTGTACATTACACAGCAATCTAGGGCAGCATTTCGCAAACTGTGTTTTGTAAAACACTAGTGTTCCATGAAAAATCGTAATTAATAATTAAAAAAATAAATAAATTTTGCATATTTGTAGAGTACACCACTTTTGTATCATTATAATTTTTAACATTTTTTTTTTTTTTTTGGTTATTAATATACTGGCATAGACTAATAATCAAATAGGCCGGGAAACACTATTTTGGTGGGCTTTTGCACAGAAGTATGCGTAGACTAATGATCTACAAAAAAGTAGCAATGTAGTGATCTTATATGCCATTTTTATGCGATTTAGTTTGGAGTACATGGGTTGAAGGAGAGGGGGAAGTGAACCGATATCATAACTAAACTCACTTCCTTGTATAAATTTTTTTTGATAATTATCAGTATTTCAAAATATTATTATTAAAATAAATGACCATGGATCTGTCGTTGAAAAAAGGAACTTTAAAACAAGAAGCCAGTCCTTCTAGTATGGCAACTGTGGTCGATGAAAACAAACACAATATTGTCACACTTCAAAGTAAGGATGAACAATCACAGCCTTTTGTTCCCCAAAAATATGAAGTGAAAATAAAAGACCAAAACGAAAGTATGATGACAGTTATTTGAATTTTGGCTTTACATGTTTGGAAATAAAGATGCTCCTGGTGCACAGTGTGTCATAATTAATAAAATATTAGCAAACAGTTCTTTGGCTTCCGCCAAACTTGTGTTCCGTAAATATATTGTGAAATGAAAAGTGTTCAGTGACTAAAAAAGTTTAGGAAGCGCTGAAAATGATGATCTAGGGCACGGTAGTACAAATAGTCCTCCTAGACTATGAGCCTTCCTCCATTGACTGTTCCTCTAGGTATTCCTCCTAGACTATGAGCCTTCCTCCATTGACTGTTCCTCTAGGTATTCCTATTTCTTGTTAAGCCCTGCTAAGTAAGGTCCCCCTCTTTATTCTAATGTTTATTTGTCACCAGTGAAATATACTTTCTTACTGATCTGCCTATAGGTCCATTACTATTTTTTTTCCCTCTAAATATCTGTTTAGTTAATCTCCATTCCCTCATCCTTTCTACGTGGCCATAACATCTGAAGTTGAGTTTGCTTTATATTATTTGGAGTATATTATTTAATGGAGTATATTTTTTTACCCCATCTGTAATAAGGTCTTGCCCCTACTTCTATCTGTTACTTTCATTATTTTGTTTAAAACTTTCATCCTAATGATTCTATTTTCTGATCAATCTCTGTATTTCATTACCCAAGAGAGAGAGGAGAGTCGCTGTGGTCGCAGAAGTGTAGTGACGCATCTACACGAAGCTCCACTTGATGTAAACGGCGGACGACGATATTGCGCGATCTTCGATTTAGGCAAGTATTACAACATGGATTTTTCAGGTTTGAAGAGTATCACAGAAGAAGGTAAGTAAATTATGTCCGGCAAGAATAGTTTTTTTGTGATTGTATTTGCCTATTTCTGCTCTTTTGAGAGTGTTTTTGTTCAGCACGATCGCTACAGCTTCAGCGGTAGCGAGCCCACTGGCAAGCCACTGATTTGAGTACATCTCAAAAGTCCAAAAATTTGAATATATTATACTTCAAACTGCTTGTGATAAGATTATTTTGTATGGAAAATATAATACTACTGACAGAATTAACTTATACTTAGTTTATAAGATAGTTTTCTTTGTCTACTGGCGTTTCCCGCCAAAACTGGAAAATCGCAATTTCTGATTTCTTGTGAGCCTACACTGGAAATAAGTACCTTAAACCACTACTTAAAATGTCAGAAATTGACTTATTGCTACGAAAGTGAATTTAATGCAGAAATTATGGCTGAAAAATCAAATAATGACAAAATTCTGGACAATGACTTAAAAGACTCCTCTGAAAAAGAAGCTAGAGTGCTCAGGGAGAAAGCCCCTGTTAATGAGGAAAATGGTAATGAACTGGATAGCTGGCCTCCTCAGTATTAAGAAGGGCAGGAAAGGAAAAAATCAAGAAACTATAGAAATTCCAGAGATGCAACAAAAGACAGAAGAAGAACTAAAACTAGACTACCTAACAAATTTGACTGACCCTATCAAACAGGAAAAGGAAACCAGAATGTATCTAGAAGAATATATGCACAAGCAAACCAGCAGGATTACTTCTGTAATTAGGCTGCAGATAGTGAACTGTTGGTCACTGCTTGAGCAGCACCTGATTGAATTAAACACAGAGAACCAAGTGTTAAAATCAAAATTAGAGGTTACAACTGAGGAGAAGAACAACTATAAAACAATGAACACATTAATCTATGCCCAATGTGCAAAGGTTAATGGCAAACAGGACATAACTAAAGCAAAACAAATAGCTACTAAGCAATCTAATATAAACAAGGAAAGCAACATTACTATTCTGAACGCAAAAAGTGACTCTACTCATAAAACCAGTGAGGCAGTTAAGGACACAGTGGTAACAAAGCTGAGGCCTCATCTGAGAGAAATAAAGATAAACAACATGTGGAAAATCAGGAATAATGGAGTCCTGATCGAGGTAGCAAAGAAGATCTAGGAAAAATAAAACCCATCCTGAGATGGAAAAACTGGGCTTGCTCCCTGAAAAACCAAAAGGGAAAAATCCTAATATTATAATCTTTAATGTACCTGTGTCAGTAATAGAAAAAGAATTCATGATGGATATCTACTTCAAAAACTTTAACATTGAAATGACAATAGATGAATTCGCTGCTGAAAAGAGCAACAAAAAACAAAAGAAATGGACAACTCAACATAATTGCAGAAATTACACCAAAAATTTGGAAGTTATTGCAGGTACAACAGAGAATCTATGCTGGCTGGACCAGTCATAGATTTAGAGAACACTTCCCTATCCAAAGTTGCTTTAACTGCCATAAATATGGTAACATTGCCAGAGACTGCAGTCAGAAAGAACCTGTTTGTGGTCACTGTGCAGTAACTGGCCATGGCTTCTACAGGGATGGGATACACTTAAATAGAAAGGGTGCAAGAATTTTTGCTGATGCTGTCGAGGCAGTGTTAGGTGGGTCGGAAAACTGCTAGTTGGGGGGGGATACAAGGACTAATAGATTAACAGTAGCCACTGGCAGAGGTGGAAGTGATTCTTGCACTGCTTCTATTGAAATGAGCAGAAGCCTGGAAAACAAGATGCAGGATATTTCAGAGACTGCTGGTAGTCACTGCGGTACAAGTAAACACATGGATTGTGTTAGGGTAGCTAAGAATAGAAACAGGTGCATGTATACCTGCGTTTACACCAATGCTAGGAGTTTGGTAAATAAATTTGATGAATTTGAGGTATTGCTCAAAACATCAAAGGCAGATATTGTTGGGATATCAGAGACGTGGTGTCACACAGATATAAGTAATGCGGAACTGGAATTTGGGGAATACAATGTGTATAGAAAGGATAGACAGGACAGGAGGGGGGGAGGGGTTATGCTATTAATTAAGAAACACAAAGTCCAAGGAAGTGAAGCCAGTCGACATCGATGGACAGGGCAGTGTCGAGTCAGTTTGGTGTGACATAAGCATAGGGAAATCAAAACTGAGAGTAGGAGTGTGCTATAGGCCTAATGACTCTGATGAGTATAATAAGATATTGTACAGGGAAATAGAGTGGGCCAGTAAATCAGAGAGTCTTATAATGGGGGATTTTAATTTCCCAGATATTGACTGGAATTTGTGGGTTGGTCACTCGCACACTAGCAAGGCTTTTGTGGATTTATTGGATGATTGTTTTCTACATCAGCATGTTCGGGAGGCAACTAGAGGGAGTAATACTCTTGATTTGATTATCAGTAGTGATTCTTCATGCATTAAGAATCTGCAGATAAATGAACCACTAGGTGGCAGTGATCACAGTGTGTTGAAGTGGGATTTACTCAAGGAGGTAACTACCATCAGAGGTAAAGGGAAGGGTTTTTGTTTTCGTAAAGGCGACTATGATGGTCTGAGACAGTATTTAAATTCTATACAGTGGGACCAACTGATGATGTTACCAACAGCCTGGAATTTGTGGGTTGGTCACTCGCACACTAGCAAGGCTTTTGTGGATTTATTGGATGATTGTTTTCTACATCAGCATGTTCGGGAGGCAACTAGAGGGAGTAATACTCTTGATTTGATTATCAGTAGTGATTCTTCATGCATTAAGAATCTGCAGATAAATGAACCACTAGGTGGCAGTGATCACAGTGTGTTGAAGTGGGATTTACTCAAGGAGGTAACTACCATCAGAGGTAAAGGGAAGGGTTTTTGTTTTCGTAAAGGCGACTATGATGGTCTGAGACAGTATTTAAATTCTATACAGTGGGAACAACTGATGATGTTACCAACAGCAAACTCAAAATGGGAAGCATTCAAGGAACTAATCTTGGAGGCTACCAGGCTTTACATACCAACTAAGAAATATTGTTCAAGGTTTAGGCCTAAATGGTTGTCAGATGAATTAATGAGACATGTGGCAGAGAAGAAAAATGCATGGGATACATACAAATTAATGGGTGACATGGAAGCCTATGATATATATAAGTTGGTCTGTAACCAAGTCACAAAGGAGATTAGGCAGGCAAAGGCAGACTACGAAAAATCCTTAGCAAAGGATGCAAAGAAAAACAGAAAAGAGTTCTTTACATATTTGAACTCGAGAAGGAAAGGGATGAATCAGATTGGTCCACTGGATATTGATGGTTCAACAGTTGAGGATCCTGCTCAGGTGGCTAACAATCTAAACGAGTATTTTGCATCTACATTCACGCATGAGGAGTTATTCAGGAAGGAGAATGATGTAGGTAAAGTAAACATTGGCAGTGAGCTGGATGGTTTTGTAATAACTGAGAGGAAAGTGGAGGAGAGATTGTTGAGGATAAACATAAAAAAGGCACCTGGGGTGGATGGGATCTATCCAGTTATATTAAAGGAGGCAGCAAAGGAAGTATGCAAACCCCTAGCCATAATTATGAGAGCTTCTTTAGACTCAGGGGAGGTACCCATAGACTGGAGATGTGCAAATGTAACCCCAATTCACAAAGGAGGATCAAAGGCTGACACAAGTAATTATAGACCTGTTAGTGTAACTTCTGTTCCAGGTAAATTAATGGAGGCACTGGTTAAAGAAGCACTGCAGGATCATCTAGACAAGAATTCAGTTATAGCTCAGACGCAGCATGGTTTTGTTAAGGGCAGGTCTTGCCTGACCAATTTGATTGGATACTATGATGTAGTCACAAAAGAACTGGATGCAGGGAATAACTTTGATATTATATATTTGGATCTTAGAAAGGCTTTTGATACTGTTGCACATGGAAGACTGCTGCACAAATTGGAGCAGTGTGGCACTGGAGGCAAATTGCTGCTATGGATAAGGGGTTGGTTGAGTGGCAGAAGACAGAGAGTGGTAATCAATGGACACTGCTCAACGTGGACTAATGTTATTAGTGGAGTTCCTCAAGGTTCAGTGTTGGGTCCGTTGTTGTTTTCGGTGTTTATGAATGATATTGATGATGGGATATCAAGTTTAATGTCCAAGTTTGCAGATGATACAAAGGTTGGCAGGGTCGTTAAGGACACTACTGACGCTATGCTGCTGCAGCAGGATCTGGAAAGGTTGAACAGATGGGCTGAGAGGTGGCAAATGAAGTTTAACATTGACAAATGTAAAGTACTACATATGGGAAACAGTAACCCCAGAGCAACGTATCAACTCTGCGGTACTACACTGACAGTGGTGGAGAATGAAAAGGACCTGGGGGTAATTGTGCAGGCAGATATGAAGTTCTCTGAGCAGTGCAGACGAGCTGCAAGAGTAGCTCATGGTGTCTTGTCAATGATATACAGGAATTTTTCTAGCAGGGATAAGGAGGTGATTATTCCCTTGTATAAGGCAATGGTTAGGCCACATCTTGAGTACTGTATACAGGTCTGGAGGCCTCATTTCAAGAAGGATGTAGAACTGCTGGAACGGGTACAGAGAAGGGCAACAAGATTAGTGAATGGAACAAAGGGTTGCTCTTACGAAGAAAGGCTTAAGTTTTGCAAATTACAGAGTCTGGAGACTAGGCACCGGCGAGGTGATCTGATAGAGGTGTATAAGGCTTTGAATGGTTTGAGCATGCTCAATGCCAATGGGATTCTTCATCTTGCTCAGAATAATCACCTCAGAGGGCATAAATTCAAATTGAGGAAGGACGGATGTCGGATAGATGTGCGGAAATTTGCCTTTGGCCAGCGGGTGGTTGGTTGGTGGAACCGACTTCCATCACTTGTTGTAGAAGTTGATAGCCTAAACAAATTTAAAGCTCAACTGGACAGGTATTTCGAACGAACAGAGGGGTGAAATGGGAGCGGGGTTTTTTTTTTTTTTTTTTGGCTGATGCTGAATAAGCTTGCTTTCTTGCATCATATGCCTCTACTAATGCTAATGCTAATGTAATGATTACAAAAATTGCAAAAATAAGTCTCAGCAGCCAAAATGTGTTACCTGCAAGGCAGCACGGCTGACTGACTATACACATAGCATCAGGGATGATAAATGCCCCAGTTATAAAAAAATGGCAAAACTTATTCAATCTAGAACCAACTATGGGCCAGATTGAAAACATAAATGTGACCAGGGCTCTAAATCTTGTCCAATTGAATGCTTAAAGAGCAAGAGCCATTGTAGATCAGATCAAACTCAAATTGGAAGAAAATAATATAGATATCTTGGTACTCCAGGAACTCTACACACATATGGGTAGGGTTCAGGGATACCCAAGAGGGTATAAAATAATAGAATACACCTCAGGTGTCCCTTCTACAGCAATAGTAGTTAAAAATACTGACCTTACAGTCACAAAGGTGGGTCACCTCTGCTCCCCAGTGGGAGTGTGTGCCCATATCAGTGCTGTTGGACAGTTTTACATTATTTCACTATATTCCAGACCAGGTGAAGATATAAATCCAACTATTGAATACCTACAAGTAGTCACAAACTTGCTACCTACTGCAAATATCATAGTGTGTGCTGATATCAACTGCCGGTCAGCCTTATGGCATAGCTGTACGGAAGACAGAGCAGGCACCCACAATGGCCAGATACTTTCAGACTATATAGCCACCTCATCCTTTCAAGTGCTAAACCAACCAAATAACCTCCCAACTTTTAGCAGTACCATGTGGGAGAGTGACATTGATGTTATTCTTGCCACCAATTCAATAGCTTATAAAATCACAGACTGGTGTGTCTAGCCAGCCTGGACCACATCAGATCACAGAGCCATTTCCTTCAAACTAAACAGGCAATTACAAACAACCCAACACTCCCTGTTGGATATCAAAAGGTATAACCTTAAAAAGGAAAACTGGCAGATTTTTGCAGAACATACAGCAGCTGAGCTGCAAAAACAGGAAAATGAGTGGTCTAGATCAGGCAACTGTAGCCCGGACGAGCAAGCACTAACTATGACAAACATTTTAACAAAAACAGCAACCCTGTCTATCCCACGGAAAAAACCGAGAAAGCAGACAGTTCCCTGGTGGTGCCCCAAACTGACTATACTCAGAAGTAGGGTACACAAGGCGAGGAGACATTTTCAAAGAGCCAGAACATCTTGGCCACAAAATGAGGTGGATGCACTGAGAGATTCTTATAGAACTCTCGGGAATCAGTATACAGCCCTCACAAGAGAGAAGAAAAAGGAATGCTGGAGGCACTTGGTGGGAACTACTGGAAACAATAACCCTTGGGGAGTTGTCTACAGAATAGTGACCAACAAGCTGCCAAGTCTTAGAAACTACTTTCAAACCAGATGGAACCCCAACTCTGTGTTGGGTGGATTCTGTAAATAACATCCTAGACAGTATCATTCAGACTGAAACTGGAAATCATTCCCCCACCCAGCTAGACATTATAAAAGAAAACACTGAATATGACAATGCCAATATTGAACCCCTGTTCACTATACAAGACTTAGAAATAGCACTATCTAAAACCAAAAACAATAAATGCCCAGGTTTTGACCTCTTAGAGGTTGAGATTATCAAAAAATTAGCGGAAATAGCACCAGATAAATTAATAGCACTATATAATAACTGTATGATAGAAGGTATATTCCCAAAAATATGGAAACAAGCTGTGTTAAGATTAATCCTCAAAAACCCTGAAAAACTCCCTACTGATCCCAAATCATATAGACCAATAGCCCTACTCCCTGTACTAGGGAAAATACATGAAAGACTAATATATAGCAGATTAGCTCAATATTACACAGAAGCAGGTTTGCATTCCAACAATCAGTATGGTTTTAAGCAGGGCAATTCTACGGAGGATGCCATGCACCACCTACTGACAACAGTTAAAAACAGAGGAGAAATATATGCTGGCAATCTCCATTGACTTTGCTGGGGCATCTGACTCACTCTGGTGGCCTAGTATCCTTAGGAGACTTTGCCAGGCAAATGCCCCACAAAACCTCTATAAGGTAATAAACAGCTACCTTACAGACAGAAGTGTCTCAGTACGCACAAGGTTCCAGGAATTGACACGCCCTGTGAATAAAGGCTGCCCGCAGGGTTCAATCCGCAGGTTTCAGGTGGTAGATGACTTTCATCAACCAGTGAAATACCACCACTTTGCTTATTGGAGGCTTGAAGTGGTGAAACCCATGTTTAGTCTCTAGAGCAAAGTTTCTGGCATCCCCCCTCTCCCCATACTTCTCCTTCAACCCATGCACGGTACTAAGTACTATAGGTTTTGATACCTTTCGTGTTTGGGGTTTTCATTAAAAAAAAAAAAAAAAAAAATCCTTGGCCCTTTCTTTTGGAACATTGTTCTGGATGAATTTCTGGCCTTGGATCTGGGCCCCGTGGAAAGCCTGGCCTTTACAGATGACATGATTTTCCTTGTAAAAGGTAACTCATGAGTGGCTGTAGAGCGAAGATCCAATGCCGCCCTCTTGCAGCTGCAGGAGTGGGCACAAATGTACATGCTCAAAATATCACCTGAAAAAAACCAAACAAATACTTCTAAAAGGCAATTTGGACATAAGAAGATGTCCACAAATCAAAATTAACACAACCACTATAAAAATGGTAACAGAACTAAAATATCTTGGAGTGGTCTTTGATTCCAAATTAACTTTTTACCCACATTTGATCTACTTGGCGAAGAAAGTTAGAAATTATGCAGGTATGATTGCCAGGATCAGTCGAGCAGACTTGGGACTCAAAAGAAAGACCCCGGCAATCATATACTGTGCAATGTTCCTACCTGTTATCACCTATGGAGCTGGTGTGTGGTTCATCCGCTCGGCCATAGTAAGAAATAGGAATAAATTAGAATCAATACAAAGGACAATACTACTCACTATTACCAGAGCAGGTCGCACAGTAAGCACACCTGCACTACAGTTGCTGGCTGGAACTCTCCCACTTTACCTGGAAGTAGCCAAAAGAGGCTTATATTATAGATTTAAAAAGGGCATACCCACAGAATTTCTGGGGATAGCCCTTGATACAACCAACACCTTCAATGATGAAAGAAAAAGAATAGCCACAAAGCTCCACGAGCTAAGGCAAACAAAGTGGGAGCAGGAAACCAGAGGTCTGGTTACCAAATGGTTTCTGCCACGGGTGTCAATGGTTAGCCCAAAGCCACCTAAGTGGTATGCCCCTGGACTTTTTACAACATTTATATTGACAGGTCACGGCTCCCTAAAGGCGAAACTAACCTCCTTAGGCTTGACCGATGACCCAAACTACACCTGTGGCGAAAGTGAAGACTGGGCACACATTCTATATGAATGTACAATATATAGCATCCCCAGAACTGAGCTAATAGCACAGATGGGTCCCCTTCCCATGGGAGAAGTTTTTTTTTTTTTTTTTTTAGTTAGTTGTTGGTGCATCATCGGCTTCTGTGGCCATAATGCACCTCCCAAGGTTTTTGCAGTACTGTGATCCAAGCCTGAGGCGGGATTCGAACCCGCAACCTTTGGGTTGCCAGGCAAGCACTTGACCCACCCGGCTAGCCCGGTTGGCCCAGGGGGAGAAGAACATCTGTTCATCATAGAAGAGCAAAATTATAAAGCTTTTACATCTTTCACACAGAAAGTATTCGAAATGCACAGAGCAATGCAAAGAATGGCAATTCAGCTCCCCCCCCAGCAATTAAACAATAATAAAATTGCCCGTTTCCTACCATGCCCAGACGATGACTTAAAAACTGTTAGGATAGCAGTATTCTGCACCCTGGCAGAAACCTTACATAACAAAACTCCCCAGGACTACCCTGCCATGTGTAGGAACCTGGAGCCCCACACCAAATAAGTAACCATGTAGGGGAGGGAGATGTATGGGCAGCCAGGGAAGCAGATTAACTGAAAAATATCAGTAAGCTAGTAGCAAGGGGATACAATATAGAATGAATGAATGAAAATGAAAGATAGAATAAATAGGCTGGGCACTGAGTGAACTAGAAATTATGGTAAAAGGGAATAAATGGCAGTTTTGGTGAAAGAAAGAGTGACCTAGCATGAGGGAAAGAGAGAGTGAATGAGAATGAGTGGAAGAGCAAATGTAATTGGCCGAAAGAATACAAAGTTAAAAATAACTTACATTACTTTATATATACTGTACCAACAAACATTTACTAACCACATAAACACTACCACTGCATTCTTCCCTGGCCTGAAAAAAAAAAACTTGCACCACAACTGAAGAATAACAGTAAGTTGCGGTGCCCAGAGAGTGCAGTACAGAAAGTAAGAGATGGATAAATGAGATGAGAGCTAGAAGAATGAATAAAAGTGCAAGCGTGTGAGAAAAAGAACACAAACCATAAAGGCTACAGTTAAGTAAACACTAACCCTAGTTTTAATTAGTATTTAAATTTACACTACACATCACGGCATCCCCTCCAAGTGTGTGAGAAAAAGATGAGTTGAGTAAAAAAAAAAATAATAATAATCGTAAGTTATTGCCACAGCACCACTGTACTATATAAAAGCAAAGCAGTTTGTTTTGTTGGTTTTTAGGAGCATTAGCAACTAAGGCCATATTGCTCCAGGATATGCGGTGGTCATTCCTTGACCTTTCCACATCCTCTGTATTTGGTGGTGACCGGCTCGAACCCCGGTCTAATCAAGAAGCGTGTGCTGCGCACTGCTGCTCCTTCCCACCTGGCTACGGAGGCGCCCAAGCAAAGCAGTCTCTTCATAATCATACAGTAGATGTTTTCCTGGACTACAGCAGCAATGCCAACAACACTGCAGGAAAAGGCGCTATTAGTGAAGCTGTACTATCAGAACAGCAACAATGCAGCTGCGGCTATCAGAGAATTCTGGCATCAGAAGCATATAAGGCATGGACCTATGACTTGTTTGTGCTGTCCACAGAATAATTGTGAAATTTGAAGCGACAGAACATCTTGGTGTTCAGTCAGGTAGAGGTTGAAAACAAGTGGAGTCCTCTCGTGTTGAAGATGTGGCTATGGCTGTCATGGATTTATCAAGTCAATCTCCATGTGGTAGTGCAAGTGTGCCAGCTGTTTCTCATGAAGTGGACATGCCGTATTTCACTGTAAGGCTAGTAATGCGTCAACGTTGTGGTACTATCCTTACAAGATGCACATGCTACAGCAGCTAAAGCATGGTGATGCAGATATTTGTTTCACATATGCACTTCAGTGACAGTGCATATCACTTGGCCATGGAACATCCTTTGGAGTGATGAAGCCCACTTCTGCTTAAATGGACAAGTGAATACGCACAACTGTCGCATTTGGGCAACAGAAAATCCTCGAGTTATCCAAGAGGTCCTGTTGCATTCTCCAAAAGTGACAGTGTGGTGTGGATTTACGGCCACATTCATGATTGGGCCATATTTTTTGGAACAGGTAACACCGACTGGACCCTGCACCTGTTCCATCGATATTATGAAATGTTGGAAAATTTCGCAATACCAGAGCTGCAACAACGTGGGTGCCTTCAGGATATCATATTCATGCAAGATGGTGCGCCACCCAACATCCACCACTGTGTCCAAAGATTGATAAGGCAACGCACTTTATAGACGAAAGGGTC
Organism: Mastigoproctus giganteus; assembly: GCF_048544385.1. Classification (NCBI taxonomy): domain Eukaryota; kingdom Metazoa; phylum Arthropoda; class Arachnida; order Uropygi; family Thelyphonidae; genus Mastigoproctus; species Mastigoproctus giganteus. The sequence continues at coordinate 52,706,407 of NC_143586.1, read as the reverse complement.
ATCAGCTGTTGTTTCCAGACTTCTTCGCCACCCTTCACCCCATGCGACTTCTGGTTGTGGTTTTTTGAAGAACCAAGTGTATCAGGAAGGATGTCAAACTCTAGCAGATCTGAAGGACAGCATTAGACGCCATGTGCTGGCTATTCCAGTTGACATTTTACATTCTGCTGTAGAAAATGCTGTTCTTCGAATGGAAACTGTTGTTGGCCAAAATGGAGGACACATTGAACAATTGTAGCACTGTTCAACTGATTTGTATTGCCACAGTGCCATGACAAATTTTGTAACTAATTTTTTTCCCCAATAAATGGCGAGTGCATTCTTTATTGTACCTGTTGTCCAAATTTCTCTTCAGTACGAGCCTTAGAACTCGCTCCAGAGCCCTCTCTACATAGGGATATTTTAATTTTAACAACACGTATATTTACATTACAGCACCGAAGTTCTGCTTTATGTAATTTGCTTGTGAAAACTGTAAATTAAACATTTAATTACTGAAATTGTACTTATCTGTTAATCTAATAATCCAATATATTTCTAGAAAGAATTAATGTTCAGTTGTATGTAATTTCTCTTGTAAATGCTTATTTTGACTGTTCCAAAAAAAAAAAAAAAAAGAGAAACTATAAAGACCACCAATGAGGTGTTGAAGCACAAATGGCTGCTCACAGCATCCAGTGGTCACAATATTGTATTAAAGAGAATATGCACATAACAGTGTTACTGATTTTCAAATGTTGTATCTAGGGAAGAATGATAAACAGAGAAAGAATATGACTGGATGTAAAAGACAGTCCAACAAAAGGCTATAATTTATTTTGTTATTTTGTGAGAAGTTTAATGGTGTGACATGCAACAAGTCTGTATATTTTTTGCCAGATGTTCCTCACATCTTTATTGTGTAATTTCCTGAAGTCATCACTGCAACAGGAATATATTTGGATTAAACATTGGCAAATATGCTGCCCACATAACTTTCTATCTCTTTGGTTCTTTGGAACTGCTACTGAAAGAAAACTAGAAAAAATAATTTTGCATTTTCCTTTAATTTTTTAGTAAGATGCTCTAAATGTTATTTTGTGACAATTTGATTTGAGTTGTAATCACACATTTAAAAGTGGAACTCCCAAGGATTGAATATCCTCTCTTGTTACACATTTAGATTTATACACAAAGGGTTGACAATTCTGGAGCATTCATCTGTCAACAAGGTTGTTCTATCTTATTTATTCTGCTGCATCTCAATCTAGTTCTTGTGCTTGCATACTGAATCCTGATTCAGTAATCCAGATGTTCTCTGGACATTATCATGAGTTTCCTTGAACCTCTTAAGAGGTTGCAGACAACTTCCGGTTGGCCTGATGTTCATCTGGTTAGTATTATACACAACAGAGTGCAAGGCAAAGCCAGGTTCTCTCTTATATTCCTCACCAAATGAACACTGATTCATATTCTGTAATGAAGGAAGCATTCATTAAAGAATTTTTTTAGAAAAGAGATGCTGGCATTGGCTACGCCTAGATTCTTAGCCAAAAGCAGCACCCTAAGGAGATATCTTCACATTTTGCCAACAGAATTATGTTACTGATGCAAAAAGTAGAACCTTTTGATGCATATGCTGAATTTGGTCAGACATTAATATATCAATACTACACAATGACAACTAAATAAGATGATGCACCATTTAGAGGACTGTTAACTGGTCAGTATAACAAACAATTGTTGCAAATAAAACTCCCCAGCACCAAAATCCTTCATTTACAGTAGAATATTCATTGATTTTAATCTGCTTTTGGCTGTAAATGACATAGTAAAAATACTGCTACAAAGTTAAAAATCAGGGAAGTACAAATTAGTGCAAAAGCATCATGTTATACACAGCTAATCCTAAATTAGCAAATTATTTGCAAGAGCGGCATCGTTTAAGTCATATCTCATATTGTGAATACCTTCACGAGTTTCCATGACACTGCACTACTTCGAATAAGTAACACTTCACCCGAAGGAGAAGACCATTGTTACTTATTCTCAGTGGATACCACCACCCAGGCGGCACCGTTTCAGGGCTATTTGGCCCTTCTTCAGTGGGTGGGTAGGTACCCAAATGATGTAATGATGGCAAAACAGTTATGAAGTGTAACTCCACAATATGAGAAACGCCTGATGGTGTATAAAATGAATTAGGACTATAATGCATTAGGGCTTATGCATCAGGCATCTCTCATATTGTGGAGTTATACTTCATAACTGTTTTGCCATCATTACATCACTTGGGTACCTACCCACCCACTGAAGAAGGGCCAAATAGCCCTGAAACGGTGCCATCTGGGTGGCGGTATCCACTGAGAATAAGTAACAATAGTCTTCTCCTCCGGGTGAAGTGTTACTTATTCGAAGTAGTACAATGTCATGGCAACTTGTCGTGAAGGTATTCACAATATGAGATATGACTTAAACGATGCCGCTCTTGCAAATAATTTGCTAATTTAGGATTAGCTGTGTACTAACACGATACTTTTGCACTAATTTGTACATTGTCTAACTTTCTCGCAGCTTGAGGCATAAGCCCTAATGCATTATAAATCGGGGAAGTTTAAAAATATAATATTTTGCATAAGCAATAAGAAATGGAAAAATCTCACACATACGGGGGTATATTCAATCTAAAGAAGGGTTATAGTTCATATTTAAGAAATTATATTGTATATCTTTGTGAACTATTTTATCTAAATATTGCAAAAATTACACATCTACTTTTTTTTTAATCAATGGGGAGTTTTTTCATTAGCCCCCTCCTCACTTTAATGAAAATAAACTGCTGAAAATAATAACTGATCTTTAAAGAGAATTCAACCAGGACTGGATTTGCACATTATGTGCCCCCAGGGACATGAGTTCCAGTGGCTCTGTTTTTTTTTTTTTTTTTCCCCCCCAGTTAAAAAAAAAAAAAAAATAATGTAAAGACAATGCAGGAGTTACAGTATTAATATCAATGCCTACTTTACCTAGTAGAAAATCTGGCCCTGGTTTTCCCTTCTGTTACTACTTACGATTGCTGCCACAACTTCACATTTTTGTTATTTGGTAAAATAATTTCTGTATCATTTTATTCAAATCATATATACATTTTATCTAGATCACATCCTCAATAAATATAAATTTAACAAAAAAAACCTGTCTATGTAACATTAATTACTGTATTAAACCTACACTGTCTCAGACAAAATAACAAAATAATTTACCAGTCTCTCCTCATTCTCTTCATTGGAGGACTCAAGTCATGACGAGCTGGGCTGTATCGTTCCCTACGATTTCGGGGATCATAATCCCTGTATTCTCTCCGACTTCCTCTTTCCCTAGTAAAAAAATTCTTATTACTCTTATGTTCTTAAAACAATAAACTAAGCTTAGTATATATTATAAAGTATACTATACACTGAGTGGCCATTTTATTACAAACACCTGCACTTTTCATGAACACAGCAGTCAGTACCAGATGTTCCAATATGAGTATCTGGAGAGGTGAAGCCTGCTTGAGTTTTCACATATGACTGCATTTTGGGTATATGAAGATTGGTCCAATAACCAAATATCATCCAATAAATGGCAATATGATTGGAAACAGCTCATTGATGCAAGAGGCCAATGGAGGCCGACTAACAAGTCTCCAATGGCCTCCAGTGGTAATCAAAGAAGAATTTCAGAATACACAACTCGTCATACCTTGTCACGAATGGAGTATTGTAGCTGATGACTGAACCAGGTTCCACTCCCATCCGCAAAAACAAGAAAGTCTGACTATAAAAGGTTTAGGAACATAATGTACAGTGGAGATTGGAAAAACATTGTCTGATCTGATGAAACCTGATATATTGCACTGATGAGAGGACCAAAATATGGCAAAAACTGCACATGTCCATGGACTTATCCTGCAAGGTATCAACAATATGGGATGTGATGTGTATCACAAATGTTTTCATTATCATTTCGTTATCACAAGGTGACATGAGGCCATGATAACTTTACAGGGTCAGGATTGTACAGATCGTATCAGTTGTACTGATGATTGTACAGATTGTATCAGTTCTGTACAGGTCAGGATTGTACAAAACTGATTCCAGGTTGGTTGGTTGGTTGGTTAGTTGAGTTTTATTGGCGCATCAGCAACTTAGGCTATAATGCGCCAAAACGATTAGTAAAACATTCAGTGACCTAATGAATTAGGTCACTATGTCAGAGTATAAAACAATTATAAACTGTAAAAGACAAATATCTGTAAAAAAGTAACAGTAGTAAATCTTAAAATAATAAGATTTTTTTTTTAAATATGAGTTAAAAGGTTTACTGTTTTTAGGAAACTAAAAATAGCAGACACATGGTCATTGTCGGATAAAATCTGACTGAGTGTATATGGCTCAGTCAGATGGTTAAAAGCAGTAAAACGAGCATTTCTAAAATTGGTACAGTCACATAAAATATGTTTAACGGATAAAATGGTGTCGCACTGCTCGCACATAGGAGGGTCATCAGCCCTCAGCAAAAAGGAGTGTGTAATATGACAGTGTCCTATGCGGAGCCGAGCAAGAACAACTTCCTCTTTGCGATCCCTGCGTAAGCTGGACCGCCAAGGATGGATCATAGGCTTATTGACATTGTTTGTAGTAATCAGTCGATGCCACGAATCTTGCCACCGAGATCGTAAGTTACTACGGATCACTTGCCTGTAGTCTGTATAGGGGACTAACAGGTCAAGATTATCCGTCAGGGCTGCTGATTTTGCTGCAGTGTCAGCCAAATCATTTTCTCTAATCCCGATGTGACTGGGGATCCAGCAGAAGCGGATATTGAATCCACTTTCATAGAGACTGTATATTATCTGCTGGATTCGGGACAGGGTTGGATGATTAGTGTGTGACATCGCTGATAAAGCCTGTAGTGCACTCATTGAGTCGGCATATATAATACACCGTGGGTAACGGTGTTTTCTTATGTGATCTAGAGCTAACTCTATGGCATGCAGCTCTGCAGTGTAAATGCTGCAGTCAAGGGGTATCTGGTCTGATATGGTATTATTTGGAAAGACAGCAGCAGATCCCACATACGATTCTGACTTCGAGCCGTCTGTGTAAACTGGCAAGAAGTCAGAATGTTCTGCACGGTGTTGTGAATAGAGCTGAAGGTAGACTGAAATTGGAGTATTCGACTTCGTCGCAATCTTGAGCGAGAAGTCACATGCTGGTGTTTGTGCATGCCAGGGTGGAATGGGTTCCTTTGGTGATCGAGCGACCTTGTCTACTGAGATGTTAAGCTCATTGAGTAGCTCTTGAACACAAATGCCGAATGGGCAATTAGCGGACCGTCGTGTGTTGTAGAGATTTTCCCATCGTGGCTCGAAAACGGATGTCCACGTGGGATGGTCCAGCAGGGACTTCAGCTTGAAGGCATATTGTAGAGACAACTGCATTCGTCGAAGCGACAAGGATGGTTCGTTTGCTTCGACATACAGACTTTGGACAGGCGATGTTCTGAATGCACCAGTAGCAATACGAATGGCTTGATGATGGATGGGGTCAAGCCAACGAACAGCGCTATTTCTGGCAGATGCATATACCTGAGACCCATAATCTAATTTTGAGTGTACAAGTGCACGGTACAGACGTAGAAGAGTGCACCGGTCTGCACCCCAAGAGGTAGAAGAGAGAGAGAGCGGAGGATGTTAAGCCCTCTCGTGCACTTTGTGCGAAGCTGACGAATGTGTTGGACAAATGTCAGCTTTTTGTCAAAAATGAGTCCCAGGAATTTCGCCTCTGATACAACTGGAATGGTGCTTTGTCCAAGTCGTAATTCAGGCTCGGGGTGGAGGTTACGTTTGCGACAAAAATGTACGCAAATGGTCTTCTCCGGTGAGAACCTGAAACCATTGGCCGTGGCCCAGGAGTTAAGATGGTCAATAGCTTGTTGTAGTTGTCTCTCAATAACCCTCATATTGCATGATTGAGAGAATATGCTGAAGTCATCGATGTAGAGTGCACTGTTTATAGTTGGAGGAAGTTGTTCAGAAATAGAATTTATTTTAATGCCAAAAAGCGTGACACTTAAGACGGATCCTTGTGGCACCCCCTCCTCTTGGCAAAAGGACCGCGAAAGGGAGGATCCTACACGAACTTGGAAATAGCGGCAGGATAAAAAATTTTTAATAAAAATTGGAAGGTGGCCTCTTAGACCAAGGTTGTAAAGGTCTTTTAAAATACTAAATCTCCAAGTTGTGTCGTACGCTTTTTCCATATCAAAGAAGATGGACACCAAATGTTCTCTTTTTAGGAAAGCATCTCGGATAGATGTTTCCAGTCTAATTAAGTGGTCCAGTGTGGACCTGTTTCTTCGGAAGCCGCACTGAAAGCGGGAGAGAAGGTCGTTCGATTCTAAATACCATAAGAGACGGGCATTGACCATTCTCTCCAATATTTTGCACAGACAGCTGGTCAGAGCAATGGGACGATAGTTTTTTGGACATGTAGGATCCTTTCCTGGCTTAGCAAAAGCAAGAATAGTTGCCTTGCGCCAGGTATCCGGAAAATTCTGTTGTACAGGAAGAGCACATGGTCCATGGATTCTGGTGAAAGATGGTTGATCATTTCATAATTGCTGTTGTCTGGTCCAGCAGCTGTAGCCTTTGTACGGGCGAGTGCTGTTTTCAGCTCATTGATATTAAACGGCCCATTGTATGGGTGGGAACCCTTTGATGTGAATTTAAGGGCCTGTTTTTCAATGTTGTGCTTTAAGACCAGAAACTCTGGGGAGTAAGATGATGTTGCAGAGATGTTAGAAAAGGTTTCCCCAAGAGCATTGGCTATTGCAGTAGAGTCTGCAATAGTACATCCATTATATTCAAGGACCGATGAGGGGTGTGCTGTGTATTTTCCCTTCATTTTCCGGATTTTTTCCCAGACCACCTTAGTACTGGTCGTCTGGGTAATGGATGATGTGAAACGGATCCACGATTCCCTTTGACTCTGACGGCGGATGTAGCGTGCTTTGGCTCGGGCACGTTTAAAGGCTAATAGATTGACTGTGGTAGGATATCTTCGAAATATCCCCCAAGCCTTGTTTTGAGCCTTTTTAGCTGCTGTGCATTCTGGATTCCACCATGGCTTTGGAAATGGAGGAAACCGGGTGGATGTTTTTGGAATTGTGGTTGCAGCTGCATGGATAATATTTTCTGTTATGTACGTAACTGCATCATTGATAGGCTCCTGACTGACTGTAGAGTTGTCAAATTTTGCCAGGTGTTGAAAGGCATTCCAGTCAGCTTGATCAAACTTCCACCGCGGTAACCTGACAGGAAGACAAGGTCTCCCAGTAATTAAGGTGGTTATCACGGGGAAGTGATCACTTCCATACAGGTTCCCTTCTACCTCCCAGGTAAGTGAAGAGAGAAGAGAAGGCGAGCTGATAGAGAGATCAATGGCAGAAAACGTACGGGTAGGCATGTGGAAAAAGGTGTTTGTTCCCACATTCAGAAGGCAGAGGTCATTGTCAATGAGCATACGCTCTATGACTCGTCCCCTTCTATTAATGCTAGCACTACCCCACAGGGTGTTATGTCCATTAAAGTCCCCAAGAAGTAAGAAAGGGGGTGGCAACTGCATTACGAGATCATCAAGGTCTTTCTGGCAGATGTAGGTACCAGGTGGCAAATATATAGAGCAAACGGTTAGTAAAAACCCCACTGTTATTCGAATTGCTACTGCCTCTATGCTGGTGGTAAGTTGCAGATGCTGAAAAGGGGTATGGTTGCCCACAAGGATTGCGACTCCTCCATGAGCGGGGCCATCCCCAGTTCTATCCTTGCGAATGACAGTAACGTTGTGCATCCTGGGGTCATCATTTGCCCTTAGGTAAGTCTCCTGTATGCAAAAGCAAGATGGTTTGTGCTTTTGCAGGAGTGCCTTGATGTCTTCTGCATTTTGCTGGAATCCACGGCAATTCCATTGTAGGAATTTAGCCATTATTTTGGCTTGGTGGGTCCATCAGGCGGCTTCCGAGGTGCTGAGGGCTTATTTTTATCAGTCTTGGGTTTATCTTTTTTGGGGAAGAATGGACGCTGTCCCGTGTCCATTTCCTCCTCTGCAAAGAGTTCCAAGACTGAATCTTCGGGTACCTCCTTCTGCTCGACATCCATCTTTTCTTGGGTACTATGGGGCACTTCCCCTTTTTTATTCTTTTCTTTCATAGTTACCTTTGGAACTTGTGGAGCATTAGGAGGTACCGATATAGGAGTGGCAGCTGATTGGTCCTTCTGCGCAGGTTTTTGAGAACTTAAAAGGTAACGCGCGATGGGAGTGAAAGACTCCTTTGGAGGAATGGTCATGTCCGTCTGAGTTCCGACGGAACATCTCCCTGCTACCTTCTGGGCGTAGGTAGGTTTCTTGATATTCAGGGGTTTGACCGATTTCCTTGCCTCCTGGTATGATATATTTAGCTCTGCCTTCAGCCGTTGGATTTCTTTTTCTTCTTTCCACCTCTGGCATGCTCGTGAATAGGCCGGGTGTTCGCCTTCACAGTTAATACAGGTGGGTTTTGCGGCTGAACATGCTGTTGTTTCGTGGTCCTTTGCACCGCATCGAGCGCATGCAAGGACTCCACGGCAGGCCATTTGAGAATGTCCATACTTCTGGCATTTAAAACACCGTAAAGGGTTCGGAACGTATGGACGCACTGAACAGTTGATATATCCAGCTTTAATCTCGTCAGGAGGTTTAGGAGAGTTAAAAGTCAGGATAACGCTCCTGGTTTTAACAATTTTTCCATCCCTTCGCGCAGTAATTCTCTTGACGGCAATGACTCCCTGTGGTTTTAATTCGGAGCAGATTTCCTCCTCGGTTACATCGAGAAGGTCCCACTCCGAAATGACACCTCTCGATGAATTGAGTGTTCTGTGTGGTGTCACTGTTATAGGGATTCCTCCGATTGATGTTGTTCGGAGGAGATGTTCAGATTGCCTGTCATTTTTAGTTTCAATTAAGAGGTCTCCAGAACGAAGCCTCTTAACTGATTTGGGTGAACCTGCTAACCCATCTAACCCTTTTTGAATGAAAAAGGGCGACATTTTACCAATCGGTGTCTCATTGGTAGAATGCATGATTAAGAACCTTGGGACTGGCCCTGATGGTAATTCGGTTCGCTGCCTCTTTTTAGCAATAATGTTATCTGCTCCACTATCTAAATTTTCAGATAGGGACCGGGTTGGGGCCCCTGAAGGAGTAAGTTTATCAGGATTCATAGAGATTATTTAGTTGTTCAGTGCCCGGGCTCCCCACCCACCACGGAGCCCAAAGGGACGCCCACTACCCGGCATGCAATAAATGCGCTCGGGAGTGGGACGCCAGGGCTACCCAGACACTATACCCGCACCGCCGCCAGCCTGAATCCTGTCCCTCGGACCATGAGGGTAGGGGCGTGGCATTGACACGGTTGACCCTCGCAGGCGAGCCTACTAGCCGATTGATCCTAGCCGGGCCTTCCAGGACCACCCGTCTTGTCGAAGCAGGGGCCAAAGTGGTGTATTGAAGCTGGGCCCCTCAACCACCAGGATCCCCCTTTCCGAATTTTCACGGGTCGCAGCGCACGGCAAACACGCCGGATTCCATTGATGTAAGCCTGGAACCTGGGCTGTGGGCGTTGGATCCCAGTGATGCTAGTCTGGAAGTCCAGCAGCGTAACTGGGAGGTCCCCTCACCACGTACAGGTGCCCACGTCGAGGGGACTGATTCCAGGAACATGAAAGAAATTCAGACTACAGTGGTGGCTTGCCCAGTCATCAGATCTCAATCCAATTAAGCATCTGTTACATTAGGTGAACAATCTCTTCAGAATAGAGATCGGCAAACATCCAATTCACAATGAATATGAAAAGCAATTAAGTCAATATGGACCAGCATCTTTGTAGCACATTTTCAATGTCACACTGAGTGTATGACATGATGAATCCAGGCTGCTCTGAGAGTTGTGGGGGGGATCCACTTATTATTAGCATTAGTGGTGGCATATGATGTAAGAAAGCAAGCTTATACAGCATCAGCTGAAAAAAAAAAAACAAAAAAAAAAACCCTTTGTATTTCACCATTCCTTTCAAAAGTTCTTCCTTAAATTTATTTAAGTTTGTTATTTGTTATTTGGTTTTTAGGAGCATTAGCAACTAAGGCCATATTGCTCCGGGATATGTGGTGGTCATTCCCTGACCTTTCCGCATCCTCTGTATTTGGTGGTGATGGGCTCGAACCCCGGTCTAATCAAGAAGCGTGTGCGACGCACTGATGCTCCTTCCCACCTGGCTACGGAGGTGCCTCTTTACTGAGTCTTGGAGAGAGCAAAGAGTGGGGATAAGGAATAAAGAAAGTTAAGGAATTCTTCTCATATATAAATGCAAAGAACAGAAGGACAAATCAGATTGGACCCTTATGTAATGGATGTGGGATAGTATTAGATACCATATCTGAAGTTGCAGATGAACTCAAGTTACTTTGCATTGATATTTACATAAAAAAAAACCTTTGTGTCAATGAGATATTATGGAAGTGAAGTTGAAAAAAAAATGTAATTAATGATGGTAAAATTTCAAATGATTATTTAATGAGAACTTTCGCGCCTACAGGTGAGTAAGGCTCCTGTGGTTGATGGCATATACCCTATAATCTTAAAAGAGGTGGCAAGTGAGTGCATTGAACTATTAAGGCTAGTTGTGAGAGCATCGCTGGACAGGAGAGATTCTGTTGGATTGGTGTAAATTGGAACATAAAGGCAGTTCTAGGAGTGTAACGGGAAATTACCGACTGGCCCGTCTAACTTCAGTAGAAGGAAAAATCATGGAGGTAACGATCAAGGGTGGAATTCAAGGTCATTTAAATGGAAATGGAATCCTGTAGGATACACAGCATGGTTTTGTAAAGGGAAAATCATGTTTAACAAATCTGGTTAGCCATTTTGACAGGTCACTTGTGAGCTTGATTTAGAGAATAATTTCAACATTATTTATTTGGATTTCAGCAAAGCATTTGACTCAGTCCCACATGAGTGGTTACTTTATAAGTTGGAGCAGGCTGGAATCAGGGAAAATCCTTAAATGTATAGCACGATGGCTTGAGGGTACCAGGCAGAGGGTTGTGATAAATGATTATTCCTCAGATTGGGTTAATGTAAGTAGTGGGGCTCCTGTTGTTTTTGATTATCTTAAATGACATCTATGAAGGGATTGAGGCCGTGAGGTCTAAACTTGCAGATGATGTAAAGATCAGTAGAGTAGTTAATGATCGCTGCCAAGCAGAGTTTCTTCAGAGTGACCGAGATAGACTTCCAGGATGGCCAGAAAAGTGGCATCTATGCTTTAATTCAGCAAAATGCAAGGTCTTACACCTGGGGAACAGCAACCCCAAAATAACTTATACACTTGGTGGAATTGAACTAAAGTCAGTAGTGGAGGAATGGGACTTGGGGGTTACAATATGGTCAGACATGAAGTTATCCAAGAATTGTGGACAGGTTGCAATGTTGCATGGTGTCCTATCGATGATTTATCGAACATTTGCTAGTAGAGATAATGACATCATAATCACATAAAGTTGATTTTATAACCTTTATGTGATTAAATTATAAACAATTATTTTTTTTAAATTAGTAATGAAAAACCAGTATTTTTTGTATCAATACTGGAAAAAAAATGACCAGGATCCTGGTATTGTAAGCCCTAGTTGCAACACAACACCCAGAAATAGCCTACCAACATACATTCATTTCAGAAACCCTGGTGGCAATTTTCCACTCATTTAAAGTCTTCATGCAATTGCCTTCCCTGCTCATCGCTCACTGTTCCAAGGTTTTAGGGAAAGAAGTCTAAATGCAAATTCAAGAAATAAAGTTTGAACATCATAAAACATCCCATTCTTTTTGCACTGAGAAGTTTCTGAACTCCATCATGGTATGCAGTAGATCTGTGGTAACAGAAAAGTTTCCACAAAGCCATTTGAAAGCCTGCCATGCTTTTAGCTCTAATACACTTAGGCATTTTTCCACGTTTTTATCCTAGAAACTCTGGCGCCTCCGTAGCCAGGTGGGAAGTAGCAGCAGTGCGTAGCACATGCTTCTTGATTAGACCAGAGTTCGAGCCTGTCACCACCAAATACGGAGGATGTGGAAAGGTCAGGGAATGACCACCGCATATTCCTGGAGCAATATGGCTTTATTTGCTAATGCTCCTAAAAAAAAAACCAAATAACAACAACCTAGAAACTCTGATTTGCAAGGAAGCAAGTGTGCACTGATCTTTGGAACTTTCTCATTTTTAAGTAAGGAAATCCTCTCAAATTCATCTTAGCCATAACTTTCACAAACTTCATTAGGCCAAGTTTAACGTGGAGAGGTAGAATGAAAATCTTTGCTGGATCCACTAATGGAACATACAGTGGTACCTTGGTTTGCGAGCATAACTCGTTCCGGAAACGTGCTCGTAATCCAATGCACTCGTATATCAAAACGAATTTTCCCATAAGAAATAATGGAAACCCAGATGATTTATTCCAAAACTCAAAAATATTCATATACTGTAAAAATGATTAATACAAAATACATACCTTTTCATATTTTTAATATTTAAATTTAATATACATAAAGCAATCGAATTTATTAATTATTGGGTAGGACGACTTTCACTTTCTCTAACGGAATCACTGCTATCTGTTGACTTTTTCTTTTTGTGCGATTTTAACAAGGAATCTTTCCAATGACACTTGCTTTTGCCTCCTTTTGAGAATTTCACGGAAATCAGATTCATCACTCGCACTATTACAAAATGAGGAGGCACACTTGATACACATAAACAAAGATGCGTGCGTGTAGCAACTGAATAAACAACACCGTAAAGGCAGAGATACACTATTAACACCTCACATTTTACTAAAGCACATTTCTAGGGGTTACTATTATAAAACAATAAAAACAATTTCCAGCTGTGTTCCTGCTAGTGGAACCTGTTATATCATCATCAGCCATTTTCAATCCACTGCAGGATGAAGGCCTCTCCAGCAACTTTCCAGTTCCTTCTGTTTTGAGCACTGGCCATCCATTTACTACTCAAAAACTCATGAATTTCATCTATCCATCTCCGCCTTTGTCTTCCAGGTTTTCTTCTAGCTCCTCTTGGGTACCATTCTGTTATTTTCTTAGTCCATCTGCCATCATGTCTTCGAGCTATGTGTCCTGCCCAAGACCATTTTAGTTCTTTAGTTTTGATAAGAATGTCCTTTACTTGAGTTTGCTGCCTAATCCATGTGTTTCTCTTCTTATCTAACAGTCTGATTCCCAATATAATTCGTTCCATTCTTCGTTGTGTAGTTCTTAGCTTCTCTTCCATTCTTTTGGTGAGTGCCCAAGTTTCACTTCCATAAGTCATGGTGGGGAGTATACATTGATTCATTATTTAACGTTTCAGACAAACTGGGATATTTCTCTTCAGTATGTGACTATATTTCCTGAATGCTATCCATCCAAAATTTATTCTTCTCTTGACTTCCAGCCATTTATCATTATTACAGCTAATAACATGTCCCAGATAAGTATATGACTCCACCTTTTCAATTACTGCTCCTTCAATCATTATTTCCCTTTCCGTGGCATACTTGTTCATCATTACTTTTGTTTTAGCCATATTCATCTTTAGTCCAAAATCCTTACTAACTGATTAAGATTTTCCTCTAATTCTTTGGGATCGTGGCTTATGACCACAATGTCATCTGCAAATCGTAAATGGTTTAGGTACTCTCCGTTCACATTGACTCCTTTCTGCGACCAGTCTAATCTTCTGAAAGCTTCCTCAAGGGCAGCAGTAAACAGCTTCGGAGATATTGTGTCTCCTTGTCGAACTCCTTATCGATTTTAAATTTGCTACTGTCTTTGTCTAGTCTAATAAAGGATGTAGCACTCTCATATATTTTCTTCAAAATCATAATATATGGAGTATCTATGCCTTGTCTTTCCAGTACCCGAAACATTGCCTCATGCTGTATGGAGTCAAATGCCTTTTCATAATCCACGAATGCCAGGCATAATGGTGTTTTATATTCATTTGCTTTCTCCATTAGCTGTGATATTACGTGAAGGTGATCCATAGTTGAGAATCCTGTCCTAAAGCCAGCTTGCTCTTTCGGTTGATTCTCATCAAGTATTCTTTCTAATCTGTTAGTAATGACCCTTGTGAACAACTTGTAGATATGGGATAACAAGCTAATTGGTCTATAATTTCCAATTTCTGATTTATCTCCTTTCTTATGCAGCAAAACTATGATTGCATTATTCCACTGCATAGGCATCACACCTTTTCTAATGCACTTTGTGAAGAGCCTTGCCAGTTTTTGTGTTATGTCTCTTCCTCCCAATTTTAACAACTCTACAGTAACTTCATCTTCCCCCGGGGCTTTCCGATTCTTCATTTTCTTCAATGCATGTTCTACCTCATCAGGAAGAATATTGGGTATGTCGTATGTGTTGCTACTGTGCAATCCATCTTCCCCACTGCTGGTATCATTCCCTCGCTCCTTGTATAATTCTCTATAGTAGTCTTCTGCTATTTGAATTATGCCTTCTCTGCTGTTTATAAGTACACCGTCGCTATTCTTCAGTTTCAGTATCATTTGTCTTTCTGTGTTCCTGCTCATGGCTGCTGATTTAAATCCTTTGTTTTCCCTTAATGCTTGTTCTACTTTTCTTGTGTTAAATCTTCTTATGTCCTCTCTGAGTCTCTTTCTAATGGCTTTGCATAACTCAGTATACTCAATTTTCTCCCTGTCAGTGTTTTTCTTGCTCTTCATTTGTCGTCTTTGGTTCATCATGACAAGTGTTTCTTGACTAATTTTTTCTTCTTTGGATTTCTGTTTCCCTATAGGTTTCTTGGGCTTTATCACTTTCAGAAAGTTGTAATATTCCTCGTCGATATCTTGGTCCTGAGCAGTCTGCAGAAGCTCAAACTTGTTCTTAAGTTCCAGTACATACTGCTTTTTCTCCTCCTCTGTTATTTCAAAGACCTTTGTATTATTTACTCGAGTCAGTTTTTTCCTTTCCTTTCCTACATCTATATCAAGTGTACATCTTACCATTCTGTGATCACTTCCAACATTTACCTTATTCAGGACGGTAACATCATTCACAATATATCTTCTGTTAGTGAGGATGAAGTTGATTTCATTAGTTGTTAATCCATTTGGACTCTTCCATGTCCACTTTCTGTTCACCCTTTTCTTGAAAAAAAGTGTTCATTACTGACATTCCTTGAGATTCTGCAAATTCCACAAGTCTTTCACCTCTTTTATTTCTTTCACCAATTCCAAAATTTCCTATAGTTCCTCTTTCTGTGCTGTTTTGCCTTTTTCCAACCTTAGCATTGAAGTCCCCCATAATAATAGTGTAGTGGGTTTTCTGCTCATCTAGAAGACTCTCAATTTCAGTGTATATTTCTTCAACCTCTTCATCATCATGGCTCGATGTTGGTGCATAAATCATTATAATCTTTAGCTTGTACCTCTTAGAAATCTTGAGTATTAGTCTTGACACCCTTGGTGATGTACTTTTGAATTCCAAAATGTTGTTTTTAAAATCTTTATGGACCAGAAACCCAACTCCACCTTCACTCCTTTCACTGTTTCCATTGGTGTACAGCAGATTTCCACTTGATAAACTTATAAGTGATTCATTTCTTCTTCTTCTTTCAGCCAAACCGATGATATTCCAATTCACATTTTCTAATTCCTTTTCCAGCTCTAATATCCTGTCTTCACCGATGAGTGATCGTACGTTATAACAGGCCAAGTTCAATTTCCGTGCATGGCAGCCTGGTCGTACCCAGAGATTCTTAGCACCCTCTGCCTCCACTCTGATCCTCTCGCTGCCGTAAGAGGGAGAGTGAAAGCTGCTGGGGACTGAGGGCCATTTGTATTGTTGTGCTCTCATTGCTGGAGGGTTTGGTCTTTTCCTCTTCACGCTGACCAGGCATCTTGAAGAGAATCACTCTACACGTTCGTTGCCACCTAAGTGACGTAACAGGGCTTACCATCGAGAAGGTGTGCATGAGTGGATTTTAGGGAGGCAGGCCAACCGGACTTCTCCTAAATCTTCTGTAAGAGAGATATTGGATCCATCAGTGTTTTAGGCTGAGTGTCTGATATAAACTGGTAGTAAACTCAATCTAATTGCATTTGCAATTATACTGGCTGGAATTGTTGGTTTTTACGTTATTATGGTGAAATGTGTTTCCCCTTCACTGATATAAAAAAACCATAAATACATTTTCAAAATCTTCTCTTCATTCCTATCGGGTTGCGTTCAGTTGGGGTGATTCTGCGTTCGACTGCCATTTCTTGTAAACACAAAGGCGAATCGTGCATAAGCGAATTCGGTTCGTGTTATATAAGATATCGTTCCTGTATTTATAAATCGTGTATGATCGAATTCGTGTAGTGTAAACACATGTTATACGAGGACTGACTGTACTCGTATTGCAAGACCTCGCTCGTTTATTAAGTTAAAATTTATTAAAAATTTTTGCTCTTCTTGCAAAACACTTGCATACCAAGTTACTCGTAATCCAAGGTACCACTGTACTGTAAACTACTCATTCCTAGCACATATGTGCTTCTTTGAAACCAGTTATGTTTGATGTAATGGTCTGCAGTAGAACAGCTGTCCCATAGGCGCCAGAAAGACACAAATATTTTGTGAACCCTTCTTACATGGCCATTAACAAACCAATGATTTTGAGGCTATCATCAATATTTTCTTGATGTACTTAATTTCTTTGAATTGTTCTTCATGTATGTCTCCTTAGTAGTATTAACAGTGTGGCAATGGGGATGGATGGCTTTAAGTTCCAGTTATGCAAAAAAGCAGCTTTAAAATTTCATTATGAGAAGAGGTGCTCTTCAGATGTAATGTGTACTTGTGAAAATTCTTTTATTCTTAAATAAGTGTTTCTGCTTTAGACCCGAGGCAAGTTTGGTTTTATCTTTGGAAGGGGGAGTTAGATCTTGAATGAGATCAGTCAACTCATTTTGGATAAACAGCTATAGCTCCAAAGTCTCTTTGTTGGGTAATCATGATTGGCTGTTGGTATTTGTATTAGTAGTAGTGACCAATAATGCAAGAAAGCAAGTTAGTCAGTCAAAAAAAAAACCCTCATCTCTCCATCCCTCTAATAATTTGTCTAATTCTTCATTAAATTTATTATAGCTACTCCTCTTCACAACATCAGATGGAAGTTTGTTCTATCTTCTATCAAGAGTGATCAAAAAGCAAATTTTCATTCATCTATCGTACAACCATCCTTTTTCAATTTTAATTTATGTCCACTTATGTGTCATCCAAGCAAGAGTTAGGATGCCAAATGCATTTAATTTACTCAATCCATTAAAAGCTTTATATTTCAATCAGATCTCCTCACAGGTGCTTAGTTATCCAAATGCTGCCATTTGCAGAACTGAAGTATTTCTTGGTAAGAGTACAATTTAAGGGTAAGAGTACCCTTTTGTGTAGACTAACCTTGTTACTCTTCTCTACATCCATTCCAAAAAGATCCACATCCTCCCCAAAATGAGACTTTTAGACCTCTATACAGTACTCGAGATGTGGCTTAACCATTGTCTTATACAATGGGATAATCACCTCCTTGTCCCTGCAGGCCAAGTTCCTGTATATCATTGATAGAACCCCATGAGCTGTTCTCGCAGCCTGTCAGCACTGCTCAGAAAACTTCAAGTCAAATTGTACAATTAACCCCCCCCCAGTCTTTTTCTTTCTCCACTACCTTCAAGTGTGGTACTACCCAAATGACATGTTATTCTGGGATTACTGCTTCCTATATGAAGTACCCTGAATTTTTCAAAGTTAACCTTAACTGTACTTCCCAGCACATCTGGCTAATTTCTCTCAGTCTTCTTGAAACACTATACTCTTTTCTCTCGTTAAACCACTCTGCTAACCTTCATATTATCAAACTTTGATATTAAACAATATCTTCATTAATAAATATTGAAAAATGTATCTCCAATTCACAAAGGGGTACATGAGTAATTACAGACTTGTTAGTTTAACTTCTGTTCTGGGGAAAGTAATAAAAATAAATAAATAAATAAAGGGCCCAGCATTGAACCCTGAAGGACACCACTTATAACAGTCTAGAATGAGTACTGCCCATTCATTACCACTCTGCCTTCTGTCACTCAACCATCCCTTTAATAGTATTGATACAGCTACATTAAAATGTCTAAGTCTGCAAATGATACAAAGGTTGGCAGAGGGGGGGGGGTTAACAATAGCAATCAGGGTATTCTACTGTAACAAGATATAAAAAAATTAGGGCAGACTGGCTGAGAAGGTAGTTGATTAGGCAGTTGAAGTTTAACATTTGCAAATGCAAGGTACTGCATATGGGTAGTAGTAATCCCAGATTAATGTATCAACTGCGTGGAACTACACTCAGGATAATGGAAAATGAAAAAGACCTGGGGGGTAATTGTGCAGTCAGGTATGAAGTTCTCTGAGCAAGTCAGATGGGCTGACAGGACAGCTCATGGGGTTTTGAAAATGATACAAAAACAGGAACTTTGCTAGTGGGAAGAAGGAGATGATTATCCCATTGTATGGCAATGGTTAAGGCACATCTTAAGTACTGTATACAGGTCTAGATGCCTCATTTTAGGAAGGATGTAGATCTGCTGGAACAGGTGCAGAGAAGGACAGTGAGATCAGCGGGAATGAAAGGGTGGTCTTACCAAGAAAGGCTTTTTTGCAACCTGCAGCTTCTGGAAATGCACCTGCAAGGTGATCTTGATTAAGATGTTTAAGGCTTGGAATGATTGAGAGCAAGCTCAGTGCTAATGGCATTCTTCTCTTGCTCAGATTACACACGAGAGGGCATAATTTCAAATTGAGGAAGGATGATTGAGGACAGATGTGTGGAGGTTTTCCTTCAGCCAGCAGGTGGCCGATTGTTGGAACAAACTTCCATCTGTTGTGGAAGTGGGTAGTTTGAATAATTCCAACTAGACAAATTATTGGAGGTACTGGACAGGTGATGCAGGAAGTTTTTTCTTTTTTTGCTGATGCTTTATTCTTGTATCATTTGCCACTACTAATACAAACACTAAGAATATTTTTTGATACTTTTCACAAATTATTTTTTTTATCCAGTTCCTTTGTTACTATATCATACTAGCCAATCATATTGGTCAGACAAGATCTTCCCACAACAAATTCATGCTATAAGTTCTCACATCTTCAGCAATCACATCTTCATCACTTTCCATTTCATCTCCTAAACAATTTAATCCACATTGTTTGTTTTTTTTTTTTTTTTTTTTGGTAGTTGTTGGCGCATAGGCTTCTGTGGCCATAATGCACCTCCCAAGGTTTTTGCAGTACTTTGATCCAAGCCCGAGGCGGGAATCAAACCCGCGACCTTTGGGTTGCCAGGCAGGCACTTTACCCACCTGGCTAGCCCGGTTGGCAGTCCACATTGTGGAGGTACTAAAATTGGCATACTGTTATCATGAGGGACTGGCCTTGTTGCTAAATCTAGGTTCAGAAAAAGCAATATTATGATTGTTCACTGAAAATCCATTTATATTCACATTACAAAAGTAATAATCACCACTGTGATCTTTTGGCTCCCTTCATATCATGGGTATGGCAAACATCATCAAGGACAACCAAAGGACAGCATGTCGTATATTCAGAAAATCACAATTTAGCTATGAAAAAAGCTGCATACAGCATAATATGTTAGGATGATTTTTATACTTTTAAGGTGTGACAATGAGCATGTTTCACTATATCTTACCTGAAACAATTTATAATTATATTACTGAAATGACATAACAAGGATACAGATACAATTAAACAATTAAATAAATATGAATGTATAAACAATAATAATAAATAAATAATTATATTCATGTAGGTTGGGTGAACAGGCATGCAAGTGCTACAACTGGTCTCATTATGTTCATTAATTGGTCCCATGACAAAAACTAGACTTGTTTAGAGGAAAATCAAAAACAGATTTGGAACAGTGTCCAAAGATCTATCCAGTCCATATTTTTTCCCCCCAACGAACAGTACTTATTGATCTGTTATCAGCAATGACTCGTGCATTATAAATCTCTAGATAAACTATTAGGTGGAAGTGATCACAGTGTATTGATGTGAGATCTTCCAAAAGATATTACTACTGTCAGGGGTAAAGGTAAGGGAAGGGATTTTTCTTCAATGAAGGTGATTGACTATAATGGTCTAGGACAGTTTTTAAATTCTTTTAAAAATGAAAAGTGGAAAACAAAAAAGATCTGTAATTGTAGTTAGACAAAGTTCTCTAAGCACTGCAGTCAGGCACTATAACACCTCACGGGGTTCTGTCAATGATATACAGGAATTATACCAACAGGGACAGGGGGTTGATTATCCTATGGTATGAAGCAATGGCAAGGGTGCATCTGAAATACTGCATACAGGACTAGAAGCTTCATTTTATAAAGGATGTGGATCTTTTGGAATGGGTGTAGAGAAGAGCAACAAGATTAGTAAGGGGCACAATAAGTTAAGCTTACCAAGAAAGACTTCAGTTCTGCATGCAAATTGCAGTGTCTGGAAACATTTAGCTGCACAGAGACCTGACTGAAGTGTTTCATGCTCTGAATCGATCACGTAAACTATATGTTTTCCAGACATTTAGTTTACAGTGTCTTTCTTATACAGTGTGAGCAACACTCTTTTATAAAGTGTGAGCAGTATTTCTCGAACTGTTTCAGTTTGAGAAATATTGCTCACACTATATAAGAAAGTTCTCAGAAAAGACAGTAAAATGAATGCATTGAGTGTTATTTCTCAAACTATCCTTACTCTTTCTTATACAATGCATAAGGTTACATATATCTAAATTGAAAAAAGAATGGTAGCAGGATAGATGTACAAAAATTTGCTTTCAGCCAGAAAGTAACTGATTACTGGAACAAACTTCCATCTGGTGTTGTCAAAGTGGGTAGTCTGAATAAAATTTAAGGAAGGATAGGAAAAACTGTTGGAGGGGATGGATAGGCAATGGATTTTTTTTTTTTTTTTTTTTGTGACTAATGTTGCATAAGCTTGCTTTCCTTACATAATTTACCACTACTAATACTAAACTAAATAATGGTTCTTTAACAATAAGTTTGAACAATATCCATGAGAATGAAATGTTTGTTGCACATTGCAAGTGGCTTGCATCCAAATTTCCACATTCATTTTCCTCTTACACTAAGTGCAATATGGCCTAAGTAGCCATTGCACTTAAAACCCCATAAACAACAACAACAGCCTACACTAAAGCTTCCAACAATTGTAAAGCAATTATTAATCACTCCAAACTAGATTTTGAATAGACTACTAGCAGAAAACCTGCTTCTTATCCAAACAGTAGTTGAGCATTCTGGTCTCTTGCCAAAGCTACTTGCCACAACTTTTGCTCATCTATACTCCCACCTCTGTTAAACCCTGATGGTTCTAATTACCATCAGGGTTTAACGGAGGTGGGATACTACTCAGTTGAAAATAAAGTCAACTGACTAGTATCCTATCATATTTCTAACACTTGCATTTCTGACCATGGTAAACCACCTCCTATCATTCCCAGTACTCTCCACTCAATGTTTGCTGCAGTCTTCCATCAAAAGGGTGTCGGAAGAATTCTAAACATAAGCAATCTTTATGCCAAGAATGCTCGAAGTCCTGATGGTATTGTATTCCTACACTTGTTCACAAAACCTTTGCTCCTGAACTTATTCCTGTTCTGTGTCACCTTTTTACAATTTCTTATTCCACTGATGTTTTTCTGGCTGAGGTAAAGAAAGCCAACACGAGAACCACTGGAAATGTCGGCTAACTTACCCGGAAAATTAGTTTCCCGATACCGCACTCTAGTGCTGCTTGCTCGGTACACAGATGGTAAGTGTTATCAGTCTGGAGCAGAAGTCGAGAACGATACTGACAGGTAGGCGTGGCAAACGATGAAATGATTGGTGGTGGGAGTGACAGATGACAAGCTACTGTGTAGTCATTGGTTGGCATTATGATGTGTATTTATGAGTAAAGAACGGTGCATAATTAGTTTTGTAATGAACGGTACACAGATAATAGTAGCGATGAATCTTTTAAAGATGGAAGAAATTTGTAAGGAAAATAAAACGTTGCTTGATTTTTTGATGAAACTAAGTTAATAAGACAGAAATTGTACTGTTTTAAGTGCAATGATTATTTTAAATTAATTGAATCATGAACAGTCATGTGGAAAGTTCTGGTATTGTAAAAAATGTTCTGCGTGCGTTTCTTTATTAAAATATAGTTTTATGGAAAATACAAAACTTCCATTAAAAAAGATAATGTATATTATATACTTTTGGTCAACATGCACGCCAGTAACTACGACAGCATTCCATCTGGAGATTTCAAAAGTAACAGCAATTAAGTTTTATAAGAAACTAAGAGATATTTGCGAATTGCAGTTTTTAAAAAACCCATTAAGTTGGGGGATCAGGGAAAACTGTATTAGTAAAACCAAAACATCACAGAAGACGAAATTTAACTGCTAAGAAGAAATGGGTGATTGGAGTATTTGAAAAGGAATCAAAATTCATCATCATGAAATTCATAAAAAAGGGCTCACAATACCGGTATTTCAGTATTTTTAATTTATGAAACCGAGATACCGGTATTCCAAAAAAAAACATTTTCAGTCCTGTCTTATATCTTGCATAAAGGAGTCTACTGCTTCTATGCTTACCTTCAATGACACAGATTTCTAGACAAAATCAGATATCTTTACTAGGGATTATCCTGACTTCTAATCTCTTGGCAAATACCTTATAATTCTAATCTCTTAGCACATCACAAATATTGCTTCTTCTGGATCTAAAAAACTGGATTTTCTTTTTCATGCTTGGTGTTACTTTTCATTTAAACAACTACTCATCCTGTACAAATCTGAAATCTGTCCTACTAAGGAATATTGTTCCCACAATTGGGTTGGTGTCTCCAAAACCTCTGTCAGGCTTCTAGACTCTATTCAAAAGAAGGACATTAGGTTAATTAATAACCAATCTCTTACAAAGTCTCTCCATTCTCTATTTCAAAGATGTTCTGTTTCTGCTACATGCTTTTTCTATAGATACTTCCATGGGCACTAGTCCTCTGAATTGGTTTCTGTAAATTCTCCCCTTCCACACTAGTCTGAACATGTGCCGCAACCAGTCATCATCCATTTACTGTCCAACTTCAAACTCACAGAACCAACTTTTCTTCTTTCTTGTTTATCCCTGCAGTTTCCATTTTCAGAACTAACCTTCTTTCACATGTGTTTTCTGAAAATTACAATCTACAGAAATTCAAGTTTAACCTGTATCTTCTTGTCTTTTCATCCTACAGACCATACTACAGCATTTCTCAACCAGTGGTATGTGGAAAAAGATCTGGTGGTACATAAATATGAAATTACGAAAAATAAAACATTAAAAATTTCCCCTCTAAAGTTAATAATTACATGTTTTGCCTAATCTTTTTTCAATCTAACAGGAGTTCACAAATCATGTGTTGATTTATTAAATATTTTGCTTGTTCAACCTCCGAGAGGATAGCTATATATTTCTCGGAAAGCAACCAAGTCTTATCTCGCGTAGTTTTCTATTCCTTCCTGAAAAACTCTCTTACATGGCAGTGTTGCTGTCACCACACATTGCTGCTTTGGTAAGTTACTGTGCAGCATTGAGGATTTAGTAAAGATCTGCGTAAGGATTTAGTACACAACTGCAAATGAAATATTTAAAAAATTGGACAATTTTATGACAGAACACAATATTCTTTGGAAGAATTGCATTGGTGTGTGTACTGATGGAGCTCAGGCTTTAACAGGAAAGCATAGTGGTGTTGTAATTACAATAAAGAATGTCACTCCTGAAGCTAAATTCACTCACTGTAGTACTCACCGCAAAGCCTTGGTTGCAAAAGCAATATGTGAAGAACTGAAAACTGTTTTAGATCAGTTGGTTAACACTGTTAATTTTATTAAATCCAGTGCACTAAATTTTCAGAATTTTATGCCAAGAGATGGGGGAGTGACCATGAAAAACTAATACTGCATAGCGAAGTTAGATGGTTGTTCAGATGTAAAGTTTTAAACGTTTCTTTGAACTTCGATTGGAAGTGTGAATTTTCCTTTGCGATTCAAAATGTGAATTAAAAATCTATTTCTTTGATGATATATGGTAGGCTAGATTAGCATATTTAGCTAATATTTTTGGAAAACAATGATCTGAATTTAACTTTACTAGGACCAAATGTGACTCTTTTCACTGTTAGTGACAAAGTAAATGCAACAATAAAAAAACTTGAGTTAATCATCAAAGACTTGGATAAAAAGGTCTTAAGTTTCCTACCAACTTTAGAAAATTTTCTTGGAGAAAATAATTTAACATTGAGACATGTATCATGAGCATTAGTACCAAATATAAAATATTATTGTTTTTAGTTAATACATAATTTCAAATTGTATTTCCCAGAAGCTTATGAAAAATAAAACTGGATCAGGAAACCATTTTCTTCAGATTATGTACCAGAATATCTTTTTTCTGAAGCAAAAGAGCAACTTTTAAAAATTTCTTGTGACAGAAATTTAATGAAGGATTTCAAAAACAACACTTTAATAAATTTTTGGATTAAGCATAAGAAAGATTTTAAAGAAATTTCAGAAAGAGCAATAAAATTTTTAATGCCATTTTGTTCGACATATTTATGAAACAGGATTTTATTTTATGCTGTATTTAAAAAATAAATGTAGAATAAGACTCGTTTTGGAGCCAAATTTATGTTTGAAATTAAGTAAAATAGAACCAGATATAAAGAAACTAATTACTGTCAAAGAAGCTCAAGTGTTACATTAAGTTAATTATTTTTGTTAAATATTTGTTCAAGTTCTGATTTATTGCATTCAATTGTTATTGATTACAATTAAATCACCATGTTAATCACGTATTTTATAGTTTATTTTGTATTGTTTTGTTTTGTTTAATATTTGTTATTTAGTTTGTTCAATTTTTGTATTAAAAATGAAATAAAAATATGTATAATTTATAACATAGCCTTATTACATGAATATTCTTGACTTTTCCTCATAATACAAATACATATTTGAATGAGTGGTACCGAAATTTTCAGTTTTGGTGGTACAAGTATGAGAACTGCTGCCATGCTAAATACTATAGATTCTAATATTGTTTGTGCTTGGGGTTTTCATTAAAAAAAAAAAAAAAAAAAAAATTCCACTTTAAATGCAAGTAGCCCAAATTTCATTCACCAATTTCCTAAATTCTGCAAACAGAAAAAAAACCTGTTCACTACTCAAATTATTTCCTGTAAGTATAATATGTATCCACGTCCATTTTAAATTTTCATAAGGCATTTCATTTTTTGAAAAATGCTATATAATTATGACCATCCATCTCATATCAGCCAAACTGATTTTGTTGTTCAGTTCTGGAATCCAGAATATGAAAATACACTAAAAACAACTGTCTAAAACAGAAGAATAAAGAATAAACATCATGGTATGATATGCAGCAACATGTTCGGGTAACTAAACAAATGATAAATAAGTTACTCCTTAACCCAGGAGGAATCGCTTTGGTGTATGGAATACACCAAATAATTTAAATTTGAAAATAAAAATCCCTATTAAAGTGATCAATGTGAATTTTAGTTTTCCTTCAATATCAGTTTACTTTTGATCTGTATCATTAATGCTTTTGTAATGGCCATTAAAAAAAAAGGAAAGTTTTTAGAAAAACCTGAAATGCTCTCTATGAACAGAAATGTTGTTTATGCAACATCTGAGATTGTTGACACTCTGCAGAAAGTGTCTCTGTGAAATACAGTTACTGAGGTGCACAGGGGTTTCAAATTTTGTTTTTTTTTCAAGTTTCATTAGCCAATAGTTCAAATATCAATGTTAAAAAATGCATGTGTAAAGAGAGTGGGGGGGGGGGGTATTTTTTTTTAAAATGTTTCCAATACTAAAGAAATGGATTTTTCACAGCAGCGTTCACAAAAGTTTGAATATCATGTTACCATCAAAAAAAGTAAACAGTTCCAAATAATTTCTTGGCATTTTTCATCCACAAATTGAACTGTGTACAAAAGGCATCATCACACCTAATGATTTTATAAATTTGGCATGCCAGTTAGAAGGTTAAGACTGGAAATGGCTATATAGAACATGAGAAACAATATCACTGAAGGAGGGGAAGATATGAACTTCAATATAAATCACCAAATTCAAATGAATTCTACTTTTGTTTTTTCATAATAGGTGGAAATATTAAGCGTGAAAGTGGGACAGAATTTTAAAAGGACTTCTGCAAACTGGAGTGAGCAGGACTGTCCTGCCAAAAGTCGGATGAATATGCATACTTTAATGAATTCCAGAAGCAAAAGACGTGCAATTTCCAGAGTGTTTAGTGCATAACTCCAGCAGAAAAGCTGGAGTTATGCACTAAACCAGTGCCTTACGAACTTTCTGATAGTGATACACACTAAACATGAGTCAAAAATAACTGTGTATCCCCATCCAGAATTTTGTAATCATTCAACGCTCACCCTTTTTTTTATTCCTTATCTTTATGTTTAATATCTAACTTTCCTTGTTTCAAGCCAAAACTGTAAATCAGAATAAGCTCACTAATCACAGCTTACTAATCACAGAGTACAAAGCATGTGAAGAAATAAATGTCACAAATTTTTAACCTTTTGATGCTAGTATGGCATCCGACAAATATCACTTTTTTAAATGTCCAATTTTTTTTTTTATTATTATTTTTTTTATATTTATTGTTATTTGGTTTTTAGGAGCATTAGTAACTAAGGCCATATTGCTCCGGGGATATGTGGTGGTCATTCCCTGAACTCAAATCCCCGGTCTAACCAAGAAGCGTGTACTACACACTGCTGCTCCTGCCCACCTGGCTATGGAGGCACCTTTATATTTATATTGAACTCAAATCCCCCTACGTACCTATGCCCACCAATATTTTCTAACTGATTATACAGTATTTTCTGCTTTCATTTTGATATACAAGCGACCCACGTATAACACGGTACTTCTGCAATGCAGTTTTGTTCTAACACGATTGATAAATTGCAGCAACCCTCGCACAACACGGTACCTATATAAAACAGTTTCGCTCTAACACAGTTATAGAGAATTGCGATAAACTGCATATAAAATGGTTAGAGATGTTATGTGCAGTTTGCGGCAAACTACACATAACACAGTATTTTTGAGATTTTGTGTGGAAGAAAACCCTGTTATTGTGTTGGATATAATTTTTCAATACAGTGAAACTTCCCTTTAACGGACAACCATGGGGAACGAAAATGTGTCCATTAGAGAGAAGTGTCCACTAACAAGAAGTCTGAGGGAGAAAAAAAAAAAAAAGAAAGAAAGAAAAATCGTTAAACGTTTAATGTAAAATTAAATTAAAATATATACAGATTTTGAACAATATTTTTGTAAATAATATACAATTACATACACAAGAGATAAAGTCAAATCGTTAAACGTTTAATGTAAAATTAAATTAAATTATATACAGATTTTGCACAATATTTTTGTAAATAATATACATACAATTGTGCTATGCATATTATGACTTTATCTTAAGAAAAATACATACAGTAATCACTTATTTTCTTCTGCACCTTCTTCCGGCTGATAATTTTGTTTTCAACATTTGTTTGGAGTGAAGAAACCATCGAAAGTCCTTCAGTATCTTCTTCAGCGGCGAAAAACATTTTTAAACGATTGATTTGTATGAGCGCTTCTTCTATTTTCATCGGTGGTTTGTCGTTAATATGTTCTTCGACAGAATGACCTCTTTCCATTTCTTCATCCTCATGAGGAACTTGTTGAAAAAATATCGATGATAATGTCGTTGATATCTAGAGCACCATCTTCTGTAGTGAGGTTCGAGTCTATATCTTTGTAGCCAGGGTCACTTGTAGCGGAAGTATCGTACATTATCAATAGATGTTGAAGTTCTTGTTCTTCTTGGTGCTCCACATTGCTGTTCACAACTTCAATTTTTGCGTTTGAGAAGCCAGACTTTACAAAACAGTTCACGACAGTTTGTTTTCTAATTGCGTTTACCGAAGAGGAAATCCACTGAATCGCATCTAGGATGCTGATTTTCTTTGCAAGGTCACTCGCACATGTTACATCGTTCATGTTTGCAATGAGATGTCTTAAAACACGTTTTCTGTAGTGAAGTTTAAAATTTTTTATTATCCCTTGATCCAAGGGCTGACACTCTGCAGATGTGTTTGGTGGCAGAAAAATGATTTGAATGTTGGACAATTCAATGTGTGGGTGAGATGCAGCATTATCCATGAAAAGAATAATTTTTCTGTTTTGACGAATCATGTTTTGGTTAAAGTGACATCCATTCGCTCATGATATCTCGTGTCATCCACGCTTTTTTATTAGACTTCCAGTCAACATCCAAAAGATTCAACTTTATGCCCTTGAAACAACGAGGATTTTGTGGGTTTCCTATAACAAGAGGTTGTTCAAAGTCTCCCAGCATATTTGTACACAATAGTACAGTCAAGCGTTCCTTAAAAATTTTTCCGCCCTGGCACTTTTCGTTTTTTAGACTCATTGTTTTGTCACAGTTGTAAATATCCTTAGCTTCAAAATCACGACATAAATCTTCCAATTTGACGGTCCACTCTGTTACAACCCCAGTATCAACAGATCCACCTTCACCACTTACGGTTTTCCAAGAAATTTTATGCCGAGTTTTGAACTTGTCTAGCCATCCCACAGAAGCTTTGAACTCATTTACTCCCATAGATTTTGCAACCTCCAAAGCCTTTTCCCTAATAATAGGCCCATTAATGGGAATTTTTTTAGCACGTGCGCGACAAATTTGAAGTCCAACAGTTTTCGGAAATGATTTTTGAACCTGATCATTTACGTGTTGCCAAAATTGTTTGAGCAGTTCATTGTTTTTCTTTAGGATGTCGCTTACCTGCGTCTTCCCGATTTTGAATTTTACAGCGAGATTGCGAACACTATTTTTTTGCCGATCATATGCATTAATGAGTTCGACTATCTTTTAAAGTTAAATGTTTACGAGAAGACATTGTGCACTTCACACGACACTAAACAAAACTTAAAAGTAAAACTGAAAAGACGAAAGGCCGACCATATTCCCCCCCTCCCTGCACACACCGAATTCATCAGAAATTTTACACGTACCTTAAAATTCTTGAAAAAGGGTTTAGAACCGCGATGTAAACCTTGATAAAATTCAGAGAATCGGAAATAGAAAATAAACACACGATTGAGACAATACGTGGAAGAAACATTCCTAGAAAAAGGGCCGTGAGCTCGCCCGCTGTCCGTTATGGGGAGATCAAATTAAGTGCTAATCTAAATGAAACAGTGCAGATTGCCTGTCCGCGTCCGTTACAGAGAATGTCTGCTAGACAGAAGCTGCAAACATGTTAAAACCAATGGAGGTGAGTTGGGGAATTTGAAAATGTCCGTTGTAGAGAGATGTCCGTTAACAAGAGGTGTCCGTTAGGAGAAGTTTCACTGTATTTCCATTATTTTTTGTGAATCCTCGCTGCTGACTCACTAGTCGTTATGCAAAAAAAAAAAAAATAAATATATTGGGAAATCCCCATGTTAGGTTCTGTGCTATTGAACTCGTGCTTGTTTGGGACCATAAAAATTTGTGACTTTGAAGCGTGCAGTTCGTGACTTTTAAAGGTTTTTGTAAGGTCATATTGGTTTTTATTTGATTGTTTATAAATTTTTCCAGGTATTTATTACTAAACTTTGTTCTTAAGAACCGTGTTGGAATAATTTCTTTGTTGTGAACAAAATTCCAGCCCTAAATTATGCCTAAGGAAATTAGGCATAATTTGGGTAACTGCCGATTTATTTAAAGGATGGTTTCTAAATTGTTTTGTGCCAGCTGTGGAAAACTATTTAAAGTTTTATTACTATTGGATAATGCGCCAGGCCATCCAAAAGATTTAAGTCATCCAAAATGTTGAAGTAATGTTCCTACCACCTAATACAACTTCTTTAATTCAGCCATCAGATAAAGGCATTATACCTACCTTCAAAACTCATTACATCAGAAAATCGTTACAATGGATTTTTTAAAAAATTGATTCCGAATCTATTGAAGTGATTTAGGCATGGAAGCATTTTTCAATTGTGGACTGTATCAGCTTTATGATAGTTTTATCGCTTTTTTTTTTTTTTTTTTTGGTAGTTGTTGGCGCATAGGCTTCTGTGGCCATAGTGCACCTCCCAAGGTTTTTGCGGTACTTTGATCCAAGGCGGGAATCGAACCCGCGACCTTTGGGTTGCCAGGCAGGCACGTTACCCACCCGGCTAGCCCGGTCGGCTTTGTTTTTTTATCGCTCAAAGAAGTACTGTTAACACGCGTGTTGGAAAACTGTATGGACAGAGTCAGTTCATTCATGAAATATGGTCAAACCGGCAGAAAATAGAATCGGTGCAATAGTAGAACTTGCTAAGTTGGTAGGAAGGGAAAGTTTGGATAATAAGACTACTGAAGACATTCAAGAATTACTAGCAGAAAAGAGGCTGGCAAAGCGGATTTGGTGGAAATGGCATCAGAGGTAAACCAAATCAATTCAGAGGATGATAGCACAGATGAAAATTCTGAAGTTCCAAATTTTGCACTAAAAAGCATACAGGAAGGCATAAACTTAGCCAAGCAATTAGAATCTGTTTTTTTTTTAATACAGATTCTTCGACTGGAAGGAATACAAAGTTCAAAAGGGAGCTTCAAAAATGCTTAGCTTCATACCATGAAATTTACAAAGATCTATCAAGCATAAGCAAACAATCTCATATTTTAAAGAGAGCAGAAGATACACGAAATCTAGATGCTGCAGAAGAAAGTTCAGAAGGTGAAGATATTCTGCAACAGAGAAAACATTCTCATTTGATTGTGCTTAGCAGCAATGAAGAGGAAGACAATTAAATGAACATACATTAACTGACATATTATGACAGTTAATCTGTTTAGTTAAATTGATTAACTGACATATTATCACAGTTTGTAAGATGTTTGCTGAGATTACTATTTTTAATAAAAATTAAGTTTCCAATAGTTATAAAAAAAATGATGTATTTTTGTTAGCTTTTGGAACGTAACCCCACCCCCCTTTTTTGTATTGGTTCATAGTCCTGTATAACACAGTTTTGCACAACACAAGATTTTATAGGAACCTAACTACTGTGTTATATGAGGGTTATTTATACCATGAATTACAAGCAATTAAATTTTTTGTTTGGAGTTTAACAGATACCAAAAGCACCTATCTTTCTTCTAAGCAAATCCTATCCCCATGTGGCATCTATGAGATGCCAGTGACAGTTGTCTAATCTTGCCATAGGCTTTAGTTCACTGGCTAAACATGAACAGCTGACCAGAATACAGATGTAGACATTGTTTCTGCCATATCATGTGAGCATATTTCAATGAGGAATGAGGGACCTTGAAAATTTGAAAAAATATGATAAAAACCTCTTTTTATTATTATTATTGGTTTCTATTTATTCTTGTTCATTATTTTTTAATTGAGTTTAGCCGATTATAATTAAGGGATTACTGTTTCAATTCAGTAAGAAAATCAAAAAATTTATTTTTTGTAATTAAAACAAAAAGGGGTGTGTCACATATGCCATGTGAGCATCTCTGTTAAACTGAGGGCATGAGTGATGTGCTCCCAATTTAAAAAATTTAACATGTAAAAAATTTGTTGGAAAGTTAATGCTTTACTCAGTAATTATATTTTAATCAATCAATTACAACAATATATGTAGTGAAATGAACTCAGAGTGAGAACAATGCTGATACGATGTCAAACAAAATTTGACTACATCCTTTGGGACATAATGCAATAAATTGGTGTGTTGTGACACATTTTGGAAACACATCAATAAATTATAATTTAACTATTTAAATCTTCCAAAATTTCTGCATACAACTATCTGCTGTATTCACTATAATGAAATGGAGAAAATAATTTCACTATACAGTAAAATTACTCCGATATTCTTAACAATATTAAATTTCAAACCTTTACCTTTCAGACCAGTCTTCCCGCCTGTTTCTTTCCTCTCGCCTCTCCTGATAATCACTTCGCTCTCTTCTAAATTTGTCTCGCGCACGTCGTCGATCATATTCTTCATCACTGTCTCCCATGATTATTCTAAAACAGAAATACTAAACATAATAATGATTCATAAAAGATTTTAACTGGATGACTAATCATATTGTAGAGGTCAACTAAGGACCTGAAAATGTTAAGTAGATGAAGTATATTTGGATGCATAAAAGTAGATCCAAACTGTGTATCACCATGACTTTAACTTCATCTAGTAGTGCTAATATGCAATCGACATAACTCCAGTTTCTTCATATGCCTGCAATCTTAATTCTGATTCACATGCCTGACAACTGATTAAGACTGAATTATTGATACAATCATTATTTTATCACTGCATGCTCCTTTAGTAATCTGAAAATAAATACACATATGAGCTAATGGGTTGGGTTATTTAAGTGCCAAGGTAACTAATACTATGGAGCACCAATACACTGTCTGAAAATTATATATACATTCTTAGTTGGACTGAAAATATGAGAAAAAGCCAGCTCTTTGGAAAAACAAATGATACCACCTGAGCCCAGCTAATAACAACTCCACTTGAAAGTCTTCAAAAAACTGATGTTTCCTGCAATGTGAATTAAACCTTTTACAAACAACTCACAACATCCCTGCAATGCACTGCACTTCTACAGTTCCATGTAGATTTTTTTGGGTGACCAATACCAGAATGCCCAGTGACAGTTAATTAATAATGCTGACCATGAGCAATTAATTATGTCTGAATAACTTAAATAATTGTAACATAATGTATTCAATGCCGTGCTCTTTTCAACATGTTAAAATATTTTTGTTTCTCTCAACAATGGAACAAACAGCCCATTATCTCATTTACCTATTTTTTTTTTACAATTAGCAACAATGTTATAGATAACTGTATTTGCTCTATATGCAAACAAACCTCTATTTATGATGATCACAATATGCAAAGTTATAACGGAAAGTTATTGAACTGTCTAGCAGGCATACTAGGTATATTTTATAAAACAAAATAAGAAAAATTAAAATATCTGGTAGAATTATATTAGTGTGAATTTTAGTGTTCCACGAGTATGGTATGCAGTCTCAATCTGCATAGTTGCTTAGTTTTTAAGTGAAGTACAATTGTCGTAGTGGAGGTCAGCAACTTAAATAAGTTCAAGGCAGAACTAGACAAACATTTGGAGCGAATAGATGAGTGGAAATGGGAAGGGTGTTTTTTTTTTTTTTTTTGGCTGATGCTATATAAGCTTGCTTTCTTGCATTATATGCCCTACTAATGCTAATGCTAAAAAATGTTCTTTACGGTTTCAGGTGTATGTACAAAATAGGCCACACAGGCCATGCATATGTTGATTTTGGTTTCAGCTTTGATTTCTCTCGCTACATGTAAGTTTACATTGGATAACGCAACTGCTGTTAAAAAATTGATACTTTTTTTTTGCCTTTTTTCCTCAAACATATTTAGTGTTGCACACAATGAAACATACCTCACATGAGAAAAAAAATCTTGGTAAGCACTACTGAAAGTCATTTTCAAGCGAAAAGAACTTGGAACAAAAGAGAAAGAAGCAGTAGTAGTGATAAGTAATTCAGGGAAGAAAGTGTATACAGAACTTTCTTCCCTTGCAGAATCGGCCAAAAAATACTCATACCATCAGTCCATCTCCTCCAATAATTTGCCTAATCCTTCCTTAAATTTATTCATACTAGCCACTTCCACAACTCCAGATGAAGGTTTGTTCCTACAATCAATTACACTCTGGCTGAAAGCAACATTTTCATTTATCTATCCTGCAACCAACCATTTTCAATTTACATTTATGTCCCCTTATGTGGCTTGTCCGAGAAGCTTTAAACATTTCATTCCAGATTCCTGGCAGGTGCCTATTTTCCAGCAGCTGCAATTAGCAAAAAGTCTTTCTCAATAAGAATACCCTTTTGTGCCCCTGACTAATCGTCTTGCCCTTCTCTGCACACTTTACAATAGATCTACATCCTTCCCAAAATGAGAAGACCTGTACGCAAGGATCAAGGTGTAACCTAGCCAATGTAATACACAACAGGTTAATGACTTCATTATCCTTGTTGGCAAAATGCCTGTATATCACTGACAGAATTAGCTGTTCTAGTAACATGTCTACACAGCTCAGATAACTTCATGTTTGACTGTATAATTACTCCTAGGTCTTTTTCGTTCTCCACTAGCTTGAGTGCAGTATCATCCACTTGCTATGTTATTCTGGCATTACTGCTATCCACAGGAAGAACTCTGCAATTATCAATGCAAACATCAACTGCAACTTCTCTGCAAATTTATTTAGGTCTTATAAAATATGTTTGTATCATCAGGAAACGTAGAGATTAAACTTGATATGCCTTCATCAATATCATTAGTAAATACTGAAAACAATGTGGGTCCAACACTGAACCCTGAGGGAACTCCACTAATAACTTTAATCCAAGAAGGGCAATACCCATTAAAATACACCCCAAGAGATGTACTAGCAGATCTTGATATTTTCTGGTGCAGAAGATTTCCACTCAACCATCCCTTTATCCACAGAAATAACTTCTCCCCAAATGCCACACTGCTCCAATTTGTACGGTAGACTTCCATCCCGAACAGAGTCAAAAGCTTTACTAAAATCTAAGTATATGATGACAAAATTATTTTTTGCATTCAGTTCCTTTGTTACTTGAGTTACTACAGCAGTCAGATTAGTCAAAGAGATCTCCACTCAAAAATCTATGCTGTAACTGTCACATAACTATATTCCAGTCCAGATAATCCTGTAATACTTCTTTAACTGCTGACTCCATTATTTTCCATGGAACAGAAGTCAAGCTTATAGGTATGTAATTACATCTCTCCTTCAGATCCCTCTGAATATGGGAGATGCTTGCACGTCTCAAATCCCCTGAACCTAAGGATGCCCTTAAAATGAAGGCTAAAAGTTTACCTCTTTTGCTGCTTCTTTTAATATAACTGGATACATTCCATCAGCTGCAGGTGAATTATTCACTTGTAGCTTCAACAATTTCTCTTCCCCTATCCTTGCAACTATCACAAAATCATTTAGCTCCCAGTTATAATTTGGTATAGCTCTGGCATCCCCCATCCCAAAAATCTTAACATATGAAACTAGAGAAAAATATTTACTATTATAATGGCTAAAGGATATACGGAAGCAAATTCTATATCTACAAAAAAAAAATAAAAAAAAAAAAAACATTCAATACACCAAAAAGTGATGATCCAAATCTGCTTTCAACTTTACCACTCTCTCCTTTAACCACCATAACAGACAATTTATTCCAATGATCTACAACATTTTGTCCAAAAGTAAACTTTGTGAGATCCTGCCTTCTGTTTCTCCACAAAAGTTTCTGTGTCCCCTGGTTTTTCTCTCTTCTACTAGTGAAATATACCTCCCTTGTTCTGATGATTCCCTTCAAGGCCTTATACAACTCTATTAATTGCTCCTAAGGTGTCTAGTTATCAAACTTTGCAGTATGCACCTCCTAAGCCATTCTTCACATGGACATCAATTAGCACCTGTAACCAGTCTCGTGCCCCTTCTTTGAACCCTAGAAGCTCATGTCTTTCTTCAAGTGTGGCCTCCTCCAAAATATTCTAAATGCTGTCTCACCATCTTATGAAAAAAGGGCATTCACAACATTTTCCCTATTTGTGAAGGTCTTATACATCATTAACTGGACACTATGTGCCACTTGTTTAAATTGAATGAAAATTTTCATATCTGACTGAACTATAACCAGTTGTTTTCATTCCTGTACTACTTTTAACTCCATTCCATCCCCCCCCAGCTTATAAGAACTTCTGGATTTGTTTACTAGCTGCTAAACCTCACATTTAGAAGCATTATACTGCAGTTGCCATTTTTCAAACCATTTTTGCAATCAATCTGTTATTTGACATGTTGGACAGACAACTTGGGTATATGAGACCCACTAATATTCGTAAAATGGGACAAATGCTAACTTATAGTGATTTTCTCTTGTAGAGAATCTGTTGCCTCAAACAAGAAAAAATCCCAATAAGTTAACATTTGTCTGATTTTACGAATATTAGTGGGTCTCAAATACACAAGTTGTCTGTCCAACATGTCTAGTTTAAAGTTTCTAGACAACAAGATTCCCTTAAGGTTTTTTATACTATGTCAATCTGTTATTCTGAAGCAAAATGGGATGGTCTGTCATTAACCACCCTTCCTACCTTTAAATCATTGGCAAACTTTGACAACTCACCCTGCACTCCCTCACAAGATGAGAAATAGAACTTGCCCCCAATATTGAATCTTGAGGACTTCACTTGATAAAACAGTCCTGAGGAATTTGCCTTTTATTACTACTCTCTCTCTCTCTCTCCTGTCTTTCAGCCAGCTCATTGTCCAATGAACGAACTTAATATTAATAAGTGCTCATAAATATTCATTTCCTTTCTATACCTTTCATTTATCAATATTAAGTTTCACTTGTCACTTCACAGCCCACTTGCCTAAATTCTCCATCTTGTAGCACATCCTGCTCTGTTATTACTAAAGTGACCATTCTGTTATTACCAAAGGGACAGATTTTACATTTGTTTTTTTTTTTTTTTTTTCCACATATATTTGTTTAATTACACTGAAATACCTATATTATATAGGTATTTTTATTATATAGATTATTTCTGTGAAATAAACATCATAATAAAAATACATTTCTTCTAACAATAAAAACAACAGGAATTAAATATATTTTTCTGGGAAATAAATTTTCTTAATAATTCAATAGATTTGATACTAGAGAGCTATTAAGTGCTTGATATTTCCTATATTCTATTATATTATGAATCAACAGGGTTTACCTTTATTTTAGATATAAAAGAAGCTTCCTATATCTAAAATAAAGGTAAGCCCTGTTGATTCATAATAAATTAATAATTCAAACACTTAAATCCGGGACTTTCCCGCATGATCCAGGACTTCTGGTCACTTTAGTTACTACTCACTCTAGCATTATGTTTCACTGTGCACACCATTTGTTCCAATGTACTCCATGTGTATGGTAAAATGAAATAATATGATTTATTTTATTCATTCTTGTGGATTTTGGTGTAAACAATTTAAATTTGACATTTGGTGTAAACCACTGTATATCCCTTTCATGTAGTTGAATGATACTTGTGATTTCATCATTTCTTGGCTTGAAGTTAAAGTTGTTAGCTATTCAGAAAGGCTAGATAAATATACCACATGGAAGGCGGGGGATATCGTATCATGCGTGTTGTCTAGAAAATTTTATTTTGTAAATAAAAGAAAAACTGGAACTGTGCTATCGGAAGATTCTTCAATGATCAGAAAGGTTTAACTTCTACAGAATGAATGTGGAGAGCGAATCTGCAACGTGGAAAATCATATCAGCCCTACATGCCTTTTTACTGGATATAATATATTCAAACCATTTTAGTATTTTTTTTTTTTTTTCCTATCTAATAAGATTGCTCTCGACAATGTCTTAAACAATGGATTAGTTAAAGATTACCAACCGATATTCCACTAATAAACACCGAAATGATTACCTTAAAACAGATTTATTTCTCTTCTTTCACTGCATCAGGAAAAATAAAAACAAACAAACAAAAAAAAAAACATTATGACTATAATACAAGTTCAAAGAAATAACGTAGTAATGGACACGCAATGAACATGCGCAAAAATGATTGAAATACACTACAACAATAACGGCGGCGAACGGAAATATCAGAGATTTCTCAATAGGTGGCGATTAGAAAATTCAGGATAGCGATAAGAAATGGTGGAACTTCTTTGCTCATTTAAAACATAATACTGTAGTGAACAGGGCTCCCACTCCTGGGTTTTTTGATTGTCATCTGGGTTGATAGGTTTTTTTCGCAAAAATATCTCATTATCTGGGTTTTTTCGGTAATTTTTAATTTTAAGTCAAAATTTATTTTTATTTCTTGTAAATACAATAAAATTTAATACAGTAATACCCCGACTTACGCTACCCCGACTTACGCGAACTCGGAGTTACGCGGTTCTTGATTTTTTCGTTTGGCAACGCTGCCGCCCACTATCTTCAAGGTCGTTTTTCATATGTTATCGATATACGGTGCAACGGCGGAGAATGAGAGCGAAAGATGAACAAAATTCAACTTTGCTGCTTTTATGTTTTTTACATCAGTGAAGGGGAAACACATTTCACCATAATAACGTAAAAACCAACACAATTCCAGCTATCGGTATAATCGCAAATGCAATTAGATCGAGTTTACTACCAGTTTATAACAGATTTCACTAGCAGAAACACAACTGGATTTTTATTGTTTTATGGTAGTAACCCCTAGAAATGTGAGGTGTTAATAGTGTATCTCTGCCTTTATGGTGTTGTTTATTCAGTTGCTACATGCGCGCAGCTTTGTTTATGCGTATCAAGCGTGCCTCCTCGTTTTGTAATTGTGCTTTATTCCCTAAAAATGAGTAAAATACTTAATTAAAAGGTGTGAAAAGGAAGCGTCCTGGTGAAGACTCTGCAGATTCAGAGAGAAAAAGAAAATCAATTATCGATAAACAGAGGCGGACTGGATCAAAAATTCTTACCCGGGAAAATTTATAGTGGCCTCACACTATGGTTTATGGCCAAAATCACACTGGCCCACCGAGGTTTCCCCGGTAAGGCTTATGGCCAGTCCGCCTCTGTCGATAGAGAAAAAATATGAAATTGTGAAACGCTTTGAGCGAAATGAAAGACCATGTGATATTGCACGTGCTACAGGCCTAAATGAAGCAACGGCGAAAAGCACATGACAATTGCAAACTTGAGAGGTTGAAAATTGAAAAGGGCTCAATTGTAAAGGGCTTAAAATTTTTAGAAAACATAGACTCCAACGAAGAACGCGTTATAGCTACAAAGCAAGGAATAAAAAAATTATTAGCTTGCTACGAAGAAATTCTGCGTGAAAAAAAGAACGCGCTGTGTCGTCAGACGAATTTGTTAGATTTTATGAAGCCATCGACATCGAAATAACTTTTTAACGTAAGTCATTTGTTTTTTTAATACATATTTTGTATTAATATGTATAAAGAACTGCAATTTTATTAATATTTTTCTTCTAAACTAGTGTTTTTGTTAGTCCTTGGTCCCAATTAAGCAAAATTTATATGTATTTATATGCAAAGTTGTACCCCGACTTCGCGAATTCGACTTACGCGATTTTCGTCGGACCCACCTATCGCGTAACTTCGGGGTATTACTGTACATTTAATAACAGTTTACAATTTTCTTAATTTTATATTCTAACAATACTGATCATAATTTGTAATATCTCAAGTGCTTGTACAAAATACTACAAATGTAAAAGGATTTCAAAGTTTTCGCAGGGTTCTACACTATGAAATTACGCCTACATGTTCATACATGTAAGCATACATGATCGTGCTACTAACATGTATGCACAGCCTATTGAGCAGGCGGAAGGCGGTCTTTACTGCACAGTCTTTCGTGATCGTTCGTGGTATTATTGCATTATTTGGTGTGATTTTTATATTTATGCGTGTACTACATACAGTGATATAATAAATTTAAATTGTAGTGACTATTTCTATTTTATGTTAATGGATTAGTGATTTATTTTTTATTTTATAGAACATTTTAAATAAGATAACTGCTAATTAGCCATACCCACAAATTGCCCACAATGTCTGAAACTTGTTCTCCACAGAGAAAGATGAGTAAACGGTGGTATACTCAAAATTTTAGAAATGAATGGTTAGAAGATGCGGAATTAAAGGATTGGTTGAAAGAAGATAGTAATGAAAAAGGTGCGTCTTACTGTATTTGTTGTGAAATGAAATTAAAGAATGCCAATAAATCGATGTTACTAGCGCATAAAAATACAGTTAAACATAAAAAAAGTGCAAATATTGCTAAGACAAGTTCAACGTTAGACACGTTCTTCACAAAACGTAAACCTACGGAGAATGAAGAAGTAGCAAAGGCAGAGTTAACAATTGCTGCACTCATTTCTGAGCATAATATTCCATTTGCGCAATGTGATCACCTTATAGAAGCATGTAAGAAAGCATTTCATGATAGCAATATTGCAAAACAAGTTCAGATGAAGGCGACTAAAGTCTCTTATTTTATACAAGATGGCATAGCCTATCATGAAAAAATATACATTTCTAACATATGCAGAAACAACAAGTTTTCAATGATAATAGATGAAAGTACAGATTTATCTTTATCGCAAGTTCTAGCTGTTGTTGTTAGATATTTTGATATTCAAAAACTTGATGTTGTAGATGTGTTACTTGACACTGCTTGTGTCGAAAAGTACTTTAGAAGGGCTTTATCAAGCTGTAAAAGATCTTTTCATAGAAAAAAACATTCAAATAAGTAACCTCGTTGGCTTTGATAGTGATAATTGTGCCACTATGATGGGTACTAAGAGTGGGTTCCAGTCATTGCTAAAAAAGGATGTACCATCAGTATTTATAATGGGATGTGTTTGCCATTCTTTTGCATTATGTGCTAGTCATTCAGTCAAGGTACTACCATCATATCTAGAAATATTTATAAAAGATATCTCTTGTTATTTTTCCTGTAGTAGTAAAAGATTAAACGAGTTCAAAATGATTCAAGATGTTGTAGATACTGCTAAGCATAAAATCCCCAAATTAGCACAAACACGTTGGTTATCCCGTGGCAATGTAATAAAAATTATTATTGAGCAGTGGGATGCGTTAGTTCTTTATTTTCAGTCTCAATCAAAAATTGACAAAATCGATGGTGCAGGGAATATTTACAATACTATGATCACCAAAGGAACTAAGCATATGTTGTTGTTTTTAGGATATGTACTGGAGAAAATAAACTGTGAATATTGAATTTCAATCTGAGCATTTCAGATTGCACTTACTTCATTCAATGGTTTCAATTGAGTATAAAAATATTCTTAGTTTTTTCATAAAAGAAGTCATTACTTCGTGCAAGCTGGTTGAAATTGATCCAAGCAATGCAATAAATCATAAGCCTCTGAATAAAATATATTTGGGAGGCCGTTATATGGTCTTATTAAATTCAACACCACTTGGTGACAGTGAAAGCAGGTTTAAAAATGATTGTTTAAAATTTCTTGTTGAACTTTGTATGGAAATCAGAAAAAGATTTCCTCTAAATGATGATGGAATTATCGCCAGTCTCAATGTTCTTGACCCAGCAGTGATACATGATCGTGCCAATTCGCCATCCTCAATTTTCCATTTAGCAATGCAGTTCCCTCACCTTGTTTCTGAAGACAAACTAGATCTTCTAGATTATGAATGGAGATCATTTCGTTTAAATCAAGATTTAGATTTCTCTTACAAAACCATCCCTGAGTTTTGGTATCTGTTACGTAATGTAAAAGATGGCTTTAATAATTCTAAATATGAGATTTTATCTAACTTTATGACCAGTCTAACTATTTTACCTCACTCTTCGACAAGCGTAGAAAGAATCTTCTCCCAAGTAAACCATATAAAAACAAAAGCCACAAACTCCCTTAAACTAGAAACTGTGAAAAATCGACTAATGGCAAAACAGGCGATAAATAGATCTAATCAAAATTGCTATACATGGAAACCTAAATCAGAATTGGTAAAAGAAGTCATACAAGGAACTTGTCATAAAAGATACGAAGAACGTTTGAAAAAAATGAAAGAACTTCAAAAAATAAATGTGGAGGGAACTGAATGGGATGAAAATTCTGATTACAATTAAATAAAAGATATTTTTGCATGGTAAGTTTTATCTTATTTGTGTTGCTATACTATATGATGAAAACTAGGTTTTTTTTGGGTTTATTTAAGTTGCAATCTAAGTTTTTTTAAAATTTGTGAGTGGGAGCCCTAGTAGTGAACTACAGTGAAAAAAAAAAAAAAACAAAAAAAAACTTTTTTTTTTTTAACTGTAATAAATAAATAAATAAATTCTTTATTGCTGATAAGTACAGGACATGTACTAGAGACAATAATACTCATCACGGCGACATGGCCAGGAGTTTTACATTATAATATTGAGATTAATTGGCAAAACATTTTTTTACCATTACATGGAAATTATTAGTTACACAAATTAAACATGTAAAAATGAAATTATAATAATGAAAATATGAGGACTGAACGTCATATGGAGGAAGTTATCCCAGTTCCACCGATGTAATCCACTCGAGGAGCATGTGACGGTATTTGTAGTCGGTAGCCATTTTTTGTAGGTCGACTCCAAGACGGAGCAGTGCCTGAATTTTGGGGAGTGCCTGGGCAGGTAAGAACCGACTACACAGTTTCAGCCGGTTGTATTTGAAGGTTAGTGTGGGCTCTGACCTCAAGGATGGCGGAGGATTGTGCCACTGACAGAAATCCCAGATGTTTGGGGCGTTTATCACTCCTGTGTACATTTTTACTGAGGTCATTAAACGCCTGCTGTCAATTAACCTCGGAAGCCTGGGTACATTTAGCTGCTCAGCCATGTCAGTTGTTCTCAATTGAGGGGGTCGGCGATGCTTATTTGTGGCCCATTTCAGGGTCCAGTATTCACACGAGAACACCGGTTTTTGAAGAGAGGGCGACGCAGATGCCCAGATCTCAGCTGCATATAAAATAGCCGGATAAACAGTGGCTTGAAGATATCTGGTAGTGGTTGCGGCATCATTAGAATGAAGTAGGTGTTGTTTCGCTCTCCAGCGTAGGGTGTTAAATCGCTTCCGGAGGTATTCCGTGTGAACATTAAATTTCAGCTTCGGATCAAAAAAGATACCGAGATCCTTATGGCAGGTAACTACTGGGATGAGAGTACCTAAAACTGAAGGTTGAATTATTGTTGGTTGGTGTTTCAATGAGTTTATCATTATTGCAGATTTTGAAGGGTTAAGGTTTAATTCAAACATCTTCAAGTAAGTTGAAAGGTCGGTCAAATTCTCTGTGATGGAAGACGTAATTGCCATTGGGTCTGCAGACGGTGGGATTAAGGTCAGAAACTTTATATCGTCGGCATATATTATAGCATCATCACGAAGACGCATAAAAGGAATCAGAATGGCTGAGAAAAGAAGGCCAGACAGGACACCACCTTGTGGGACTCCTGCATTGATTTTTCTTGTAAAGTGGGTCT
Source organism: Mastigoproctus giganteus (assembly GCF_048544385.1). Classification (NCBI taxonomy): domain Eukaryota; kingdom Metazoa; phylum Arthropoda; class Arachnida; order Uropygi; family Thelyphonidae; genus Mastigoproctus; species Mastigoproctus giganteus. Next base: position 52,662,910 of record NC_143586.1, on the reverse strand, counting down.
TCTTCAAAGTGAGGTGGACACTTCTATTCTTCAATAAGGCGGTGAGGAAAGCTAGAAGGTCTCCATTAATCCTGAAGAAGAATTGTAGAAGACTGAGAAGGGCTGTGACGTCTAGACTGTCAAAAGCAGCTTCAATATCGGCGTACACTATAGCTAATTCAGATTTATTTTCGAAGGCTTGAAGAATTGATATCTGTGCGGCCATGAGGTTTGTTATGGTTGATCTATTTTCGACTGCGAAATGGAACTGTTTCAGCTTCTGTGGCATCAGCTGTTTGTTTAATGCTGGAAGAAGTGCCTTTTCTAGAAGTTTCAGGAGGGTGGAAGAAGTTGAGATTGGTCTGAAATCTTTTAGGCTTGTTGGTGCTTTAACCTTAGGTAGTGGCCTCACAGAGTATTCATTCCACTGAGCAGGGAAAACTCGTGTGGAAAGAACTGAGTTGTAGATTGAGAGTAATGCATCTAGGATATAGGGGCTAAGGCATTTAATCATGAAATGAGGTATCTTATCACAGCCTGCGGTACTAGATGGACGCAGGGAGTTAATTGCATATATCAGTTGCTGTCTTGTGATGGAAATTATGGAGAGGTCATCAGTAGCAGCAAATTGAGAGTTTTGGAGAGGGATTTCGGCAGAAGCGGACTTGGTTTTGAATCTTGAAATGTAGTTCATCCAGTTATCTAGATCAAGATTTGAATTAATGCAACTGTGTCTTGATGAGTATGGCGCTTTTCCTTTAGACAAGGTAGTATCGGTGTATCTCTTTATTGCTGATGCCTTGAGTCTGTTGAACATAGCTCTTGTTCTGGAGTATAGGATTCGATCTTGGGTTGTGCCAGAGATTTTCCACTGCCTGTGAAGGTACTGCTTGTTGTGGAAACTGCGCGCTAGATCTTTGGTCCACCAAGCTCTAGTTCTTGGAGAAATGTGTACAGTTTTGGCTGATGCATAGAGGGTGACTGTATTTATCCATCTTGTGATTAGGTCAACTGCGAGGATTGGGTCACATCCATCAAGCACATGCCATGGAATAGACTGCGCTGCCTCGAGGCACTTTTTTGGATCCAGAAAATTCGGAGAAAATATGATTTTCTTTTCAACAGTATTACGGAAATTGAAGCTGGGCATAGGCAGAACAAGAAGTAATGCAATTGGGTCGTGATCTGAATTGAAGGACGTTTCTGGTGGAATGTCGACTCTGCAAATTCCAGAACATAGAATCAAGTCAAGGCGATTGGCGCCTCTCGTTGGCTCCTCATTGATAATCGTGAAGTTTGATGGAGAGAGATTGTTCATTAGTCGTTGAAGGAGAGGGCTCAGGTGAGGTGGAAGGTTAAAGTCGCCGCAGAGAATGTGCGTAGCAGGAGGGTGTAACTTACTCATTATCCAGCTAGTAGCATCGTCAATTGTTGCAGTATCTGGAGCTGGGGGAATGTAGATTGCCACTAAATCAATTAAACAGGCATTAAACTTCACAGTCACGAGTATTGCTTCATAAAATAAGGAGTTGCTAGATGTGACGTGCACCAATTTCAGGTTGGAATCCTTGACGAAGATGGCAACACCGCCGCCTCTAGATTGAGATCTTGATGTGAAGAACGATGAAAAACCAGCGGCCGCAGCATAGGCTATTGACTCTTGGTCAGGTTCAAGCCATGTTTCTGATAGACAAATTACATCCATGCTATTGGACAACAAGAGTTGTTCGAGAGTTTCAAGCTTATTTCGGAGGCTCCGGACATTTTGGTAGAAAACTCTAAGGGTGAGTTGAAAGGGAATTTTCATAAGTGCTGATCGCTTTGTAGATGCTTTGGAACACCTCAACAGATTAGGCCTGATGGAAATTATACTGTTAATTGAAAGTGATTGAAAAGCAGGGTTATGTGGTATTACATCGGTATGTTTATTAGCAGTAGCTGGGGCAAGATAGTGATTGGAGCTGGATGTGTGGTGCGGTGGTTTTCGACAGTCGAGAGACACTAGTGTTGTTTCACAATTAGTTAGTCATGCAGGGGAGAGTTGTGTCATCTTTCGGTTTTGGTCATAATCAAATTTATAATGAAATATAAAATTTAATTAAATGAAATTGAAGGTTAAAGTACACGGCCCATACTTAGTGTAAATTCAATAAATATGGGCCGCTTTATCTAAAAATAATATCTTGACTAAATGTCTTAAGAGTATCAAAGAGTAGGTTTATGCATGGTTACTGCATTTCTGCTGCCGAGGTAGTATGAATTCATCGTTTAATTATATTGTGAATACCTTCACAGAGAGTGACCAGGTACTGCATGGCTTTGAATAAGTAATGCTTCACTAGTAGAGAAGACTAATATTACTTATTCTCGGCGGATACCACCACCATTTCGAAGCTTGTTGGCTTACTCATTGGTAAGTGGGGAGGTACCCTGTTGTTGCAATAGTGACAACCCAGTTATGGAGTATAAGTCCACAATGGTTGTTGTTGTTGCTCTGGAGGTTTAATGGCACATCAGCTGCTAAGGCTATAATGTGCCTTGTCCACAATGGGTGTTACTTATTCAAAGCAGTGCAATACCGCGGCCACTTTTTGTAAAGGTATTCACAATATGAGATATAATAAAAGGATGCATTCACACACCGAGTGGACAGAAATCATGGGATACCTACCTAGTAACAGGTAGAAGCAAATTTCGCCCGGATAAGGGCAGTCACACGGCGAGACATTGAGTCGACTAGTTCACGAAAGCGTTCTCCGAGTATTTCTATCGTTGCTTGCTGCACCACTGTCCATAATTCCATCGCATTCCTGAGTGGAGGATCCAAAGCTCGAACGAACCTTTCCACCTCATCCCAAAGATGCTCCACAGGGTTCATGACCGATGAAACGAGAGGCCATTCCATAGTGGTAAAATCTGCAGAATGCTCTTGGAACTATGTTCCAGTCACCAAGGCTCTGAGGGGAGGTGCATTATCCTGCTGGAAGAAACTATTGCCCTGTGGTGCACAAAGAACATGGCCAGATGCAGATGGTCTGCAATAATGGACATGTAACGTGGACCGTACAGAGATGCGTCTAGACATATCAAAAGTCCAGACGTGTGGCATTTAACACACCCCAGACCATTACCAATCGTCCACCTGCCTGAACAGTTCCTTGTTGACAGGAGTGCAGAGCTTCTTACGGTTTCCGCCAGATACGCACCCTCCCATTTGCTCGAAATAACTGGAAACGGGACTCATCAGACAGGAGTCCTGTCTCCAATCATCCACAGTCCACTACCGATGTTCTTTCGCCCAGCTGAGGGGTAGAGTCCTGTGTAGTAGTGTTAGCAATGGGACTCTGGTGGGTCGATGTCTCCCATAACCTATTGTGGCTAGTGATTGCCTAATGGTCTTGGTAGAGACATTTCTGGCACTTCCCTTGATAAAATCGGTGGGGATTTGTGCCACTGTCGCTCTCTGGTTGTCGGAAACAATACGAGGCAGACGTTAACGACCACGTTCATCCAACACCTCTCTCTGTCCACAGCGCTATCCAAGATGAGATGTTATTCCGGAAATGGCGTATTCCCGATACGCTCTTGATACTATCGAATGGGGATAGTACAATTTCTGTGCCACCTCTACAATAGAGCGACCCACTCTTATCCCTTTTTCAATGTCGGTTAACTCACGACGTTTATCCATATTGACATCGAATTACCGCCAACGTGGATGCAGTGTACTTACATACCTGCCTAGCGGTTAGTCCAGGAACACGGTATCACATGAATTCGGTCCTTTCAGTGTAATACCTGGACAGTAGAAATGATGTACAAGCAGTAACAATGCATTATTTCTACTATCCAGGTAGAAATGATGTACAAGCAGTAAAAATGCATAAATCAATTCTTTAATACGCTTTATATTTCGAGGCTAGAATAAGAAAAAAATGGTCTTTGTTCAAACTTATCGGTAACGCTCTAGACGTCATACGAATCAGTTAGTGGGTCATCATATTTCCCCGTGGGTAACGAATAGTTATAAGAACACTCCCCACACTGTGTAGAAAAGGCTCCGGTTCGACTCTCGCTAATGACAAGGAAATTTTATGGGCATTTTTCATTTCGAGAAGAGTTAATGGGAGTCAGGCATGGACAACAAACTTTTCTACTCTGAAAAACTCGTGTTTTTCGTTTATGAAAAAAACAAATAAATCAACCTTGAGCTGGTTTCGAACTAGGGCCTGCTTGCTGGCGACGTATCATCACGGCTCACTCGTTACTTTCGGGTTAGATGTTGCCTCTAAATGTATCGGTTGTAATATCAAACTTGTGAATATTTTGAGAGCTAATTTGTGGACAGTGTATTCTGGGGGATCATTATTCTTCTCTTTCTTGGTGATGCCCTTCTACTTCTCTCTCTCTCTCTCTCTCTCAGGGTAACTCGGAAATTTGTTTTTTAGCTGGTGCAGCATAAGCCTCAGGCTTCCTTGCACTATATGGCTGTAAGAATAATAATATTAATAATAATAATAATAACTTAATTATGGTGTCGAAAATGGGCGCATTGCAGTAAAGTTTAAAGTATTTAGGGTCTAACGGCACCAGGGGTTTACCCCGTCTCCGTGCTCTATGCATCGTTTGTGAAACACAGAACTCTGTGGGGGCAGAGATTTAAAAAGTATACAGGTAATGTTCTGTAGTGTAATGTCGTGGTGCGTTGTATCTTCTGACCATTTAGACTTTGAGCCCCTAATGGGACCCACAGTTGCCCACACTTTGCCATGAGGTGGCAGGTCAGGTACCCAGTAGATTATATTTCGTGCCCTGGAGGCCCTCCCACCAAATTTCCGAAGATTTCAGTGTCAAGGACCAAAAAAAGAGATAAGCGCTAGAGATTGATTAGGCCGAAATGGTTTAATAAGAGCCAGGTTTGAATTTTAACGCTGGTAATTTGGTTGTGTTGTGGTTTAATAAGAGCCAGAGTGAATTGTAACCCTAGCAATTTGGCTGTGTTAATATAGAGGGCGTTGGCTGCCATTTTAGTTAGAGTGTGGGAGGGGGAGACTGAAGACTGGGAGAAAACACGCAGAAATAGGGGGACTATACAGAAGTGTACCCCAGACAGAACAGTGGAGACATGACAGGCCAGGCGCACGCCCCACAAGAGGAAGAAGTGGGAGAGGAGGAAACAGAGGCCCGTCTCCTGTCCTCCCACCCAGGAGAAAGAATAAAGGTCATAGTCAAATCAAGTAGGTCAAGTTCAGTTCCTAGGACTGTGCAGTCCCATCCAAGAGTTGTTAAATTAGGTTTTTGGCCATACATGGGAACGTCGCCCCGTCCGTGGAGTCCATTATTGTGGTATTACTGAGTCGTCTAGGCCGTTGTGCTGCCTCTACATTGAGCAGTGTAAGTGGAGTCGGAGTAGTCCACTGTTGAGTTGTATTTTAATTGCTGCTATGAATAAAGGTATGGTTGTGTGGGAGAAGACAGAGGGTGGTAATCAATGGACACTGCTCTTCGTGGACTGACGTTATTAGTGGAGCCCCCTTGGGTTCAGTGTTGGGTCCATTGTTGTTTTCTGTAGTCATTAATGATATTGATGATGGTATATCAGGTTTAATGTCCAAGTTTTCAGATGATACGAAGGTCGGCAGGGTTGTTAATGACACTGCTGCTGCAACAGGATCTAGAAATGTTGAGCAGATGGGCTGAGGGGTAACAACTGAAGTTTAACGTTGACAAATGTAAAGTACTGCATATGGGAAGCAGTAGCCCCAGAGTAACATATCGGCTGTGTGGTACTACAATGACAGTGATAGAGTGAAAAGGACATGGGGGTAACTGTGCAGGCAGATATGAAGTTTTCTGAGCAGTGCAGACGGTTTGCAAGAGTAGCTCATCATGTTTTGTCAATGATATACAGGAATTTTTCTAGCAGGGATAAGGAGTGATTATCCCCTTGTATAAAGCAATGGTCAGGCCACACCTTGAGTACTGTATACAGGTCTGGAGGCCTCACTTCAAGAAGGATGTACAGCTGTTGGAACAAGTACAGAGAAGGGCAACAAGATTAGTGAACAGAAGAAAGGGTTACTCTTACGAAGAAAGGCTTAAATTTTGCAAATTACAGTGTATGGAGACTAAGCACCTGCGAGGTGATCTGATTGAGGTGTATAAAGCCTTGAATAGTTTGAGCATGCTCAGTGCTGATGGGATTCTTCCTCTTGCTCAGCATAATCGCCTGAGAGGGCATAAATTCAAATTGAAGAAACACAGTTGTAGGATAGATGTGCAGAAGTTTGACTTTAGCCAGCGGGTGGTTGATTGCCGGAATAAACTTCCATCTGTCGTTGTAGAAGCTGACAGCTTAAATAGATTCTAGGCAGAACTTGACAAAAATTTGGAGCGAGTGGATGGGTGAAATAAAGTTTTTTTTTGGCTGATGTTATATAATAGGGATTCTTAACCTTCTTAGTTCCACAGACCGCTTTGCAAGTCAGGTGAATGCCACGGACCCCTTCTCAGAATAATGTTTTTAAATGCATAAAATAAAATTACAAAAAAAACCAGTTTAATGAAATAGTTACCAAAATTTTAAAAAAACATTATACAGTAATATATGTGTTCCTTTCTTAACACATTGAATAATAATACAATACATTTAAAATATAGGAAAGTTGAAGTTAAATTTTACTTTTTAAGGACATAAAAGTGTGAAGACTGTTGTTATTTCTCTTGAATAAGAACATTAAACTGTGGTGTGGTATTTGACAAGGCAATACGCATGTCATGTTGGACATCTAATCGATTTTTTGTTTTCATTGTTACAAGTGCTGAAAATCCCGATTCGCACAGATATATTATTACAAATGGTATCAAAGCTTCCATAGCTCGCTTTACAAGACGAGGATTGGCTTCTCTCAGGGAACACCAGAATTCTCCAAGACTTTTTGAGGTAAACTCCAATCGTAGTAAGTCTTTTGACCTAAGATCAATAAGTTCATCTTTGGTTAGGTCAACATCTTTAGCATTAGCATTAGCATTACTTAGCATTAGCATTAGTAGAGGCATTTGATGCAAGAAAGCAAGCTTATGCAGCATCAGCCAAAAAAAAAAAAAAAAAAACCCACTTCCACATCACCCCTCTGTTCGTTCCAAATACCTGTCCAGCTGAGCCTTAAACTTATTTAGGCTATCAACCTCCACCACAAGGGATGGAAGTCTGTTCCACCAACCAACCACCCGCTGGCTAAAGGCAAATTTCCTCACGTCTATCCTACATCTGTCTTTCCTCAATTTGAATTTATGCCCTCTCAGGTGATTTTTCTGAGCTAGAGGAAGAAACCCATCAGCATTGAGCATGCTTAAACCATTCAAGGCTTTATACACCTCTATCAGATCACCTCGCTGGTGCCTAGTCTCCAGACACTGTAATTTGCAAAACTTAAGCCTTTCTTCGTAAGAGCACCCCCTTTGTTCCATTCACTAATCTTGTTGCCCTTCTCTGTACTCGTTCCAGCAGCTCTACATCCTTCTTGAAATGAGGCCTCCAGACCTGTATACAGTACTCTAGGTGTGGGCTGACCATTGCATTATACAATGGAATAATCACCTCCTTATCCCTGCTAGAAAAATTCCTGTATATCATTGACAATACTCCATGAGCTACTCTTGCAGCCCGTCTGCACTGCTCAGAGAACTTCACATCTGCCTGCACAACCACCCCCAAGTCCCTTTCATTCTCTACCACTGTCAGTGTAGTACCACAGAGTTGATACGTTGCTCTGGGGTTGCTGTTTCCCATGTGTAGTACTTTACATTTGTCAATGTTAAACTTCATTTGCCACCTCTCAGCCCATCTGCTCAACCTTTCCAGATCCTGTTGCAGCAGCAGCATAGTGTCAGTAGTGTCCTTGACAACCCTGCCAACCTTTGTATCATCTGCAAACTTGGACATTAAGCTTGATATACCATCATCAATATCATTTATAAATACAGAAAACAATAATGGACCCAACACTGAGCCCTGAGGGACTCCACTAATAACATTAGTCCACGATGAGCAGTGTCCATTGATTACCACTCTCTGTCTTCTCCCCCTCAACCACCCCTTTATCCATAGCAGCAATTTGCCTCCAATGTCACACTGCTCCAATTTGTGTAGCAGTCTTCCATGTGCAACAGTATCAAAAGCCTTTCTAAGATCCAAGTATATAATATCAAAGTTATTCCCTGCATCCAGTTCTTTTGTGACTGCATCATAATATCCAATCAAGTTGGTCAGGCAAGACTTCCCCTTAACAAAACCATGCTGTGTCTGAGCTATAACTGAAGTCTTGTCTAAATGATCCTGCAGTGCTTCTTTAACCAGTGCCTCCATTAATTTTCCTGGAACAGAAGTTAAGCTCACAGGTCTATAATTACTTGTGTCAGCCTTTGATCCTCCTTTGTGAATTGGGGTCACATTTGCAGATTTCCAGTCTATGGGTACCTCCCCTGAGTCCAAGGAAGCTCTCCTAATTATGGTTAAGGGTTTGCTTACTTCCTTTGCTGCCTCCTTTAATAGAACTGGATAGATCCCATCCACCCCGGGTGCCTTTCTTGTGTTTATCTTCAACAGCCTCTGCTCCACTTTACTCCCAGTTATTTCAAGATTCTGTAGCTTACTGCTAGAGTTGAATACACCTCTGGCATTCCCCTTGCTGAATAACTCCTCATGTGTGAATGTCGATGCAAAATATTCATTTAGTTTGTTAGCTACCTGAGCAGGATCATCAACAGTTGACCCATCAATATCAAGTGGACCAATCTGATTCATCCCCTTCCTTCTAGAGTTAACATCAGTAAAGAACTCTTTGCTGTTTTTCTTTGTATCCCTTGCCAAGGATTTCTCGTAATCTGCCTTTGCCTGCCTAACCTCCTTTGTAACTTGGTTGCATATCAACTTGTATCTATCATAGGCTTCTGTGTCATGTGTTAATTTGTAAGTATCCCATGCATTTTTCTTCTCTGCCATATGCCTCATTAGTTCATCTGACATCCATTTTGGCCTAAACCTTGAACAATATTTCTTAGTTGGTATGTAAAGCCTAGTAGCTTCCAAGATAAGTTCTTTGAATGCTTCCCATTTTGATTTTGCTGTTGGTAACATCATCAGTTGGACCCACTGTATAGAATTTAAATACTGTCTCAGTCCATCGTAGTCGCCTTTACGGAAGCAATAACCCTTCCTTTTACCCCTAATGGTAGTTACCTCTTTGAGTAAATCCCACTTCAGCACACTGTGATCACTGCCACCTAGTGGTTCATTTATCTGCAGATTCTTAATGCATGAAGAATCACTGCTGATAATCAAATCAAGAGTATTACTCCCTCTAGTTGCCTCCCGAACATGCTGATGTAGAAAACAATCATCCAATAAATCCACAAAAGCCCTGCTAGTGTGTGAGTAACCAACCCCCAAATTCCAGTCAATATCTGGGAAATTAAAATCTCCCATTATAAGACTCTCTGATTTACTGGCCCACTCTATTTCCCTGTACAGTTCCTTATTATACTCATCAGAGTCATTAGGCCTATAGCACACTCCTACTCTCAATTTTGATCTCCCAATGCTTATGTCACACCAAACTGACTCAACACTGCACTGTCCAGCGATGTCGACTGGCTTCACTTCCTTGGTTTTTATGTGTTTCTTAACTAATAGCATAACCCCTCCCCCCTTCCTATCCTGTCTATCATTTCTGTAGACGTTGTACTCCCCAAATTGCAGTTCTGCATCCCTTATATTTGTGTGACACCACGTTTCTGATATCCCAACAATATCTGCCTTTGATGTTTTGAGCAATACCTCAAATTCATCAAATTTATTTACTAAACTCCTAACATTGGTGTACACACAAGTATACCTGCACCTGTTTCTATTCTTAGCTACCGTAACACAACCCATGTGTTTACTTGTACCGCAATGGCTCCCAGCAGTCTCTGAAATACCATGCATCTTGTTTTTCAGGCTTCTGCTCATTCTAATAGAAGCAGTGCAAGAATCTCTTTCACCTCTGCCAGTGGCTACTGTCAATCTATTGGTCTTTGTTTCCCCCCAAGCTAGCAGTTTTCCGACCCACCTAACACTGCCTCGATAGCATCAGCAAATATTCTTGCACCCTTTCTATTTAAGTGTATCCCATCCCTGTAGAAGCAATCTCTCCTGTTAACAAGTACAGTCCAGGGTGAAAAAAATTCTACCCCTTGAGCCTTGCACAATCTTTCCAGGGCCGAATTGATCGACAAGGCTCTCATCATATACTCCCTCCTATCGTGTCTGGGCAGAATTGCAGACACTTTCAAATTCAACCCTAATTCTCGGCTTTTGTTCAACAGTGACCTGTACTTGTTAAGTAATTCTGCCGGTCTCCTACTCTTAATATTATTAGTGCCAACGTGTACAACTATATCACCTTTTGTGCCCTTAAAAGATGATATTCGCTCTACAACGTCATCAACCTTTGCCCCTGGCAGACATACCCTGGTCCTGTTCCACCTATCTTTTTTACAAAGCATGTTCCCCGTTTCTCTGACAATAGAGTCACCAACAACTACTAGTTCCTTCGGGACCAGCGCATTCTGCCTTGGGGGTTGTCTCTGTGTCACGCGATGCCCAGGTGCAAGCTCTGGCGTTGACGTGGGCAGCTGAGAGCTTGATGGGCCCCTCAATTTAGTTTCTTCGAGGGCATCCACCCTGTCCTTCAAGCTCTCATATAGGCCCACAAGAACGCCGAGTTGTTGATTGATATCGATACACTCCTTGCATCGCGCACACACAAAGACATCCCCCTTGGCAGTATCATGTCCCATACCCGATTGCTCTGCAAACATCAAGCAAACAGTGCATTTTATAAGGCTGTGAGTCAGAGGACAACTGCCCCCCTCAGTTCTGCTCTGAGCCACAGCACTTCCATTAGCTTGAGCCTTTTGCTTTGCTGCTCTGGTCTGAGTCATGATTCTATTAATTTATTATAATTAATTATGTTATGTTATTAATTATGTTAAATATAATTAATTATATTACGTTTGTAATCTAAGTCGTTATATGTATTTATTTAAACGTACAATTTAACTGCTAACGAAGTTCAACTAATGCTATCTAGTAGGTATAAAACTATCGTATCACAAAGGCGGGAAAATTACGAATGGTACCGGAGTTGAAACACGTGGAAACCTTTACCGATACTTTTATGCAATTACAAGGCCGGGTAATGAATAAATACACCAAATTAATCCGAAAATCACAAAATAATGTTATATTACTAAATTTAAATGAAAAGTTTTAGAAAAACAATAATTTCAAATCAATAAATAAGAAAAATCCACTTAGTGGCTTTGAACATGACCGTCTCTAGTTGCCTCGTCAGCAGAATACCCAATATCTTCGATACAGTTTATATCAGAAAGAAAAGGATTTCGGATGCATGGTTCAATTTTTAAACCATCAAGATAGAAATAACTTTTAAAAGGGTTCTGTAATATTTCCAAGTGTTCGCAGATATCTCTTTTCAAAAAAAATTGACAGAGAAGTTTGCATTTCAACTACATCTTGGTAAAGCACTTCCTGTAACAGTGGAAAGTTTGCAAGAATGTCGGTCTCTACTCTCGTCTTTCATATTGGTAAGTTAGCCAAGAAAGCTTGTAATATTTCAGTTGCATCGATAATGGTGACTTCATGACCTTGAATGGAAAGATTTATCTCATTCATATGGTGAAAAATATCTGCCAAGTAAGCCAACCCATGGATAAAATACTTCATTTCAAAATGTTCCAAGAGTGGGTTTTCTCTTTCTTCCAGAAAAAGTGAAACGTTTGCCCTTGGTTCGAACACACGCTTCAAAACTTGTCCTCTTGAAATCCAGCACACTTCTGTGTGCTAGAGAAGCACTTCATGTTCTGCTCCCATTTCTTGACAAAATCTTTTAGAAATACGATGATTCAGAGAACTTCTTTTGATAAAGTTGATAACTTTTATGGCTGTTGACAATACTTCTTTAAGGGTCGTTGGAAGAATCTTTGTTGCCAGTGCATGTCTGTGTAAAAAGCAATGAGTGACGACGACTTGAGGAGCTTCTTTTTTTACTAAAGTAGCAAAACCAGATGTATTACCAAGCATCACAGGAGCCCCATCAGTGCAAAGAGAATGAAGTTTTCCTTTCCATTCAAAGTTTCGTTTGTAAAAAAAGAATCCTTCTTTGATGGCGTCAGCATGCACATAGCGAACAAAAACAAGGAGCTGGCTACATTGAGAAATGTCTGTAGTTTCATCCAATTGCATACTGAAGGGAAATGGCGAGGCTGCCATTTCCTCGATGACCTGCTTCAAAATATTAAAAGACATATCAACTATTCTAGAATGTATTACATCATTTGACAAGGGAACAGCTTCCAGTTTTTTCTCTGTTCCAGTCCACAGACCAGTTCAACCATTTCCAGTGCACATCGCTTTACTAAAGTCTCTCCAATAGTGTGGGGCTTCTTTTGCTTGGCAATCTGGTAAGCAACTTTATAGGATGCTTCAAGAAAAGGTTTTCGTGAAATTGCAAATCAAAGTTTCGGAAGTGTCCATGGTTTTTCGAATTGATATTTTTTCGCACAAAAAAACCAGCATCTTTAGATGCATTTTCAGAATGGGCAGACTTGGGATGGCCTTTCAGTTTTGCTGGCTTCATACTTCCATTCGCAAGAATTTTTCCACACAAAAAACACTGCGGTATTTGAGCCCAGTCACCTTGATTAATGCAAGTGAAACCAGATAATACTTAGTTTTCATCATACTTCCTTTTCTTCGACATTTCAACGTAAATTTTGTCTGTAACAAATGTTAAATAATTAATGTAAAAATAATTAATGCAATATTAGCAACTAAGAAAGACATATACAAAGACTGTATGCATCGACAGACACAAACAGGGAGGCCCCTGTAGCACTGCAGGGGCCTCCCTGTTGGACCGGTATACATGCACACAGTAGCGAAAAGGTTAAATTACACACTACTTCAACTTGATTCAGTTATCTAAACCGTACGACGTGTTTGAACATACCTGGTTTACATCGTAGCCCGTGTGTCTATTCGTGTTAAAAGTGGCCTACTAGGCGCTGATTTGCGATAGTTTGCCAACATGTGACACGATAGTCTGTCCACATCAGGAGTGCAATCAAGTGCGATCTAAGCCCAGCTCGAATAACTGCCGTAATTTCAAAGTAACGATAAGCGTGTAAAAAAAAAAAGAAAACATTTTCATTCTTAGTTTTTTTTCTTGCCCTTAAAAGAGGTATTCAGTACCTCAAGATGCCTTTACTTTTGCCACAGCCCTATATACTTAAGATAGCATCACTTCAACGGAGCTTAAACTTTTACTTTCGTTTTCAATCACCCCAGGGGTGCAGTCGCCGTAATACTACACTAAAGTGACGTCACCTGTCTCCTGTGTAATTTGAGCATCGAACATGTAATGTACCAAGAGCAGGTTAGGCAGGAAGGTGACGATGGTGATAAGAATAGAAATTAGCAGAACAAGACACAGCACGTCTTGTGTAACGAGACCTTTATAAACATATTAGTTGTCACTTCGACACTCTGTGCATGGTACAATATCCATTTATTTCTCCCCAGCCCCGCACCGAGGTGATGCAGAGATATATATTTTGGAAAGGGGAAAGCACAAGGACACACATTAACTTTGGGTGAGACATGGCAGAAAGATGAAAGCAGTGAGAGTCTTGGCCGATTTTTGTCATTGTGTGAAGAAGAAGTAAAATAATAATTACTAGTAAAAGATGAGAAAAGAACCATAATGACGTCTGGTACAGAACTTCCCCTCCCCCCTCCACCGAGGCGGTGCAGAATATTTTCGTTTAATAACAAACTATTAAATTGCCCAAAGCTGAACCTACCATCTACACACATTTTAATGCATTTATAAGACATCTTTCCTAACATATATATATATATATATACCCAGATAATTGTTGTATCATTTTCTTAATACTTAGTTTTAATAGATAATGCGACTTATTAATCTAGTTGTCAAAATACTAATTACACTGTTAAGTTAATATAGTACCCTGTCTAGTATTTGAACAGTTATGTGTGTTGACAAACACCAATCATTTTGTACTTGCTAGAGAATTAGTGGAAAATCACGTGAAGAATGTTACAAAACTACAAGATTGCTAACAGCAAGATAATACTTGATTTAGTTAATTTACCTAACAATCACATGCCATTTAATTCAAACTATGTACCAGTTCTATTGTACTCTTTTGTATACCTATATGTTTAATAAACCTTGTTTTGTTTGTTTACTATTTTGGATCCTGACCATTCCATCTAGTTACACACAATTCACTGAACATTTTTTTTTAGGAACCATTATTTGCGGGGCTCAAAGGTCAACTTAAGGAACCTTTGAGTTTAATAACAACACAATCTTGTTGCTGCGGGTTCACTCTTATTTATGTCTAAGTGGGCTTGAGGGTGCAAGATTTATTGTCCTAATTTAACTGCTAGAAGATCATTTGAAACCCAGGTTTTTCTGGATACACATGGTATCATGCGGTCTTGCTGGAAGCCGAGTGATCCACGAGTACGTTGATAGGCAAGCGCATAATACGACGGAAAATGCTGTGGAACACTGGTGCCGTGCCCAAGATGTAATGTGCTTTGCGGGATGAAAAACCTTTTTTTATATGAAAGCTTGTGAGTTATGAGGATTACTGTAAACGGAAGAGCAAAGTCACAACAGGAGAAACTAGTGAATAGAAGACAAAATAAAAGTGATTACTGTTGTAATAGAAAGGGACAACGTCCAACACTAGTGATTTTGTGTGTATACAGAGAATGGTTAGAGGCATTTTTATTAATCTTATTTTTCTTTTTCAGTAATACAATAACAAAGATATCTCCAAATACATACATATTAATAGCAGTTAGCAACTAGAAGTATTTGGAACTAGTTTATTATATGTAAAAAAAAACTGTAGTTGCTCTATGTTAGAAACTCATTTTGTTTTTTAGAATTGTTCAGTACTAACAGTATAGTTCTATTCCAGCTACGTAAAGGTAAGTACACTATTTTGGAGGGACCCTTCCCACCCCAAATTTTACCTAAATATTAATAGAGCCACCTAATTTAACATAGACACCAATAAATCCAACATGGAAGAACAATTCCCACAAACTTCAATTGACCTTGTGGGCTGCATTGTTTGATATGCAACAAACACAATCCCCTCCCGAATCGGGCAGTCCATACGTGGCTAACATCGTGGGTTTTCTTGGCCTTGTGCACACATTTTTTGGTACAGATGAAGGCCCTTCTGTCCAATATTTTTTTGAAACTTTAGAAAGCATAGGGGAACTAGCAGCTTGGCGAAATTCCGAAATGATCGCCATTTCGAAATCAAAATTTCGTTCATTGGCAGCAGAATTTCTAGCAAAATCCACTGAATTACGTAAGAAAAAAAATTATAGCGTGTTCAAAAATGCTTTCGTGGCCCATTTCGAAAAAAACGGAACCCATAGTCACTTGCTTAAGCGAATTCGCTAATACTGTGCAAAAATCTAACGAAAATGTCGCCAATTTTGGTGCCAGAATTAGAATCTGGAAAGAAAGGTGTTCAAAACACAGAGTGAATCTCATGAGGCAAATATGATTTTAGATCAGGCGATGTTGGCCCAATTTCTCAGGGGTGTTTCAAATAAAATTAGAAGGATGGTACTCTCACAGAATCCATTCACTTTTCAGCAGGGAATTACGATAGCCAAGCGTGAAGAAATTAATGAACTTCTTACAGAAACAAATCACAGACCAGTTAATGCCATGTATTGTCAATCTAACAGTGAAGAAGTCGGTAGCCAGCAGGAAAATTATTTCGAAAAAATTATTAAACATTGGCAAGATCGAATATTAGACTTACAACAGTTATTTGGAGCATTAACTGTAAATAACGCTACTTGTAATAATTTACAAACGCTAGTTAACAAAATGGAAAGATTTCAAAATCATGATGCAGTAGCCTTCCCATCATTTTCCCCCACAGTTACAGAGCGATCCGTATTGGGTATTCGCCATCTGATGAATGAAGAGTCGCTATGCCCTCAGGCTTCATGGACAAGGAAATCGATTTTTCAGAGAGACGCGATTTTGCACTGTGCTATGCTAGGAAGCATGTATGCTGTAATCCTACATATGAATCAAGACAGTGGGAAAGACGCTATGCGGCTTGTGGTTGTCCGAGCAGCTCCTGACTGACACCAATTTATCCTAACCGTCCGTGCCCGAGTCGCGGAGTGCACGAATACACTGTGCTACCAAAATATTGGTCACCCTATGTTAACAGACAAAGTCGTAATTTTGATGGAAATGGGTTTAGAAATGCAAATCAAATGTATTATAATAATCGAAATCGGACTAATATGAACTATTACACAGGGGTAAGAAAAGAAATACCTAGAAATGAGTTTAATCAGGTACAAACTCACCCTAAAGCAATTTTTGGTAGGTCAATGAACCAGGTAGGCAATGTAAGTTACAGACAAGATAGAGATAGGCATTTCTAACATAAACAGGTGTCTGAAGGAAATATAAGGGAATATCAGTGTCATAGAACTGTTTTACCAAGTAAAAATTATTATAGAGGAAATAAACCTTATGCCAACCACAAAAATATACAACATGGGGTATATATTTTAGATAATGATTCTCAATTGCCATTGATCATGGGATCACTTCAAAATGTTGAGGCTAAATTTTTGGTAGATATAGGCGCGAGCATAACATTAATAAGCACAGACTTATTTAATAAAATTAAACATGATAAATCTCTAAATCTAAAGGCTCCAAACGTGACTGTAACTGGTATTTCAGGGTATGTAGTGCCCATCCTTATGGAAGTTATAGTAAACCTTAAGCTGGACAGTGAAAATTTTCAGGATGATGTTTTGGTGGCTATTGGGAATTTCAAAGACCAATATGATGTAATATTGGGATTAAATGTTTTAAGACGTTTTTCTTTTATAATAGACTTAGGCAAAAAATGGTTCGATCAAACCCATTGAATATTTGTTTAAGAGAAGTAGGTGTTAGGGAATGAAGTATGAGTTCTCAACCTGTGGTAGCTAAGCTCACATGTAAACATGTGCAACCAGCATCTTCAGAGAGGGTAGTGACAGCATATTGTAACCAGCTTGCTGTTTCCACAGAACAACTTGTGTTAACCAAGCCTAATTATAACCTAGGTCGTGAAGACTTAGCTGTCTGTTGTTCAGTGGACAAAGAACAGTCCGGCTGATTGGTATCAGTCCTGGTGGCAAATTTGACGACTAAGCCTTTACATCTTTCAAAGGGGATGGGAATTACTAGTTTGGAAAGTGTTGAAAATAATCCAGTTACTTTTGCAGGTAAGGAAGTAGAGGAAAATAAGACATTTCCTGTGACTTTAAAATATTTTGAACTCAATCATTTGACTAGTGATCAGAAATATCAACTATCAGACTTGTTGTATGAATATAGAGATGTTTTTGCTAAATCTCCAGCTCAGCTAGATAATTCAAAGGTATTTAAATATAGAATTAAATTGACGGAAAATATACCAGTAAAGCAGTCAGCTAATAGAGTTCCTTTTTTGTTGAAAGATGAAGTTCGAAGGCAGGTGAATGAACTTTTGGAGGCAAACATCATTCAACCCAGCAACTCCCCATATTCAGCACCAATTGTTTTGGTACGTAAAAAAGTCCAATCATGTAGACTTTGTGTGGATTTTTTGGAGATTAAATTCTAAAACTGTTTCGGATTCGTACCCTCTCCCTAATATTGATGAAATTCTTCAACTTCTCGGACAAGCGTGCTATTTTACTTCGCTTGATTTGCAAAGTGGTTTCCACCAAATTGAGATTGAGGTGCACCCCGCCGATCGTCACAAAACCGCCTTCACCACTGGTGAATCCTTATTCGAATTTTTTCGAATGACGTTTGGATTAAAGAATGGGCCCTGTACGTTTGTGAGAGCCATGTCATTGGTGCTTTCTGGCCTGGAAAGTGAATCGATATTTGCTTACCTCGATGAAGTAATCGTCGTGTCAGAACACTGGGATTCACATCTTGCCAAATTGCGGAAAGTCTTCCAGCGTTTAAGAGAATATGACCTAAAATAAAATTAAAGCCTAAAAATTGTGAATTTGTTAAACAACAAATTTGTTACCTTGGCCAACTGGTGAGCAGCGATGGTATTCACCCAAATCCTGAAAACGTTGAGGCAGTTCGAGAATGGAAACCACCCAGAACGATTAAACAAGGCCGATCGTTCCTCGGAATGGGGAATTCTACAGGAATTCATTCTCAATTATGCGGAGATAGCGAGACCTCTCACATCGCTAACAAAAAAAGAAACAACTTTTGTTTGGGACTGTTCCACGCAGCAGGCCTTCGACCACTTAAAAACTGCTCTGACTACACCACCTTTGCTGGTCTATCCTGATTTTGCCAAAAATTTTGTCTCGTCGGACGCATCATCATATTGTGTTGCAGCATGCTTAAAGGTCCAGGTAAATGAGGATTCATGACAGCCAGTTGCGAACTATAGTATGACGGAGAAAGAAGCTTTGGCCATTGTTTTCGCAGTAACAAAGTTCAGACCTTTTTTATTGTCAAATCGTTTCACCCTGATAACAGAACACCAACCCTTAAGTCATTTGCTCAATCTAAAAATTCCAACGCCCTGCTTAGCTAGATGGAGCATGCTGTTACAAGAGTACGATTTCCAAATCGTGTATCGTCCTGGTAAAATACATTCAAATGCAGATTATCTTTCAAGGCCAGTGTTAGAGGAGGGTGACAAGAAAAAAGGCCAAGGAAAGCTGAAAAAACTGAGTTAGTCACTCCCATATCAACTGATTTAACCATGGAGTCATTGGTGATACCCCAGCAACAAACAAGAAATTTAATTAAAACCCTGCAAACAGAAGATCCGGTTTTACCAAAGTTAATAGAACAATTAGAAGGAATACCCCAGGCATCAGCAAATATCACAGATTCCTTCTACTTAACTGAAGAGGGAATACTATATCACTACACTTTATCTGACCCTGGAGCGACACAATAGCAGCCAACAGAACAACTAGTAGTCCCAGTTGGCCTGAAGACGGAAGTGTTGAAGGCATGCCATGACAATGTTCTCAGTGGCGGACATTTGGCACTGCAGAAGATGTTGGAGAAACCCAGGAAGAGTTTTTTTTGGATTGAGATATTTTCTGATGTAAAGAACCATATTGATTCATGCCCGTCTTGTATGGAACGTAAGGATTACAATCCTAAGGCCAGAGCAGCTCTGATGAGAGTTCCCATTGAAAATTCACCTTGGGTGCGAGTGTCATTGGATATCCTAGGACCTCTTCCAATGTCCTTGAGAGGACACAAATATCTATTATTAGCAGTGAATAATTTTTCTCGTTATGCTGAAGTAATTCCACTCCAAACCCAGAAGGCAGATGAAGTAGCCACAACATTTATAAACAAAGTGATTGCGAGGCATGGAATACCTAAATACATTCTCGCTGATCAAGATACAAACTTCATGACTTCCTTAGTATGGCAAGTGTGTGAAAAATTGAGTATTCACCAGCTTCATACTTTGTCGTTCCACCCACAAGGGAATGCGAAAGTTGAACGTTTGAATGGCACTTTAGCTAACATTTTATCCTATGTGGTAAATGAGACCCAGTCAGATTGGGACCAGATGGTACCATTCGCTGTGGCTGTATATCATGCTGCAACTCATAGTGCTACTCAAGAATCCCCCAACTTTTTAATCTATGGCAGAGATTTAGCGTTACCTTCAGATTTATGGCATGCAAAATTAAGGCAAAATTATGCATCATTGGAGAACTATTCAGAACAGATGTATGGACGACTTAAGAGAGCTTATGAAATTGTTTCTGAACATTTGGAGGAAGCAGTGCTGAAGCAAGAACAACGTAGAGCAGCAGTAGCTGTGCATAAGAATATTCGAGTAGGAAGTCTTGTTTACCTTTTCACTCTAAGGTAAAAGTCGGTACCACGAAGAAACTGGCTGGCTTGAGTACAGGACCTTACAGGGTAATCAGTCAACCTTCATTGGTCAACTATGAAATACAGAATATGAATAACCAGAAAGACAAGGAGATTTTGCACATTGACAGATTGACAAAGGTAGTAAATAGAAAAGTTTTTCCTGAACTTAGAGTAGAAGAGTCAGAAGAATCAGAAGATGGTGAATTACAGGATCCGTCCTGTACAGAGACAGTGCCTATTCCAGAACCTTTGACGATGTCTCAATATGAGAGCCAAAATAGGCCATCCATGATAAAACAGTCTGAGGAGGCAGTTAAATCCACCCATAGGCCAGCACAGACACATGACTACAATTTGCATAGTCATAGTCATGTAACTCACACACCATATGTAGCAACCCTTAACCCACCATCACAAAATGAAGTGAGAATTCCCGAATCAGCTTCTAACAGTAGAGTGGAAACAGAACAGGGAAGCTCTTCTCGCGAAATGGAGATGCAGAGAGACGAACCTTCAGAGCTCATTATTGAAAAACATGGAAGTGCAGATCAAGCAGATCAACCCAGTGGATTAGATAGGACTATTCAGTGGATGTTGGGAGGTCCACTTACCGCGAGGTTAGATGCACCATGTAATGGAAAAAGATTGGATTTGGCAGGTCTTATCAGAGATGCGTGGAAAGATTAAAAAAAATTAGTAAAATTGAAATTTTGGAGAAAGAGAAAACAGTATGAGGAAACGTTTTGTTATTATGTTTCATCTGTCTTTAAAGTAAAGGAGTCAGTTCTTAGAAAGGGAAAATTGGAAAGTTACACAAGAATGATGATTCCAATATCATGATAAATTGATTCATAGTGTCCTGAGATGAATATTGCATTCAGCTGAAGATGATTTGATTATAAAGTTAAGAGATGTATTAAATGAAGCTTCTGATTAATTAGAGCATCAGACCCATGAAATTTATGCTTCCAAGGGGAAAAGAAAGGATAGTTTTCATCAGACTCTATTAATGTGGTTATCAGCAGTTTTGTTATGGATGATGCAGTGAGCAAAGAGGATTAAAGGATGAAGGTGTTGTTGTTGTTTTGGTGTTTATTGGTGCATCAACAACGGAGATCATAGTGCGTCAGTTCATTTGTTATACAATGTTCTCTTTATATAAATCTTGTTCGAATGTACAAGGTTAACTGTTTCTGTGGTATTATACTATAATTTACAGCAGATGGTATATGTTGATTGTTTGTATGAACCTAAAAATATCTGACACGTGTTCCTTGTCACCTAAAAGATCTTTAAGGGTGATGTTTTGGTTTCCTTTATATAATGATGAAAAAATTCGGTGTTGATCACTTTCATATGTTGGGCATTCTATAAGTATATGTTTAACTGTTTGGATAGTATTGCATACTTGGCACTTGGGGGTTCTTCTGCACGTAATAGATAACCATTTGTGAAATGTGTATGGCCTATCCACAATCTGGTCAGAACAACTTCTTCTCTCCTTGATTTCCTTATGCTCGTTTTCCAGTGCTCAACTTTTGGTTTTATTTCATATAATTTATTCCATGTTTGTTTTTGCCAGTGTTCTTGCCATTGGGTTAGACAGCGATTTTTAATGATTGGCTTGTTGTCCTTATGTGGAACTGTGAAATATTGTTCTTGAAGGTTAGTGGCTGATTTTGCAATTCTATCCGCTTCTTCATTTCCTTTTATCCCTTTGTGTCCTGGTATCCAGCAGAAAAGTATCTCTTGTTTTTTATTTGTGAAGCCTGTTAGTATCTGTTTAATTTTCCAGAGTACTGGATGGGTTATATTGCTTGTGTTTTGTATGGCTTGGATTACACTTAATGAATCACAGTATATTACTGTTCTCAGGTGGGAGATGGTTCTGAAATGCTCCAGGGCTATCTGAACTGCTACAAATTCTGCAGTGTAGACACTGCATTCTTTTGGGAGTTGGCGTGACAATGTAACACCTGGGAATACTGCTGCTGCTCCTACATGGTTCTCTGATTTTGATCCGTCTGTATATATTGGTATGTGATTGGGATATTGCATTCTATGTGTTGCATGCAGTTGTTGAAAGTTGCTGTCTGATAAAGTATTTTTATTCCAGTTTGGTGTGAGGAGTTCATAAGCTGTGGTATGGTTTATCCATGGTGGATCTATATGTCCTTCTTGGTTTGCAACGTTATCTATTTTTAGATCATGTGTTATCAGTAGCTCCTGTAGTCTGATGCCTAGGGGCTGGTTTGCTCTTTTGTGGTTCCTATATATGTTTTCCCATTTTGGCGAGAACAAAGCTGTCCAAGTCGGATGGTCTCTTATGGGTCTTATCCTGTAAGCATACAGCAGTGACAACTGTTCTCTCCTCAGGAACAGTGGTGATTCATTAGCCTCTGTATAGAGACTGTATATAGGGGATGTGCGGATAGCTCCTGTTGCTATTCGTATTGCACTATGGTGAATCGGATCTAGCCATTTGAGGGCGCTCTTTCTTGCTGATGCATAAACCGGTGCTCCATAATCTATTTTTGACCTTACTAGTGCTTTATACAAGTTGAGTAGGGTATAACGGTCTGCCCCCCCAAGATGTTGTTGTTAAGACTTTAAGAATATTGAGTTGTTTCATACATTTTATTCATAGTTCTTTTAAATGTTCTACAAAGGTCAACTTGTTGTCTAGAATAAGTCCAAGAAATTTTACACTTTGTTTAACTGGTATTGTGTTTCCTTGCAATATTAGTTCAGGTTCAGGGTGTAAACTTCGTTTTCTACAGAAATGTATGCAGACTGTTTTTTCTTTTGATATTCTAAACCCGTTTTTCTGGGCCCAATGACTGACGTTGTTAATTGCACATTGTAGTTGTCTTTCTATTGTTCCCATGTTCTGTGCTTGATATGAAATACTGAAGTCATCTACATATAGTGCATATGACACTGTGGGTGGTAGTTGTTTTGTGATGCTATTTATTTTTATGGAGAATAGTATGGTACTCAAGACAGACCCTTGGGGAACTCTTTCTTCTTGTTTATATGATTTTGACATGGTGTTTTGTATTCTAACTTGAAATGTTCTATTTTTCATGAAATTTTGAATGAATAGTGGTAAATGTCCTCTGAGTCCTGCATCGTGAATATCTTGTAATATACCATGTCTGCATGCTGTGTCATAGGCCTTTTCTATATCAAAAATACAGTAACCATATGCTTTTAGGTTAAAAATGCATCTCTTATATCTGCTTCTATTTGTACAAGGTGAGATCGATTGTGTCTAAACCCACACTGCATATTGGTGAACCACTTGGTTGTCTCAAAAAAACCAGACTAATCTTTTGTTGATGATCTTCTCTAGTACTTTGCTTAAGCAGCTTGTGAGGGCTATCGGACGATAGTTGTTTGAGTCCTTCTGATCTTTATTGGGTTTTTGGAAAGCTAATACTATTGCGTGATGCCACGCTTCAGGATATTGGTTTTCTAGAAATATGCGGTTGTACAGTTGAAGGAGGTTTTCTATCTCTTTCTGCTTTAGGTGTTTAAGCATACCATTGTGTATGTTGTCTGGTCCAACTGCACTTGGTTTTGTTTGTGATACTGCTTGACATAATTCATGTATTGTAATTGGTCGGTTGTAGGGTTCAATCCTTTTAGTATTAAAATTAATTCTGTTTTCTTCCGTTTTCTCCTTATAGGTCAAAAATTCAGTAGTGTAGGATTGTTTTGACGATACTTTAGCAAACGTTTCACCTAATATATTAGCTATCTCTGATGGTTCAGTAATGCTTTCTCCATTCCAATGTAAAACTAGGGATGATTGGTTTTTATACTTCCCATTCATTTTTCCTATTTTATTCCATATTATTTTCGCGTTTGTTGTTCTATTTATAGAGGAAGTAAACTGGATCCAGGAAGTTTTTCTGGCTTGTTTCCATGTATACCTAGCTAGTGCTTGTGCTTGCTTAAATTTTATCAGATTATCCGTTGTAGGATATCTCCGGAACTTATTCCAAGCTTTGTTTTGTTGTCTTCTTTTGTTTTGTTACCTTTGTTTTGTTACCTTTTTCTATTTTCCAGTGGGGTGGTCTGTTTGAATGGCAAGGAGGGTTTCTGGTCAGTATGGTGATTACTGGATAGTGGTCACTGCTGTATGGGTTTTCTATTACTTGCCACTTTAATTCTGGTAGAAGGGAAGGCGTGCATATAGTTAGATCTACTGCTGAGGTTGTACGACTAGGAAAGTGAAAATACGTATGTTTGCCATTATTGAGTAGAGAAAGGTTATGATGGTCTATTATTCTTTCTATTATCCGTCCTCGTCTGTTGGTATCAGTGTTTCCCCACAGTTGACTATGCCCATTCATGTCTCCCATTATACAGAAAGGTAATGGGAGTTGGGAGATTAGTTGGTCTATTTCCTCAAATGGTATATCTGGTCTTGGTGGAAGGTACACTGAACAGATGGTTACCCTAAATTTCAATGTTATTCCTACCGTTATCGCTTCTATATTGCTGTTTAAAGGTATGTGTAAGATGGCTACTCCTCCATGTGTTGACCTTTCTCTTAATCTGTCTTTCCTATACATTCTATAATTTTTCACTGAAAGGGTGTCTTGTTGTCTAAGGTATGTCTCTTGTAGACAAAAGCATATTGGCGTATGTTGTGTTATTAAATACTGGACATCCTCGTAATAGGCACGTAGTCCTCTGCAGTTCCACTGGATGAACTGATCCATTATTTGGTTTTTCTAGGGCTTCCGGGTTGCTTCCGAAAGGAAGCATTCTTCTGCTTTGTCTTATCTTTTTTAAGATAGTTTGGCCGGTCCATGTCCATATCTTCTTCTGTGAAAATTTCTAATACTGGTTCTTCCGTTGTGTTTATTTCTCCTATTTCCATCTGTTCGGTTTCTTTGGTGTTTATAAGTTTAGGTCGGTTTTCGTTGTGATGCTGATTTTTGGATATCTGTTCTGTGTGAAGAGAAATTGAGGTAGTCACTGTTTTCTCCTGTTTCTGTGCCTTCAATCCAGTAGATGATTCTTTTGGCATCATGGAAATTTTGGTTTGAACTTCTACTGATTTATATTGGATTACTGCTTGTGCATATGTTGGCTTGTTTGTAGGTCGCGGCTGTATTATTCTCTTTGCTTCTTGGTACGTTGTGTTGTGTTCTGTTTTGTATTTCTGAATTAGTTTCTCGTGTTTCCATTTTTCACACGTTTTTGAGTAGGCTGGGTGTTCCCCTTTACAGTTTGTACATTTCAAGATGTTGGCAGAGCAAACTGTAGTCTCGTGTTCTTTAGAATCACATTTTGCACAGGTTGCTTAGTTTCTGCATGCCATTTGTGAATGTCCAAATTTCTGACATTTGTAACAACGCAGTGGATTTGGTATATATTGTCATACTTGGCAGTTCAGATATCCTGCTTTGATTGTTGCTGGAGGTTTTGGGGTATTAAATGTTATAATAATGATAAGGGTTCTTGTTGGAATTATATTTCCATCCCTTCGGATATTAATTCTCTTCACTCCTGTAACTCCTTGGCTTCTTAATTCTTCTGTGAGCTCTTCCTATGACACATTTAAGAGGTCCCACTCTGAGATCACCCCTCTGGAAGAATTCAGTGTGTTGTGTGGTGTTACAACTACTGGCATTCTTCCAAAATTTGTTGTTGAAAGTAACTTCTGGGAGTGTTTTGGATTTTCTGTTTCCACTAGTATGTCTCCAGATCTCAGCTGTCGAACTGACTTGGGAGATCCTACTAGACCCTCTAATGTTTTCTGAATAACAAACGGAGACATATGTCCTAATGTCTGATCTCCTGTTGCATGTATGACAATGAATGTTGGTATTTTTGGTGGGTCCATATCTGTCTTCTGTCTCTTTGATTTGGTGTTTTCTGTTTCACTACTTAGTAGAGCTTTCTCTTGAAGCCCTATAGTACTAGTAGTTATTTTACTACTCATGTTTGCTCTTTTGGCACTGGGAGTGTTACTTTCCTCTCCCAGGTTACCAGCCCCGCCACGTGGAGGCAAGAGCAGTGCCTCTTAGTGACCAAGCGGCTGGTTGAAGGTGAAAACACGGGAAAGAGAATCTGGATTTCTAATAAAGGCAAGGGTTATTTTCAGGAGTCAAAAAAAAAAAAAAAAATGAAGGGTAAAAGAAGATAAGTATCAGAACTCCTATTCAAATTTGACCATTGAGAAAATATTTTCTTATGGAACCTATATTATCACCCTCTTCCCGCAAAACATGTTGCAATTATAGGCCAAGGTAGAGAGGAAGGTTGCAGTTGGGACTAGGGCCTTATGGGCGCACCCCCTAGTTTCTTTTTGTTTTCTCTCTCTCTCTCATTGCATGGCTAAAATTACAGTCCAAGAGAAATGATCCTGAGAAAAGAAAAATCTATATATATTTCGGTGTTTTCTTTTGAAGATCGGATGAAATAAGTGGCCTGAAGATGGCTGGTTCCACCCAGTCACTGCTTGTTTTGTCGTTCTTCCGAAGAGAAGAGTAGAATTTAAGAATTAGTAACACCCGTATTTCAAGATGAAGATAAGAGGATCTTTCCTTGTACCATTTTTAAAAGAATACTCAGCCTCATCCTGAGTTAAAGTTTTGAAACAATATAAATCAGAGTTGTAGTTCCATAAAAAATTATTATTTTTTTAAAAAGAAGTATATTCACTAATCACAGTTTTATCACATATGACATTAGAAGGGTAAGTGATATTGTATTAAAGTAAAAGGGTTTAGATAGTCTGCATATTGAGTCAATATCAACTACAATAAAAAGAAAACAGAAATCAAACTGTTGAAGTATCGCTCTTGTGCTCTTGCCTTTGATAATCCAAACAGCTGATAATTAAAACAGTGTGCTGATTGAGAAGATCAGAGCTCATTTTTCAAGTTTAGAGGATGGTTTCCAATTCCTTTTTATGTTAATCTTGTTATTCTGTCATGAGTGACTTGTGTGTTTCTGTTTTGTTATGTAAAATTTACATAAAAGAGAGAGGTCCATTTTTGTAAAGAAATGAAAGGAAATAAGAAAGTGACAGTTTTGGAATGTGAACAAGTACAGGAAGAGTGAGAGGAAAGTATGTAGGTGAAATGTAAATGACATGAGACCTCACCCCCTCTCCTAGTAGTCGAAACAAAAAGCGAAAAGATGAATAAAGGTTGTGAACCTGTCATTTGAACGTATTGAACAGAAAGAAGAAAGAAAGAAAAAGTAAATGAGATCCACTTATCATTTTACCCTCTTCTTGCTCAGTTGATTCCATGAGATTTTTCAGGATGTCTTAGTGTTTTTTTGTGCACGACGGTTGATTTTCTTCTGAAGGCTGATTTGGCTGACACCGCAGCCAAGTCAGCAATCCCCAATAATAATCGCTGCCTGTCAGTCCCCTATACAGACTACAGGCAAATAATACAGCATAAGATACACTCCCAATGGCACGATTTGTGGAATAGACAGACTGGGAATAAATTATATCGTATAAAGCCTGTAATTGAACCGTGGCAGTCTAGTCTGCGCAGGAATCGTAAGGAGGAAGTTGTTCTTGCCCAGACCCGCATAGGGCATAGTCATTTGACACATTCGTTTTTGCTGATGGCTGATGACCCTCCTATCTGTGAGTCCTGTGGCTCAATTTTAACTATTAGACACATTTTAATTGATTGTCCAGATTTTAGCAATATCCGTTTTACTGCTTTTAATCATCTGGCTGAGCCGTATACACTCAGTCAGATTTTATCCGACAATGACCATGTGTCTGCCGTTTTTAGCTTTTTAAAATCAATAAAAATTTTTGCTCTTATATAAAATTTACATTTTTCTTTTATACCTTTTATACATTTGTTATACCTTTTAACATAGTGACCTAACCAATTAGGTCACTGAAAGTTTAAATTTTTTTTTAATATATGACCTGGTCTTGGCGCATTATAGCCTTAGTAGCTAATGTGCCAATAAAACCAAAACCAAACCAAACCAAACCAATCTTCTGAAGGCATGCAAGAAGTTCTCCCATTCAGAACTTTAGTGAACATTTAATTTTCTCCTGCCCGGACATGACATTCATGCCAGCGGTGAAGGGTTTTTCCCCCATCACTCAAGGAACATTATGCTGTCTTCACAGGCGACAAGTGTTCTCAGGCTTGAACTTAAAGGATTTCTGAAGCCGAGAACTCTCTCTGTCTGGAGAGGTCGTGAGATACCCCACAGATGATGATTGGCACCACCAGAAGGTGCTGAACAGTTAAACTATATAGTTGGTCAGTTGACATAACTGTCTCAATTTTTACAGTTCAATTTGTAGTCTTATAACATTGCAAGTTATAAGTTGGAACTTGCAGCCATATTTATTCAATGTATTCTTTGATTTTTTGTTCTTCTTGCAAATAATATATAGAATTTGCTATTATATTTGAGAATTTATATTATATAATCACTTAGTGTTTGATATTTGCTATGTTTCCCTTTTAAAAAAAATAAAATAGAATAAGTGCGAACTGTTCATGTGTTAGATGAATTTTTTTTGCTGTTTGCTTGATATATTTACAAATACATTCATTACAAAAGAATGTGATGTGTATTGCATATTTATGTTGTCTCAGTTGTAAAATGTCACAGCGAATAGTATGTCTAGTTTTATATTAAAGTAATTATGTCAAAACAAGAATAGATATTGATTCTTTGATTTTTTTTCTTGTTGCGTGTAATACTATTGTGTCGAGTCAATAGTAAGATAAAGGAAATGTGTCCAAATAATTCTTTGAGAAGAAGTTCCAGTATTTTCCCCGACCAACAATGAACAATCTTATCAGTATTCCAGTGCTTCATATTTCCAATCCCGACTTTCCCAGCTTGGAGAACATTCGGTGCAACGATATCAAAACAATATGTTAAAATTTATATAAAATTATCATTGTTTGTTACTAGAGGACCCAGAAGATTGTTATATAAACACATTATTTCTTTTGGTACCATTTATCATAGTTAAGAATAATCCAATTTTGTAAGAGGAGAGATGTTCGTGTCTACATCCCCCCTCCCCTTTTTGTTTTACCGGAAGATTTCATGTTCCGCGATTACTTCATAGAAACTCATAAATTTTGAGCATGTGAAATTACTTTTTCTTTATGCACAAAATTTATGGCCATAGGATAGAGGAGTGTAAAAAAAAGAAAACATTTTCATTGTTAGTTTTTTTTTCTTGACCTTAAAAGAGGTATTCAGTACCTCAAGACGCCCTTTACTTTTGCCACAGCCATATATACTTAAGATAGCGTCATTTCAACGGAGCTTAAACTTTTAAGCTCTGTTGAACATGTAATGAACATGTAATGTACCAAGAGCAGGTTAGGCAGGAAGGCGACGATGGTATTAAGAGTAGAAATTAGCAGAACAAGGCACAGCACATCTTGCGTAATGAGACCTTTATAAACATATTAGGTGTCACTTCGACACTCCATGCATGGTACAATATCCATTTATTTCTCCCTCCCGCCACCGAGGTGATGCAGAGATATATATTTTGGAAAAGGGGAAAGCACAAGGACACACATTAACTTTGGGTGAGACATGACAGGAAGATGAGAGCAGTGAGAGTCTTGGCCGATTTTTGTCATTGTGTGAAGAAGAAGTAAAATAATAATTACTAGTAAGAGATGAGAAAAGAACCATAATGACAGCTGGTACAGAACTTCCCCTCCCCCCTCCACCGAGGCGGTGCAGAATATTTTCGGGTAAGTCAACCCTTATTGTTTAATAACAAACTGTATTAAATTGCCCAAAGCCAAACCTACCATCTACACACGTTTTAATGCATTTATAAGACATCTTTCCTCACATGTATATATATATACCCAGATAATTGTTGTATCATTTTCTTAGTACTTAGTTTTAATAGATAATGCGACTTATTAATCTAGTTGTCAAAATACTAATTACACTATTAAGTTAATATAGTACCCTGTCTAGTATTTGAACAGTTATATGTGTTGACAAACATCAATCATTTTGTACTTGCTAGAGAATTAGTGGAAACGCCACATGAAGAACATTACAAAACTATAATATTGCTAACAGCAAGATAATGCTCGATTCAGTTAATTTACCTAACAATCACATGCCATTTAATTCAAACTATGTACCAGTTCTATTGTACTCTTTTGTATACCTATATGTTTAATAAACCTTGTTTTTTTTGTTTACTATTTTGGATCCTGACCATTCCATCTAGTTACACACAATTCACTGAACATTTTTTTAGGAACCATTATTTGCGGGGCTCAAAGGTCAACTTAAGGAACCTTTGAGTTTAATCACAACACGATCTTGTTGCTGCGGGTTTACTCTTATTTATGTCTGAGTGGGCTTGAGGGTGTAAGATTTATTGTCCTAATTTAACTGCTAGAAGATCATTTGAAACCCAGGTTTTTCTGGATACACATGGTATCATTCGGTCTTGCTGGAAGCCGAGTGATTCACGAGTACGTTCATAGGCAAGCGCATAATACGACGGAAAATGCTGTGGCAGAAGCGTAAGCGGTTTTTTGAGATATTCAATAACTATAATATATGAAAATATCTGTTATATCTATTGGTGACTACAGATACAGCTAATACAATTGTAATTTATTACATACATTCATAAGTGAAGGAAATTAATGAGTTGAATTTTTTCCCATCCAAGCTCACAGACCCCCTGAGATCCATTGGTTAAGAAACCCTGCTATATAAGCTTGCTTTCTTGCATCATATGCTTTTGCTAATGCTAACGTTTCAAGTGTGAAGTCTAGGAGGGTATACGTGGATCCTTAAGGTAGGTTCTACAACGTGCCAGTTCTGATCACTTCGAAGTTGATGGGTGAAAGATGAAAATTTCGTGGCATCTAGGTCTGTGTGTTGTAGTGGGGGTTTGCCTGCTCGCCACCACGTGCCTGCTTTGAAGATACGGTCCTGTATGGGCCCCGAAATTATGTTTGTTGAGAGTTTCACAAAATTGGTGGGTACTGTTGCGGGATTCCATTGCATTCCACTCTATTGATTTACACCCACAATTTTATCTACATTCTCATGATATAAACAATTTATATACAAGATTATATACAGTTTTATAGATATTATCATATATATATATATATATATATATATATATATATCCATTCTATATAATGGTAATCAAGGTACTGTGTGTGTTTGCGTGTATGTTCTTATATCGGTGTGGCTCATAGGCCTTACCCCATCTCCACCTTTGTACTCTGTTATGGTGTAGAAACTCTGCATAATGGACGTGAAAAGTGTCAGTGTGCAATATTAATGTGTGTTGTTTTGTTTGTGTCACACTATTATGACACCAGGGTGCAGCCAACGTATGGGCAGCTGCTGCCTGGTGCCCATCCCTAGCACCAGGCCTGGGTCAACAGCCCTCCTGTACCGGTGTTATTACCACCGAAAACCTCGCATCCTCCAGAGGGAGTGCAATACTGGTGAGTGCCTGCAATCCTGCTCCCAGGTTGTCCTTACCGGAAAGCCAGCAAAAAAAAACTAGTAATTATATACATTATGGTCTGAGTATTTCGATCAAACACACTCCTGTTCTTAGGAGATAGGTAATTTTGTTCCCGAGTCACCAAGCCCAACCACTCCAAGGCTAGGAGGATGTTCTAGCAAAACAATTGTAACAATTATATTTACTTATATATACGATATTTTCCTAGTCTTAGTCCTTTTACCCACAGTTCAATTATTCTCAGTACATTTTCTTATTTTCAGATGAAGTCACATGTTGAACTGTTGAGTTTGATGTCATTCAAGAAAGAAGTCAGTTCCAGTAGTCCTCCCCAGTTCTCAGCTGGTTGGAAGTTGCAGATCGGATGCTTTGATAGAATTCTAATGGGAGGATATACAGGGACCTTCGGGTGTTAACAGGATTCTCATAAGAATGTTGATTGGTTCTGGGGCATGATACCCATGGACTGCCATTGGAATTCCAAATCATACACAAATTAGGACTCTCGGGAAAAAGAATAATTAGAAGTCTTCAGCAACTAGAAGGGAACCACCTGAAGAAGAGTTTTAAGACATGCTGGCACAGAACGGAGAAGAACACTGGGACTTTAAGAATTCAGCTGTACATCCTATATCTAATTTCCTCGAGGGTGAAGGGATCTTATTTCTAGCCTTCTTTTAAAAACAGTCACTGAAAATGTCTGTAAAGCATTAAAATTCCTACAGCTTTCTACCGAGGGACTTACGTTATCTTCTGTCCGATCCGATACACTGCAAAACAACACTAAACGTGCCTGAAGATACTGTGGGCAGTCAAATAAAATATGAGACCAAGTTTCCCACACCCCCACAAGTGCAGTAAGGGTCTGGCTCAAGTCCACGTTCATGCAACTTGTCTCTGAGGGAGTCATGTCCCGTTAATAAGTATGTTGTATTCATCGTAGGAGCAAACCAAGGATTTATTTTCTTGGCGGTAGTAAAGTCCACTTTGGTTATAAATTGCCTCGTAACTATTCCATGTTCCCTGGCATTCCACCGATCCTGCCACACAGATGTCAGATGTTCCCACAATCTTTTCTTTTCTTGTTTGACCTTGTTCACTGGATCAGATGTTATTCCCATTAGTTCCGAAGCCAAACCTTTCCTAAGCTGACCTATCATCCCCTTGAATACGATATACTGATCCATTGGAATGATTCCTGCTAAGACTTGAAATGCGTTGTTTGATACAGTTTTAGGGGAATTTAAAACAGATAATAACATGGATCTTTGAAAAGAAATAAGTTTCATTTTCATTTTAACCGTTATGACTCTGTGATACCAAATGGTTGCAGCATATGAGACTATTGGCAGAAATATTGTTTTATAATATAAAAACAAAATCCTTTTACTAAGTCCCCATTCTTTCCTTGATATTCTTATTATTGAGGCAGTAAAATTCCTTATTTTATCTCTAAGGTTACATTCATGTGGCAGAAAGCTTAATTTATCATCAATTAGGATGCCTAAATATTTGTTTTGGGATACATATGGGATTTGAAAGTTGTCTATCAAGATCTTAGGAGGTCGATTATAGTTGAAATGAGCTTTGAAGTTCATAAATTTGGTCTTTGTTGGTGATATTTTTAGTTTGTTAAGTTTGGTTCATACAAACAGATCATTTAATATAATTTGCATTTATTCCTCAAGTATCCTCCTCGAACGGCCCTTAACAGCAATTACTAAGTCGTCAGTGTAAGCGAATTTCATAGCCTATGAAAGGCTGAAAAAAATCTCACTTGTGGGCATTAAGCTTAGATTTTCCATCCTTTTTTTGATAGCTGGGATGAAAAGCTGACACTGCCATCTTATTTGTAGGTATTGTTCCAAAGTGCCTACTCGTTATGCGGGATGAAACGCTGAAAAATTTGACTTGTGACTATCGAAGTTAGAATTTCCAACCAAACAAATAGTGTTGGCATTGGATGAAAAACTGCCATGGACAAACTCCTTCTTAAGTGTATATTTCGACCAGCAAATAAGAGTGTTTTCTAAAACTACTTAAAATGAGAATTTCCAAAGTAAAAGTTTTAAGCTTAAATTATAAGTGAGTTTACTGAATATACTTTTAATTTCCAAAGTAAGAGTTTTAAGATTGAAAATTAGGCAGTTAAGTTGTTTTTATCAACAGTTAGTAGTTATTTTTTAAAATTTCATTTTTCTCAAAAGCACTTATAGCCTAAGTAATCGCTGACACAACTAAATTTTACAAAACCACAGTTTATTGTTAACATCAAGCTTACAAAACTACCGGGTGGTTATAAAATAAGTTTCCCTATTCAGGAGACCCTAGTGTCAAAACTGTTAGAGATAGCGCTGTGAAAATCGATGAGTATGTCATTTAGGGTATGGGGAGCCGATTTGTAGAAGGGAAAAAAGTTCAAATTTCCGCCACCAGTGGAGAAATTGGCACTGTAAACATGGGATAGAATACTTAACTTGGGACTAGATTTTAATATCAGAACTTAGAAAGTTACAGATATTGTTCTACGTGCTTTCCTTCACTTGAGATGACATTCTGGAAACGGAGGACTATGTGTGACACAGTTTCTTGTGGCATCTCATTGCGGATGTTGGCTACATGCTGTTTAATGCTTGCTTTCAAATCGACAAGCATCTGTATGCCGCCATGGTAAACTCTGTCTTTCAGGTATCCCCATAGCCAGAAATCACAGGGGTTGAGATCTGATGGGATTGAGGGCTGGTCAGAACTGCGCAAAGTCTCTAGAAATGATGCGATCCTTTCCGAATGTTGAACGAATCAGCTCCCTCACTTGTCGACCAACGTGTGGGGGGGAGACCATCTTGCATGAACACTATGGTCTCCAGGCATTGCCTTTCTTGCAGATCGGGAATAATGTGATCTCTTAGAAGAGTGCAGTGCCATGCACTAGTTACCATACACCTTATGGGCCCATGGAGTGTAGTCTCTTCAAAGAAGATCCAATTATAAACACTGCCGTGAATCTACAGCATGCTGTAACGTATGGACTTTGTTGTGGTCTTTCATGCACAGCAGATGGACGAGAATATTCAGAAGTTTTGTGTATTTACAGCCCATGAAATGTGCCTCATCAGACCACAAGATCACATGAACAGATGTATCGCCAAGTTCCATATGAGCCAGAAATCGTAGAGCAAAATCTTTTCGTTGTTGCTGATCACAAGACTTTAGTTCTTGCACTACGTGAACCTTGTACGGGAACCAACATAAAATTATTCGAAGCACTTTATGTACAGTAAACCCCGGAAGGTTCAATTCTCTTGACACACCTGGCAGGCACTACTGACTGGTAGTGTTTCGCATTCTGACGATTGCAACTGCCACTTCATCCACTACCTCCGTTCCGACACGTGGTCGCGGCCTGCCTGGAATTACACCCAACTCCCAGGTCGCTTCAAATTTCTTTATTAGTTTTCGAAGCCTCACTGACGTTAAAGATCCTTTACGCAAACCTTTAAGTTTCCAAATTCACGTACTGCTGCATTAGTTTTACTGTTATTCTGGTAAAACAGTTTTACTAAAAGAGCACGTTCCTTTTTTTGTAAGAGCCATAATGGTTATTGACTGTTGCGTTGGCCTTTCTGCTTTTATCTAACAGGATGTCATTTGCGTAAGCATAGTGTATTGAAGTAAATGACAACTTTTACATTTGTGCAGCGCCATTTCCCCCTAGTGGCATAAATTTGAACTTTTTTTTTTTTTTTTTTCCTTCTACAGATCGCTTTCCCATATCCTAAATGACATACTCACCGGTTTTCACATCGCTAACTTTAATCGTTTTGACACTAGGGTTTTCTGAATAGGGAAACTTATTTTATAACCTCCCGGTATTTACAAGTTTATAAGTCGAATGCAAATTCACAAGAAGTATTCACAGTTGATAGAAAAACACACATATAATTGTCCTTTTCAAATTAACAATAGAATACAGATTCATATCGACATAATTGTGATTATTCACCTACATTCCAATATTTTTTTTCCTTTTGAGTTTGTTGAATGGAAATGAACTTGTTTACATGACATCGGTCCTCTTATACGTTGCTTAAAAAATTCGCGACCACATTAAAAGGAATACCACTGTTCATGTGATAACACCAGCAAAAATGCATATTCATAGTGTCACTAAGAATTACTCACCTTATAAGAAGAAGAAGCACAATATGTCCTTTTGCACCCAATTCAAGGGAAGCAGTTAAGCCTGAGATTACATGCAAACTATTTACAATCTGAACCGACCGAATGCAAAATTAATATATAGTCACGAATAGCTCCCCACGGCGTAAGAAAAGGTACAATTAGTCCTTTCACACTTATTTCTAGGGAGGTGGATTTAGTCTGAAATTATATGTGCTCTCCAATTCCCATATCATAGCCATAATGCTTTGGAAAATACCAAAGGAGTTGAACACTGACTGTTTCCATCTTGTCTTACACTTTGCTAAAAAGCTGGTCACGACGTTGAAAGGAACAACACTTCGTGCGTAATATTCGTACACTTTAAAAAAAAAGGATGTCAGCATTTCGAAAATTAAACGGCTCTTTCAGCACTTCAGTTGTAATTCCATATTGTCAGTGATACAGTCAGCCATCAAATGGAATATTGTCTTTTCGGATTCCAAAATTTGAAAGCAATCATCAATAAATGGAATTTTCTACTCTAAAAGTTACAATTCTAGAATGTGTTTAAGTGGGTGGCAAGCTTACCACTTCTGACGTTCAATGCTAAAGTTGCGAATGAATTTTCCATCTCAAGAGCTAAATCTTTGGCGACTTGTAGGGTGTCATCATCATGAGCTCAGAGTAAAAGAATCTCGTTCAGTTTTATTTTTAATGCTTGCCATCGGGTTTTGGAAGGACGTATGAAGGGGTTTACATTTTCAAGGACCACCACGGGATCGAATTCGTAATATGAAACTCGAAGAGTTGATTGCTATTCAAATTTTCGATAGAACACAAAATTATTTTTACCTATGTTAGAAGGTTCAACTGATATTTTGGATGGTAGCACCACGAGCGAAAACCAAAACTTGAATCACAAAGTCAGAACTGGGGTCATTTCATTCCCTTTCAAAAAAATAGGCATGAGCAAGTCTATCGTTTTACACAATACAACGTTGAATCAACTGATCGGAAGTGCAAGCCTGAAATGATAGCGGCGATTTCGCGTTCATAGATCAGGAACTCGTTGGCTGACATCAAGGGTCAGACGAGACACACACACACACTCACAGTCACATTGCTTTGGACTGTTCTGGTAGTTTCCC
Source organism: Mastigoproctus giganteus (assembly GCF_048544385.1). Classification (NCBI taxonomy): domain Eukaryota; kingdom Metazoa; phylum Arthropoda; class Arachnida; order Uropygi; family Thelyphonidae; genus Mastigoproctus; species Mastigoproctus giganteus. Next base: position 52,626,023 of record NC_143586.1, on the reverse strand, counting down.
ATACATTAACCCCAGGGGCTCACAGCTGGTGAGTAAGGGCTTGGCACACCCAGGGTCCTGAGCTGGATATCATCATTCTTCTCTTTCTTGGTGATTCCCCCCCCCCTCTCTCTCTCTCTCTCACACGGTAACTCAGAAATTTTTTTTTTTTTGCTTGGTGCAGCAAAAGCCTCAGGCTTCCTTTCACCGTATTGCTAATAATGATAAAGATAATGTCACAGGTACAGAGGGTACTTCCTGTTTCTATGAAGTGAATTGGATCACATACGTAAACGATTTCTGATTAGACAAAATGTAGTGTATAAGGGATAATACATATTTTTCGTTATATTATCTGAATAAAATTGACATTTTCCTGTGTAAAACGCTATGGGGAAAAATTCTGCATTTGTTTTCATTAATCTTGTCGTTTTAGCGACACCTTTTTGAAGATCTAAAATCACTTGAATATGTGGATGGGGTCTCGATTCGTATTCTGAACAAGTGTGTGATTTTCAAAATTGATTAGTCTGTTTTAAAAATAACAATTGCGCTCATGCGTGTCGGTTTATACAAAGTATAAAAGTCTTAGAGAGTTTTAAATTCTTTTCAGTGAGGTCAAGCTAATTGATGATGTTACTATCTGTAATTCTTAATGATTGGCACCCAGGGACGTAATCAAAGAAATAAATGTTGTTAAGTGAAAATTATCAACCGAAGCAGAAAATAGTAATTAGTGTTAAGTTGTCTGCACTCTGTCTTTATTTTCTCTGCTTTTTTTGAAAATCATTTGACACTGTTGCGCATGGAAGCCTACTGTACAAATTGGAGCAGCATGGCATTAAGGGTTAGTTGGTACAATGGATAAAAGGGTGGTTGAGTGGGAGAAGACAGAGAGTGGTAATCGATGGACGCTGCTCTTCGTGGGTGGACTAATGTTATTAGTGGAGTCCCCCAGGGTTAGATGTTGGGCCCTCTGTTGTTTTGTATATTTATCAATTATATTGATGAAGGTATATATTGCTTAATGTCGAAGTTTGCAGATGATACAAAGGTTGGCAGGGTTGTTAATGGCAGTGTGGTACTGCAACAGGATCTAGAAAATTTGGGCAGATGAGCTGAGAAGTGGCAACTAAAGTTTAACATTGACAAATGCAAAGTACTACATGGGGGCAGAAGTAACCTCTGAGAAACGTACCAACTGTGTGGTACTACACTTAGGGTGGTAGAAAATGAAAAAGTCCTGGGAGTAATTGTGCACTCAGATATGAAATTTTCTGAGCAGTAAAAACAGGCTGCCAGAGCAGGTCATGGGGTCCTGTATATTATTGATATACAGGACATTGATATACAAAATTCCTGTATATCATTGATATACAGGAATTTTGCTAGTAGGGAAAAGAAAGTGAATATCCCTTTGTATAAGGTAATGGTCAGGACACTCCTTGATTACTGCGTATATGGTTTGGATGCCTCATTTTACGAAGTATGTAGAGTTTCTAGAACGAGTACAGAGAAAGGTAACAAGATTTGTGAGGGGACCAAAAGGGTGGTCTTACGAAGAAATGCTTAAGTTCTTCAAATTGCAGCGTCTGGAGACTAGGCACGTGTGAGGTGATCTGATTGAGGTGTATAAGACCTTGAAATGGGTTGAACCTGAGAGAGTGCATGAATTCAAATCGAGGGAAAAACAGTTATAGAATAGATGTGTGGAAATTTGTTAACCAGTGGGTAGTTGATTGCTGGAACTGACTTCCAACTGTTGTTGGGGAAATTGATAGCTTAAATAAATTTAAGGCTTAACTGGACAGAGATTTAGAGGGAATGGATATGAAATGTTTTTTTTTTTTTTAGCTCATGTTACAGAAGCTTGCTTTCTTGCATCACATGCCTCTACTTCTACTACTATGGCGATCGCAGCCACTGGGCTAACTGTGAGGAAATATGTTCTCTGGAAAAAAAAATATAATGATCTATTTCAGAAAAGATTTTCATAGAGGGTTACGTTCTCCCGGGTACAGTTATTAATTAAACCGAGACATGCTTATATCGAGTTTCAATTAAAAGAGAAGGAAGTGTGAATTACATTTCGAAAAATTCTCTTCTGTGACATTAGTTTTTTATAAATTTAGTTTTCTTTAGTTAAGCCGTTGAATTTTGATCTCGCTACACTATAAGAATTATAATCTGAATTTAGGTTTGAAGTCCCTGTATTTCTTGTGATTTGTATAGAAAATATGCTTTTGTATAAAAACCTGTGCAAAGTAATTTTTCTGAAATTATTGAACCTCACTCTTTGAACTTCTTATCGTGAACATTTGTGTTAACCAATATAAAGATAGAAATATTTCGTGAATAAATTGCATTTGAACTATATCTTAACCATCGTTTTAAATATACGTTGCATTATAAAGCAATAGCTTTTGTTACTTTTACTGAAGTTCCCCATGGGAAAGTTTCTGCGTTGCCACTGTATACTTGCTACTGGAATCCGTACTTCCTCCGTACACGGCCTTTTCATGTATTTGCAAGTCTCAGGCGCCGTCACCTATCCAGCCCTTGGTTATTGCCATGGGAACGATGCGGTCCGTCGCTACACTCAGAAATAGTAACCGCCTGGGTTTCAGATAATACAGCCTTCACAGTCTCAGAAACACCTGCAGTGTGTACACGGTGAGAGTATTAGCCGCTTCTCCCACGGTGGAATACGTAGTGATGTACTAACTTCCCGTTGAACACTTGGTATCCAAATCGGGAATTACTAAAAATCATTAATCTTGTTCTTCCGTAGTAATGGTAACGGATGCGAGCATGCTAGATTTGTACTGAATATATCATTTATATATTTATTATGCTTTCACAAGTAATATCACATTTTTCGAAATTTGCTAAACGCAGCACATGGTTCCTGGCATTTCTTTAAATGAAGTTATTCGTTTCCGTATTTGTAATTCTTATTCGGGAATATTAAGGCAGATTTACAAGCTTCATCATGAAAATCTAAGCTGGTAAGTAATATGGTATTGCTAAGCGTAACAATTGTGTTAACGTTTGTCATACAACTGGTAATAACCGTGTGTCCCTCATCCCCTCCATCCTTTTGTGAAATTCCCTTGAGGTAAATAAGAAAAGAATGGCAAATCAATACAGATGCTATTTTTAGTGTACGCACAAGTTGAAGTATAATGAAACAGTTTGTGTATAAATATTTGGTTGTAGTATTGTAAGGATATGCTAAGCGTTGTCTAATATTATTTTAAAATGTCAGCGCGCATGTTTACCGCATTTTTTTTTTAAATCAAAAATGAAATATGTATATGTACTGAAATACTTAAAGTGCTATTATTAGATAATGCCCGATTCGAAATAGTTTTCGGTGATTAACGTCATTTATCAAAACACCCAATTGATCTATTCCACGTTTTAAAGTATGGATACCATCTTATATGGAACTCGCAATACCATTTATTACAGTGATTGGTACTAGTAATATGTTTGTAGTACAAAATTTCTGATTTAGAAATGTTAAAAGCAATTTAAGGCATATATAAACTTTTTCATTTCATTTATATCTGATACAAATTGTGAGATTCAATACTGAAAGCAAATAACACCATGCAATATTTATATCATTCTCTTTATATATATATATATATATAAAGAGAATGAAGTGCAATTGTTGTATTGAATACTGAAAGCAAATAACACCATGCAATATTTAATCATAATAAAGCACTATATATGCAGTTATCCTCAAAGTGAATGTTATCCTAGACTGTTATCCTATTCTCATAGATGTACTGTTTCTGCTGCATGCCTTTTCTACAGATACTTCCATGGGCACTGTTCTTCTGAATTGGCTTCTATAATTCCTGCCGTCTCTATCAAAACAGTCCAAACACGTGCAGCCACCAGCCAACATCCATTTACTGTCCAACTTCAAACTCACAGAACCAACTTTTCATCTTCTTCGTTTATTTACTCAACAGCCTGGAACAACCACCCTTCATACGTATTTCCTGAAAATTACAGTCTACAGAAGTTCAAGTCCAATGTCAACAAATATCTTCTTTTGTCTTCTCAACCCAAGCACAGTACTAAGTGCTATAGGTTCTAATATCTCTCGTGTTTGGGGTTTACATAAAAAAAAAAATCCACTAGTAAATGGTCCACCATCCAAACTAAATCGAAAATTGGATTTAATTTTTACTATGATATTGTGAACATGAACCTTAACTATAATTTTGAAAATTTAGGAAAAAGCTTCATGCAATGAGAGTGATAGAATATTATTATGCAAGTAAAGCCATGTGTGTGTGTAATGATATTTACTATAAATAGCAGGTTTCCTTGTTAGCTTTCACCTTTGGAACAGTGTTTATTTAATGTAATGTAATGCAATGCTGTGTGCAACTAAAGGTGAAGTGCGTGCGCAGTATGAGATTGGTGCATTAAGGAGCAAATCCAGTTGTTAACAGCATCATGCACTGGAACTGCTGCCAGTTACTCGATCATGTACTACTGCCCTTAGTGATTTGGATATGCAGGAAAGTAAGAGAAGGAAGATGATGTTGACGTTATAAGAGAGTAATTAATCTAATTTGTCATGTGCCCCCTTGTGATAGCAGAGGTAATGGTAATAATCATGGTGTAATGGCATAATTGTATCTAACTTTTAATTGTTATCAGTAGGTTTTTCATTCTTATACACATCTGCTGTAGGAATGAAAAACACTGCACTGCATTCGAAATTGACTGTTTATAACTGTGTAAGTTCTCATAGGAGTGGCTCCAAGTATATCCTTCTGATGACTGAACAGTCTCACATGCAAAAAAGTATACTGATTAAATAAAGGTAGTTTATTTTAATTATATTGTATTGTGCTCTTAATTTCTTTATACTATAAAGTAAACTTCTTGTACAAGTTGTAAGCAGAGTTCAGAAAGGGAAGTCACTCTTCTATTTTTCTCTTTGTGTGAACTTTAAACCATTTGGTGGTACTACTTTGCTTGTTCTTTTCGTGGGCTTGATAACCTGGGAAGTTCAGCTGCTGTCCCCACTTTCCAAGATCAAAAGTGAAAAAAATGGACTATGATTTAGAGGTATAAATCTGGAATATCCCTAATTTTTAGAATGTGTCTTTGGAAAGGTGACTTACAAGAATTGTAAATAAATTGTTGGCATATTTTCTTGTTTTAGCTAAGAAATTAGAAAAGCAGTAGCATTATTTAGAAATGTAATAGTGGAGCCAATTCTCTTCCTGAAGGAAGATAAAAATTTTTGGCTGATAAGATCCTTTACCCTGTATTGGTTGTGCAAAAATGTGAAAAATCAGCAAAAAATAATTCAAAATTGCTCATTTTCTTGATGCCACCTATAATTTCAATTTTTTATGAACACAAAAATAACTCCAGGAGCTCACATCTGGTGAGTATGGGCTCGGCAAACCCAGGATACTAAGCTGGATATCATCATTCTTCTCTTTCTTGGTGATAACCCCCCCCCCCTGCCAAATCTATTGGCCACAAATTTTGCCCATCTCTGTCAAAACCAGATGGTTCTGTTGTCACTTCAGCCAAGGATAAAGCTGACCTGCTAGCATCCCATTTTTCTTCCAACTCATGTATTAATGATCTTGGTAAAACACCTCCCATCATTCCCAACACGCTCCATTCAATGCATCCTGTGGTCTTCCGTCAAAAGGATGTCAGAAGGATTTTGACGAATCTTGATGCTAAGAAAGCTCCAGGTCCTGATGGTATTTCTCCACTTGTTCACAAAACCTGTGCTCCTAAACTTACTCCTGTTCTTTGCCACCTTTTTTCACTTTCTTATTCCAAAGGTGTTTTTCCTTCTCCTTGGAAATTTGCTCATATCCAGCCAGTTCCTAAAAAGGGTGACAAATCCCTCTCATCAAATTATCGTCCCATTGCAATTACTTCTACGCTTTCTAAAGTAATGGAGAAATCAATTCACTGCCAACTCTTAAACTACCTAGAAACCTTCCATCTGATCAATGATCGCCAGTATGGATTCCATCAGTGTCGATCCACTGGTGATATTCTGTCTTATGTTACCCATTTATGGACAAATTCAATGGAAAAGTTTGGTGAAACACAAGCAGTTGCTCTTGACATCTTAAAGGCTTTCGATCATGTTTGGCATAAAGGTCTTCTAAATCTTATGGTTTGCCAACTGTTTTTTGTAATTGGTTATCCAGTTTTCTCTCTGATCGCTCACTGAGGGTAATGGTAGATGGCTCTGTCTTCTAACTTCTTCACTAATGCTGGTGTCCCCCAAGGTTCAGTTCTTTCCCTCACTCTTTTCCTCTTGTATATTAATGACCTTCTTCCATTGACTGGAAATCCTATCCACAGTTTTTCCGATGATAGCACATTGCATTGCACTTTCCATTTTGAGAAACCTTGCCCTGCTCAATCAGCTTCAACTTCTCGAATATCTGCTACCAGTTCCTTAAATGCCAATCTCCAGGTAATTCTCCAGTGGGGCAAAGACAACTTAGTTGATTTCAATCCTTCTAAAACTCCGTCTTGTCTTATATCTCGCAAAAAGGATTCTTCTGCTCCTATGCTTATCTTTGGTGACACTCCGATTTTTGGGCACGATGATATATCTCTTTTGGGGATTACCCTGACTTCTAATCTCTCTTGGCACAAGCACATTACAAATATTGCTTCCTCTGCATCTAAAAAACTTGGTTTTCTCTTTCGCTCTCGTCATTACTTTTCTTGTTTTAGCTAAGAAATTAGCTGTTCACTCTGTACAAATCGCAAATCCGCCTTACCTTGGAATAATGTTCCCACATCTGGGGCAGTGCCCCCAAAACCTCTCTCAGGCTTCTAGATTCCATCCAGAAGAGGGCAGTTAGGTTAACTGATGACTCAACTCTAACAGAATCTCTCCACTCGCTGTCTCATAGACGTACTGTTTCTGCTGCATGCCTTTTCTACAGACACTTCCATGGGCACTGTTCTTCTGAATTGGCTTCTATAATTCCCGCTCTCTCTTTCAAAGCAGTCCGAACACGTGCTGCCATCAGCCAACATTCATTTACTGTCCAACTTCAAACTCACAGAACCAACTTTTCATCTTCCTCGTTTATTTATTCAACTGCTGTTTTCTGGAACAACCTTCCTTCATACGTATTTCCTGAAAATTATAGTCTACAGAATTTCAAATCTAATGTCAACAAATATCTTCTTTCATTTTCTCAATCTCCAACCTAAGCACAATACTAAGTACTATAGGTTCTAATACTCTCGTGTTTGAGGTTTTAATAAAAAAAAAAAGAATGACCAGACTCTGCTGAAATTCGATGCACAATTTGCAAATGGAACATGAAGATCAGTTCCACCAACACTTTATTTTCCCAGATGGAAAGCCTATTCTATCATATATGCAAGAATGTTTCAGAAAACACTAATCAGAAGTTCATTGATCAGTGACAAAACTATCATATGGCCAGGTCTGCCACTGTGTGGGCGGGGATGAAAGAGTTAGAGGGCCTGTGAGTTGGTTCAATGGTTATCAAAGGTCATGGGGCACTTGAAATTTTGTGGGTGGAAGACAGAATTTGTAGTTTCATTACTGTCTTTGATGTATCTTAAATGATGCATGGAAAGTGTTGATTTTTCAGGAAATGCATGTTCTACTTCCAAGGTAAATGCTTTCACTGCAATTAAACACTCTTGAGTACATTTCATATATCAGTGAACAAGGTGAAAATTATAAATCAATGATTTTTAAAGTGTTAAACCTTATATTTCACAGTTAAAACATACTTGCTACAATAGCCCTGAGCCTAAGTCACCTTGAAGCACCATTCTTGTAATGTTAATTGCAATGTTGAATATTAATTCTGTTGAGCAGCTAAGTACTGCTTAACAGAATTAGCTAATGATCAACAACCACTCTCTTATATCTTCATATCATCATCATCATCAGTGGTGAATCCTTTCAAATATATAATTTAAGAAGGGCCTTCATCTCTAACCCAAGTCTTCTAAAGAGTAACGATTAATTACAACTTTTAAGTTCTTGTCTTGGAGCTAGCCAGGACTCGAAGGAATGATTTACTGACTTCAGAATTTTTGTTGTTGTTGTTATTTGGTTTTTTAGGAGCATTAGCAACTAAGGCCATATTGCTCCGGTGCAGTGGTCATTCCCTGACCTTTCCGCATGCTCTGTATTTGGTGGTGATGGGCTCGAACCCCGGTCTAATCAAGAAGCATGTGCTACACACTGCTGCTCCTTCCCACCTGGCTACGGAGGCCGGCCAGAATTTTTGTGATGGACTACAAATGGATATGTTAGATACTGCAACTTTACTTCTTGCTGTTAAGTTAAAAAAATATGGCGTTGTAAATGACACACCATACATCATGCTAACATTACTAAAGTTACATACAAGGTGCTGTCAGATATAAATCTAAAGTATATAAATTCTATAATCTAAATGCATAAGGTGCTATCAAATCTAAATCAGTAGCTCAAGCTACTATCAAATCCACAGTAATCGCATTTAGTCTCTGCAGTTTGATATGCCATTGCTACCATTTCTAGTCAGCCTAAACAAAAAATTTAGGCTGGCCACATTTAACTCATAACTGGGTATGTTAGTGATTTTCTTTCCCTCACATGTGAACTCATTGATGGAATAAAAAGTCATCTCATTTATAACCTTAGTAATCAACTAGAAATAATTCAAAATTGTTCACATTTCGATGCTACCTTTATTTTCAATTTTTTATATTAAAAACATATTTTTAATTATTTTTTTGAAAATAAAAAATACCTCTGCACTGCTTTCAACATTATTATTATTTTTTTATCTTCTCTTAATTGAACATTACCATCTTTGATGAACAATGAGAGAAATGTCAATAATCAACCCATGCACTTTAACAATCGTACACCATCAAGACATCCTATGTGATGGAAAGCAAGATGAGTGGATGCACTGCCATAAAGCATAAGTAGCATGCACTTTGATAACCGGATGCAAGATATATCCACAGTCTTGAAGACCCCATATGTGGCCAAAGGCTGCATGGGATTTTCAAGACTCAACTCACCTGAGTCAAGAGAGCCAACTATCAACTACAGTGGACATTGTTTATTGTGATGTCTTTGGGACCCAGCTAAAATGATAACTGACTGATAACAATGTGAATGATGTTACCGTCCTGAATAAGGTAAATGTTGGAAGTGATCACAGAATGGTAAGATGTATACTTGATATAAATGTAGGAAAGGAAAGGAAAAAACTGACTCTAGTAAATAATGGAAAGGTCTTTGAGATAACAGAAGAGGAGAAAAAGCAGTATGTACCGGAACTTAAGAACAAGTTTGAGCTTCTGCAGACTGCTCAGGACCAAGATATTGACGAAGAATATTACAACTTTCTGAAAGTGATAAAGCCCAAGAAACCTATAGGAAAAAAGAAATCCAAAGAAGAAAAAATTAGTCAAGAAACACTTGTCATGATGAACCGAAGACGACAAATGAAGAGGAAGAAAAACACTGACAGGGAGAAAATTGAGTGTACTGAGTTATGCAAAGCCATTAGAAAGAGACTCAGAGAGGACATAAGATTTAACACAAGAAAATTAGAACAAGCATTAAGGGAAAACAAAGGATTTAAATCAACAGCCATGAGCAGTAATACAGAAAGACAAATGATACTGAAACTGAAGAATAACGATGGTGTACTTATAAACAGCAGAGAAGACATAATTCAAATAGCAGAAGGCTAATATAGAGAATTATACAAGGAGCAAGGGAATGATGCCAGCAGTGGGGAAGATGGATTGCAAAGTAGCAACACATACGACATACCTGATATTCTTCCTGATGAGGTAGAACATGCATTGAAGAAAATGAAGAATCAGAAAGCCCTGGGGGAAGATGAAGTTACTGTAGAGTTGTTAAAATTGGGAGGAAGAGACATAACACAAAAACTGGCAAGACTCTTCATAAAATGCATTAGAAAAGGTGTGATGCCTAAGGAGTGGAATAATGCAATCATAGTTTTGCTGCATAAGAAAGGAGATAATCAGAAATTGGAAATTATAGACCAATTAGCTTGTTATCCCACATCTACAAGTTGTTCACAAGGGTTATTACTAACAGAGTAGAAAGAATACTTGATGAGAATCAACCGAAAGAGCAAGCTGGCTTTAGGACAGGATTCTCAACTATGGATCACCTTCACGTAATATCACAGCTAATGGAGAAAGCAAATGAATATAAAACACCATTATGCCTGGCATTTGTGGATTATGAAAAGGCAATGTTTAGGGCACTGGAAAGACAAGGCATAGATACCCCATATATTATGATTTTGAAGAAAATATATGAGAGTTCTACCTCCTTTATTAGACTAGACAAAGACAGTAGGAAATTTAAAATCGAGAAAGGAGTTCGACAAGGAGACACAATATCTCCGAAGCTGTTTACTGCTGCCCTTGAGGAAACTTTCAGAAGATTAGACTGGTCGCAGAAAGGAGTCAATGTGAACGGAGAGTACCTATACCATTTACGATTTGCAGATGATATTGTGGTCATAAGCCACGATCGTAAAGAATTAGAGGAAAATCTTAATCAATTATGCACAGTTAGTAAGGATTTTGGACTAAAGATGAATATGGCTAAAACAAAACCAATGATGAACAAGTATGCCACAGAAAGGGAAATAATGATTGAAGGAGCAGTAATTGAAAAGGTGGAGTCATATACTTATCTGGGACAAGTTATTAGCTGTAATAATGATAAATGGCTACAAGTCAAGAGAAGAATAAATTTTGGATGTATAGCATTCAGGAAATATAGTCACATACTTAAGAGCAATATCCCAGTTTGTCTGAAACGTAAAATAATGAACCAGTGTATACTCCCCACCATGACTTATGGAAGTGAAACTTGGGCACTCACCAAAAGAATGAAGAGAAGCTGAGAACTACACAGCGAAGAAGAAGTGGGGCGCCTCCGTAGCCAGGTGGGAAGGAGCAGCAGTGCGTAGCACACGCTTCTTGATTAGACCGGGGTTCGAGCCCGTCACCACCGAATACGGAGGATGCGGAAAGGTCATTCAGGGAATGACCACTGCATATCCCGGAGCAATATGGTCTTAGTTGCTAATGCTCCTAAAAAACCAAATAACAACCAAACAAACACAGCGAAGAATGGAACAAATTATATTGGGAATCAGACTGTTAGATAAGAAGAGAAACACATGGATTAGGCAGCAAACTCAAGTAAAGGACATTCTTATCAAAACTAAAGAACTAAAATGGTCTTGGGCAGGACACATAGCTCGAAGACATGATGACAGATGAACTAAGAAAATAACAGAATGATATCCAAGAGGAGCTAGAAGAAAACCTGGAAGACAAAGGTGGAGATGGATAGATGAAATTCATGAGTTTGTGGGTAGTAAATGGATGGCCAGTGCTCAAAACAGAAGGAACTGGAAAGTTGCCGGAGAGGCCTTCATCCTGCAGTGGATTGAAAATGGCTGATGATGATGATGATGATGATGAAAAGTAACAAGGATGCAGCTTTTTAGCATTGTTTACTGATGCATTGTTTCAGAATTTTTGTGATGGACTACAAATGGCTGTGTTAGATACTGCAACTCTACTTCTTGCTGTTAAGTTAAAAAATATGGTGTTGTAAATTTTATGACACACCATACATCATGCTAACATTACTAATGTTACAATACAAGGTGCTATTTATAGTAAATATCATTACACACACATGGCCTTACTTGCATAATAATATTCTATAGCTCTCATTGCATGAAGCCTTTTCCTAAATTTTCAAAATTATAGTTAAGGTTCATGTCCACAAAGTACAGAAAAGAAACGTGAAATCAAGTAATATAAGATAATTTAATTTGACTGTCCACTATTTCTTTAGAAAGTCAATAAAAATTATGAGTTTCTTCCAATCAGTAATACTCTCTGGCTTTGGTACAGTTGTGCATCATCTGGAATCAAACTGTACATATGTGTGTAATTCACATTTTTTGCAGCAAACGCTGCTGTGAGTGACATGAGCTCCTCAAATCAAAATTCATTTATTCTCTGTCAGGTCTGAAGTGAGTTTTTTTTCAAAAATTAATTAAAAATGTTTTTAACATAGACCATGGATTTTTCACAGTTATTATTATTAGCCATGTGGTACAGCATAAGCCTCGGCTTATGCTGTACCAGCCAATAAAAAAAAAAAAAAAAATTCCTGAGTTACCCTGAGAAAGAGAGAGGGTGGGGGAGAATCACCAAGAAAGAGAAGAATGATGATATCCAGCTCAGGATCCTGGGCTGGATCCTAGTTTGGACTGATTAATAACTGCTTTACAGTTATTAATCAGTCGAAGTCCAGATGATATCCAGCTCAGGATCCTAGTTTGGACTGATTAATAACTGCTTTATAATTGTTGCGAGCTTTGGTGTAGACAGAAAATGAGGAATTGGAAACAAGCCAATTATGATATGTAACGTTCTTCTCTTGAACAGCCTTAGCACATTTATTGGAAAACCAAGTTTAGTTAAAAGACGAGATTTTAAAGTGGAGTGTGGAATAAAGGATTCTATTCCTACAAGAATAATTTCACTGACACGATCTGAGAAAAAATTGACATAAGAAGTTTTGAAACAATAAGCTGACCAAGGAAAAGAAGAAAAGAAATCTTGCAGGTCATCCCATTTGCATTCTTGTAATGCCAAACAATAAGAGGTTGGGAATAGCCATGAGATAAAGGCTCCATGGGAGAAGAGAGAATCACCAAGTTGTGATCTGAGATGCCTAAAGGACTACTCACTTTGACCGTGTACCTAGAAGGGTTGTTTGTGAGAAAAAGATCAAGCGTGTTGGCTGTATGGTTAGGGTTGTCCGGTATTCTTGAAGGTAAATGAACAATCTGTGCAAGGTCATTAATAATTGCAAAAGCCTCAGCATCTCGACCAGCTGGGTTGGTGTGACTAGAAAACGGAAGCCAGCTGGAGTTGTGAACATTAAAATCACCAAGGAAAATTAAGTCACTGTTAGGAAAGTTGGAATGGAGAAAGTCAAGTTGCAAAGAGAGGAAGTCGAAGAGTTTCAAGTGATTAGTGGAGTTGGGAGAATGGTAGAGACAACAGATGAATTTGACAGAATAAGGTAGAGAGATTTTAAGCCAGAGAAGATCGAAAAGAGGAGATTCCAAATTACCAAGTCTCTGAAAAGGGATATCGGAACAGACATGTGCATAAGTACTACCTTTGAGGCGAAAGGCATAGTACAGCGAATAGTTTGGTCAATTGAGATGAGCAGTAGTTGAACCAACTGAGATTCTGTCAGAAAAAGTACATGGGGTTTGGCAGACTGCAAGTGGAAATGCACATTGTTGAGATTAGAATTGAGACCACGTATATTTGTGAAATGAACTAGGAAATGTTTGGGAGGGTTAGATCTTTTCTCAGATAAGCTTACTCTATTAGTTTGACAATTCATGGTGTATTCAATAGTGTTCTGCAAAAACTAAATGTTTCTTGCACCTTCTTGATGGTTAGTAAACCTTTTATTCCCCTCCCCCCATGTGCAATGCATGAAACATTGCACCCAGTGGAGGCCAACATCTTGGTGTAAACCAAAGTAAACAGGGGTTGAGGTTTATTATTCATGTCTTACAGAGGGATGCCACTCCTCTATGTCACCAGGCAGTACTAGGTGATGGATGACTCTCATTATCGAGTGCAGCACTACTGATTTGCTTTTTGGAAGTTTTAAGTGGTGAAACACATCTATAGAGAAAAGCTCTGGCAACTCCCATCACTTCTCTTCCATCACGTTGTGTGAGTGATGTCTTATGAAATTATGATGGGAATCATGGTGTGATCTGGTATTCCTTATATTTCAAGGATACAGTTCTAAAATGGTATTTGCAGGCCAGCCACTAGCTAGTCCCCTATATTGAACCTTGCTGCCTCTACTCTGCCAGTTAGTGACTGAAGGGAGTCTGAGTAGTATTTGTGCAGGGGCATTGCCTTAGCTACACTGTGAAGGAGCAGGATATATTCTTTCTGTGTACACTGTGTCCAAATATTTCATTAATTCATATATTTTGATCCCCCTTCCTATTGAATGCATCACGTTGCCAAACTAATAAAACAAACTTAATTGTGAAAAGATCTAAACCTCTCAAAAACTTCCTAATTCATTTTACAAATATACATGGTCTCTAATGTCCATTTCCACCTATGATCTGCTTCACTCCACTTAATTTTTCTGACAGAGTATTGATTATTGGTTTGCTCAGCTACCACTTGTCTGAACTGTTTGTTCTATCATTCCTTTTTCTTCAAAGTGATACTTGTGCATATGTCTACTCTAATATTCCTTGTCTGTGGTTTCCGAATTTGGAATCTCTTCTTTTTTTTTATCTGACTTTTCTGTCAAAGTCATCTATTGCTTTTGTCATTAATCAAACCCTGCTTATCATACAGAACTCTGACTTCATTTCTTTAAAACTTGGTTTAGCATTAGCATCGGTAGAGGCATATGATGCAAGAAAGCAAGCTTATACAGCATCAGCCAAAAAAAAAAAAAAAATCCCATTTTACCCATCCATTCACTACAAAAGTTTGTCCACTTCTTCCTTGAATTTATTTAAGCTATCAACTTCTACAATGACAGATAGAAGTTTGTTCCAGCAATCAACTACCCACTGGCTAAAAGCAAATTTCTGCACATCTATTCGATAACTGTCTTTCCTCAATTTAATTTCAGTTTATGTCTCCTCAGGTTTGTAATCTGAGCAAGAGGAAGAATCCCAGCAGCATTGAGCCTGCTTAATCCATTCAAGGCCTTATACTCCTTAATCAGATCAGATCATCTCATAGATGCTTAGGCTCCAGACACTGCAATTTGCAGAACTCAAGCCTTTCTTGGTAAGAGCACCCCTTTGTTCCCTTCACCTGCCTTGTTGCCCTTCTCTGTACTCGTTCTAGCAACTCTACATCCTTCCTAAAATGAGTCTTCCAGACCTGTACGTAGTACAGATCTGGAAGACTCGTTTGGCCTAACTCAAGGTGTTTTCTAACCATTGCCTTATACAAGGGGATAATTACATCCTTATCCGTACTAGCAAAATTCCTGTATATCATGGACAAGACCCCATGACCTACTCTGGCAGCCTGTCTGCACTGGTCAGAAAATTTCATATCTGACTGCACAATTACCTGCAGGTCTTTCATTCTCCACTACCCTGAGTGTAACACCACCCAGTTGGTACAGTTTTCTGGTGTTACTGTTACCCATATGCAGTACTTTGCATTTGTCAATGTTAAACTATAGTTGCCACTTCTCAGCCGATCTGCCTAACTTTTCCAGATCCTGTTGCAGCAGCATACTGTCATTACTCTTATTAATAATCCTGCTAACCTTTGTATCATCTGCAAACTTTGAAATTAAGCTTGACATACCTTCATGAATATCATTGATAAATATACAAAACAACAATGGGCCCAACACCAAACCCTGGGGAACATCACTAATAACATTAGTCCACGAAGAGCAGTGTCCATTGGTTACCAATCTCTGTCTTCTCTCACTTAACCATCCTTTTATCCATTGTAGCAACTTGCCCTTAATGCCATACTGCTCCACTTTGTACAGTAGTCTTCCATGGGCAACAGTATCAAAAGCTTTTCTGAAATCCAAGTATATGATATCAAAATTATTTTTTGCATCCAGTTCCTTTGTGACCATGCCATAGTATCCAATAAAATTGGTCAGACAAGACCTCCCCTTAACAAACCCATGCTGTGTCTGAATTATTACTATGGTCTTGTCTAGATGCTCCTGCAATGCTTTTTTAACCGGTGACTCCATTATTTTCCCTAGTACAGAAGTCAAACTAACAGGTCTGTAATTACCCGTGTCATACTTTGATCCCCCATTTTATTTGGAGATACATTTGCACATCTCCAGTCTGTGGGATCTTCTCCTTAGTCCAGGGAGGCTCTCATAATTATGGCTAAAGGTTTGCTTACTTCTTTTGCCACCTCCTTTAATATAACTGGATGATTCCTTCCGCCTCAGGTGCCTTTTTATGTTTAATTTCAACAATTTCTCTTCCACTTTGCTCTCACTTATTACAAAATCATTTAACTCCCTCTTAGAGTTTGATAAACATCTGGCCTTCTCCTTGAATAACTCCTCATGTGAATGTAGATGCAAAATACCCATTTAGTTTGGCAGCTATCTGAGAATGATCATTTACAGTGAAACCATTGATATGAAGATATAAAGTTTTCTGAGCAGTGCAGACGGTCTGGAAGAGTAGCTCATGGTGTCTTGTCAATGATACACAAGACTTTTTCTAGATGGGATAAGGAGGTAATTATCCCCTTGTATGAGGCAATGGTCAGGCCGCACCTTGAGTACTGTATACAGGTCTGGAGGCCTCATTTTAAGAAGGATGTAGAGCTGCTGGAATGAGTACAGAGAAGGGCAACAAGAATAGTGAATGGAACAAAGGGTTGCTCTTACGAAGAAAGGCTTATGTTTTACAAATTACAGTGTCTGGAGACTAGGCAACTGCGAGGTATATAAGGCCTTGAATGGTTTGAGCATGCTTAATGCTGATAGGATTCTTCCTCTTGCTCAGAATAATCGCTTGAGAGGGCATAAATTCAATCTGAGGAAAGACAGTTGTAGGATAGATGTGCAGAAATTTGCCTTTAGCCAGCAGGTGGTTGATTGCTGGAACAAATTTCCATCTGTCATTCAAGGCAGAACTAGAGAAACATTTGGAGTGAGTGGATGGGTGAAATGAGGGTTTTTTTTTTTTTTTTTTTTTTTGGCTGATGCTGTATAAGCTTGCTTTCTTACATCATATGCCTTTTCTAATGCTGATATCAAGTGGACCAATCTGATTGATCCCCTTCCTTTTAAAATTTATATAAATAAAGAAGTCTTTGCTGTTTTTCTTTGCATTCTCTTTTGCCAGAGATTTCTCATAATCTGCCTCCTCTTGCGTAACCTCCTTTGTGACTTGATTACAGACTAGCTTATATCTATCATAGGCTTTTGTGATGCCTGATAATTTATATGCATTCCATGCATTTTTCTTCTCTGCCACAGGTCTCATTAGTTGATCTGACATCCATTTGGGCCTAAACCTAGAGTGCTATTTCTTAGTTGGAACAATGAGCCTAGTAACTTTCAAGATTACTTTCTTGAATGCTTCCGATTTAGAATTTGTTGTTGGTAACATCATCAGTTGGTCCCACTGTATACAATTTAAAAAATCTCTGAGATCACTGTAGTCTCCTATATGAAAGCAAAAACCGTTCCCTTTACCCCTCATGGTAGTTACATCTTTAAGTAAATCCCACATCAGTGCACTGTGATTTACAGATAAAGGAGCCACCTAGTGGCTCCTTTATCTGTAAATTCCTAATGCATGAATAATCACTGCTGATGATCAGATCAAGAGTGTTACTCCCTCTGGTTGCCCCTCTAACATCCTGCTGCTGTAGAAAACAGTCATACAATAAATCCACAAAAGCCTTGCTAGTGTGCAAGTGACCAAACCACAAGTTCCAGTCAATACCTGGGAAGTTAAAATCTCCCATTATAAGGCACTCTGATTTATTGACCACTCTATTTCTCTGTACTGTTGTTTACTAGACTCATCACAGTCATTAGGCCTATAACACACTCCTCCTCTGTTTTGTTTTCTCAGTGCTTATGTCACACCACACTGACTCAGTATTGCTCTGTCCATCTATGTTAACCAGATGCACATCCTTAGATTTTGTTTCCTAACTAACAGCATAATCCCTCCTCCCTTCCTATCCTTGTACTCCTCAAATTCCAATTCTGCATTCCTTGTATTTGTGTGACACCACATCTCTGATATCCCAACAATATCTGCCTTTGATGTCTTGACTAGCACTTCAGATTCATCAAATTTATTTACTATATATCTAGCATCGGTGTTCATGCAAGTATACATGCACCTGTTCTTACTGTTATTTACTCTTAATACAGCCCATGTATTTAATTGTTTTATGACTCCCAGCAGTTCCTGAAATTCCCCCAGCAAATTGCTTTATTATTATTATTATTATTATTATTATGAGCCATATGGTGCAAGGCAGCCTGAGGCTTATGCTGCACCAGCCAAAAAAAATTTCTGAGTCACCCTGAGAGAGAGAGAGAGAGAGAGAGAGAGAGAGAGAGATAGATAGATAGATAGAGAGAGAGTCAAAAGTATAAGGGAATCACCAAGAAAAAGAAGAATGATGATATCCAGCTCAGGACCCTGGATGTGCCAAGCCCATACTCACCAGATGTGAGCCCCTTCCGGGCTTCTGCTCATTCCAGTAGAAGCACTGTAAGAATCACTTCCACCTCTGTCTGTGGCTACTGTTAATCTATTTGTCTGTGAATCAGCTTTCTCCAATATAACTTTGTGGCTTTCTTTAATATAACTTTCCAATAGTGAGGTAATTTTCCTTGATTTTAATATTCACAACTGCAATTAGCTGGAGTTTTTTTTTTTTTTTTTACATGGATGCAACTGGTCAAAATACCAAGGCATTGCAATTACTAATGACCTCACACAAACCTAAGCACATGCCCAACACTCTTGATTATTTTCTCACAAAAAACTCTTCGAAGTAAACAGTTAATGTTAGTGGTCTTTTAGGTGCTTCGGATCACAACTTGTTGATTCTCCTCCAGCAGAGCCTATCTCTCTCATGGCTATTCTCAGCCTCGTATGTTGTTTGGCATTACAGAATTGCAAAATGATATGATCTGCATTATTTCTGTTCTTCTTTTCCTTGGTTGGATCACTGTTTTAAATCTTCTGATCCCATGTTTGCGCAGGTTGTGTCAGTGAAATTATTCTAGTAGGGATGAAATCCTTTATTTCACATTCCATCCTAAAATTTCTGTTATGAAACCCTTGATTTTCCAATAATTACTACGGCTGTTCACAAGATAAAAATGCAGCATATCAAATTTGGTTTATATCCATATTTCCAGCTTCATTTTCTGTGTATACTAAAGCTTGCAACAAATGCAAACAGTTATTAATCAGCCCAAACTCGATTTTTAACTGGCTAATAATAAAATACTTCTTATCCAAGTGTAGTCAAGCATTCAGTTTTGGTTTCTTACCATAGCAAGAAACCAAAACTGAATGCTGAGTTACAACCTGACGGTTCTTATTGCACCTTCAGCTAAAGATAAAGCAGGCTAATTAGCATCGTACTTTCTTCTAATTCTTGTATCAATGATTTTGGTAAACCATCCACTGAATTTCACTCATAATCTTCTGTCAGAAGGACGTTAAAATTCTGAACAATCTCGATGCCCAGAAAGCTCTAAGTCCTGATGGAATACCTCCACTTGTTCTCTGAACCTGTGCTCCTAAGCTTTCTCTGTTCTATGTCTCATTCTTATTCTTGTTCCACTGGTGTTTTTCCTTCTGTTTGGAAATTTTCTCATATCCAGCCAATTCCCAAAAAGGTTGACAGACAGCTTCCTTCCAATTATTGTCCCATTGCATTTACCTCTACTCTTTCTAAAGTAATAGAGAAATCCATCAACTACCAATTCTTAAGCTATCTTGAAACGTTCCTTCTAATCAGTGATTGCCAACATGGATTCTCTTAGTGTCAATCCACTGATGATATATTGGCTTATGTTGCTCCTCTATGGAAACAGAGCCACTGTGCTTGGGTGTGCAGATTGTGTACCACACAAAGCCATGTAACCTGGGAGTGGGTACAATTGTGATATTTAATAGTTTATGCATTTTAAAATTGAAAACAAAAATGATTATTCTCATTTTTGTTTGTACTTTACTATAAACATTACTAAAAAAAGTTACCAGTTCATTATCATCTGAAATTTGTTTTCAGCCATAAATTATAAGAAACAGAACTGATAAACATTCTATAAAAGACATTTTTAAATTTTATTTGTTGTTGTTGTAAACATAGTTGTTATTTTAATTCCAACATGAATTTTGTTATTTGATTATTGATGTTCATTGATCATTTATTAAATATATTAAAATAACTATCTACTATTATTTATTATTCTTCTTTCTTGAGGTGGGGATGCTGATAAGATTTTGCACAAAGGTGCCTCATAGGCACATGGCATTCCTGCTTGGACAAATTCAATGTCACAATGTGGTGAACCTCATGCAGTTGCTCTTGAGCTCCTATCTTATGGCTTGCCAATTGTTTTCTGTTTAAATACTTGCGATGATAAATTTAAGTTGAAAGAGGATGGCTGTTGGATAGATGTGTGTGAAAATTTGCTTTCAGGCAGAATAATTGAGTGTTGTAACTAACTGCCATCTGGTATTGTTGGAAGTGGGTAGTTTGAATAAATTTAAGAAAGAATTAGACAAATTATTAGAGGGAATAGAAAGATGAGGATTTTTTTTTTTTTTTTGTTGCTATGTAAGCTTACTTCCTTGCATTATTTGCCACTACTAATATTGTGTGTTTAATTTCTAAAAGAAATACAAATAATTCTCAGACATTTCATGGTACTTCATTAAATGAATTGTTTTTATTACTGTGTATACATTCATGTGCAAGTAGCCCTTGTGTTGTTAAACATCATATCAGCAACATTCACATGTCCCTTTTTTTTTTTTTTTTGAACTGTGTGTGTGTGTGTGTGTGTGTGTGTGTGTGTGTGTGTGTGTGTGTGTGTGTGTGTGTGTATAAAGTTGAAGCATAACAAGGACAGCAATTTGTTCAGTGAAGGAGTGATACAGGAAGTACCATAAAATGAGAATTATTTTTATCCCTTCAAGAAATTAGATTGCACTCCACACAGGTTAAAGTACTTAGATTTTAGCTATTCCCTAAAAGATGTGTTAACTTATTATTATTTTTTTTTATGGTTACTCAAAATATGAAAGGTTTGCAGTATTAAACATATTAGAACCCATAGAACTATACTCTTATAATGTGTAAGAGTTGAAGGTTGAGAATGCAAAGGTACTGATTTTTGAAGTAAATTGTAATTTTCAGGAAATACATACAAAGGATAGCTGTTCCAAAGAACAGAAGTAGAAGAGATAAATGAAGAAGAATAAAAATTAGTTTGGAGTTGGACTGTGAATAGATGTTGATTGTTTTTTTTTTTTTCAGACTGTTTTGGAAGAGCCACCCTTTGTATATGTATCGTGAAAATTACGATTGACTTCAGAAACATCTTTGTCTTTTGGCGCACTATAGCCCCAGCATCTGCGCCATTAAACCCCCATCACACACACACACACACACACACACACACACACACACACACACACACACACACACACACACACACACACACACACACACACACCCTTTGTCTTCTCAACCATCAACTCTCAATCACAAAAGGTGAGACCAGATGCTAACTCAAAAGAACGTTGCCCAAACAAGTAGAAAAGGCATACTCAGAAACTGAATGTTTGGGTGTGATAGGGAGAAGAGAGATTTTGTAACAGAGGAAATCATTATTAATTTCCCCTGGCTGCCCTCTTTTGGATACAGTCAAAGAATTCAAAGGTTTTAGGGACACCACACTTGATATGGGAATAGTATTCCCCGGTAGGACAGATTTATGATTTATACAGAGTTAGTAGCTGCTGCTTTGAAGAAATGTAATGCTGAAAGTGAAAGAGTGAATTTTTTTTTTTTTTTTTATGCCTAGTAAGCAGTATTTGGGTTATGATTATGGCAAGAAAGATTAGAAGTCAGGATTATTCTGTAAAGATAAGTGATCTTCTCTAGACATCTAAATCTTGTTGAAGATGAGAATGGGAGCAGTTTTTCTGCAAAAAAATAAGATAAGGATTGGTTTTAGAAGGATTGAAATTAATTAATTTTCTTCCCACTAAAAAATTACCTGGAAATCAGAATTTGAGGAACTGATGGTGAATATTCAAAGCAATAGTTGGTTGTGTAGAACAAGAATGCCAAACTGTAAAATAGATTGTAGTGTACTGTCACCAGCAGACCTATGGTTGGAATTTCCAGTCAGTGGGAGAACGTAATTAATATGCAGGAGGAAAAGATTGGGTGAAAGACCAGACCCCTTGGTGAACTGCATCAGTTGAAAAGTTAGGGAAAGGAGAACCATCCCATTTAGTGAGTGGCCAAAGAGAAAATTGGCTCACCAGTTGTAAAATACAGATGGGAGACTTGTCAGTGGAACCTTGTTTAGAAGACCTCTATGCCAAACATGATGAAAAGCCTTATAAATGTCATAATATAAGTTAATAAATTATTAATCAGCTTGAAGGGTTCAAAATAGTAAGAGAGCACTGTTCACTCTTTTTAGCAATTGGCTGGATATGAGCAAATATCCAAGCAGAAGGAAAACCACCAGCAGAATAAGAGAGTGTAAAAACAGTGCCATAAAGGAGTGAGTTAACTCTGCAGCACAAGGTCATTCAGAATGCTTCGTCTCTTTTGTCAGAAAGCTAAGGGAAGCACTGAATGGAATGTATGCAGTATGGTAGGAGGAAATTTACCAAGATCATTGATACAGAGCAACAATAAGATGCTGATAAAGTCAGCTTTATCTTTAGAGGAGGCAATAGAATAGTGCTATCAATTAATAGTCTGCAAGCCACCTATGACTTGCAAAATGCTTCCCATTGGTCTGTGGCTGACCTGGCTTTAGTGTGGAGAGAAAAATTTTCAATTATGTATCAATATGTAAATTAAAGATTTCTACATTTTTATGTACCTACTTTTTATTTGTGTCAAATTTATTTTTCTGGCCCCATCTATGAAAGTATATATTATTTTATTTTATTTTCCTAAGTTAATAATACTTAGGAAAATAAATACCTTTTAATATTTAAATTAAAAAAATACATAATTGTATTAGAGAGAGAGAGTGAGAGAGATGGATGATATCCATCTCAGGACCCTGGGTATGCCAAGCCCATACTCACCAGATGTGAGTCCCTGGGGTGAAATTTTGTTTATTTTTAAACATAAATTGTATAGATAAGAGGTGGTTATAAATAGCTGTTGCTGCACTATGTTTATTTCCTTGTTGTTTCTGATATTTGTTAATGACATTAATGGTAACATTTATTGTTAAAGTTTACTGACACACTATGTATGAAATTGTATATACAGGGTGAGGCAAAAGTTAGAAAGCATATTTATTTGAATATACAGTATACACATAAAATAATTGGCACATAATATAAATCTTAATAAGTAGAAGGTTAACTATCAGTTTAAAGAAAGGTGTTTCTCTCGTTAATGCACATGTTCAAAATTTCCACCACTTAGTTCACATCACAGATTGCAATATTTTCTTAACATTTTGATGGATATTATGATTATCCATTGATTTCAGATTATCATATTACTTTCAAAGTTAATGTTGGAATAATGATAAAAGTAACTGTAAAATCCAGTATGAAGTTCACTTAATAGTGAAACAGTAGTGCTGTGTTCCAATGTGCCGCCAATAAGCAAAATAAAATTTTCTGCCCCAAATATTGAATACTGATAAGCATTAACCAATCAAAAAACAATATCAAACAAAATTTTGGTGCCCTCATGAACTGCCGCCCATAAGCGACGCTTACCTCGCCTACCCACTTGCAGCCGGCCCTGCAGTGAAGACAATTTTTCTAGTAAGAACTTTTTTTTTTTTTTTTTGGTAGTTGTTGGCGCTTCGGCCCAAGGCGGGATTCGAACCCGCGACCTTTGGGTTGCCTGGCAGGCACTTTACCCACCCTGCTAGCCCGGTCGGCACTAGTAAGAACAAAGAGGTAATTGTTTCATTATATAAAGCACTGGTTAGGCTATATATGTAAGCTTGCCCATGTTATAAATAAATATGGGTAAGCAAATATTTGTACAAAAGTGCCATGGTACACAATTTGGAACTAAACTGTATGCTGTGGCACTTTGTTGTGCTTCAGTGCTCCTCGAGTGTTCCATGAGATTAGGAAAAATTTCAAGTTCAAGGACAGTTACCTTTAGGTGTGTCATGAATATATCGCATCTTTTAACTTGTTCCTCTTGATCCAAAGCATTCCTGCTACTTTGAACCAAGTTAATGATCAGCACTAAGCAACACTTTTTTAGGCTTCAGGAATGGAAGCTATGTTTTCATGCAGCAAAATCCAAGGTCTTGCACTTGAGGAATAGCAACTCCAAAATGAATGGTAGTTTGAATTTAAAAAATTAGATGAAGAAAGGGATTTGGAGGTTACAATACGGGTGGCAAGGAAATCCCATGGTGTCCTATCAGTGATTTATTGAACATTGCTTTCAGAGATAGGGAGGTCATAATCCCACTGTACAAGGCAATTATAAGACCACACTTGGGAGTACTGTGGTGTGCAATTATGGTGATTGTCCAAAAATATAAGACATTGAGCTTCTTGAAAGCCTCCAAAGGTGGGCAATGCATCTGCCGAAATTGGCAAATTGTATACAGAGTTTAGTAATTGGACAGCTAGATGGGATGTAAATGAGTTCTATAAGGCTCTAAGAGGGGAAATGAATGATGGTGAAATTTTCATGGTTATAAATGATTATAGAACTATGGGCCATAAATTTAGATTATGCGGTGGGGGGGGAGAGGTTTAGATTAGAGTACACGTTTTCTTGTAGCTAGCAAGTTGCTAATTACTAATAAGTTGCCACCATTGGGTGGTTGAGGCTAACAGTTTGGGGAAATTCAATGGTCAGCTATGATAGGTACCTAAATGAGGTGGGAATCACATAGGTTTATTTATATTTGATTTTATTATTATTTTTATTTTATTTAATTTTTATTATCATTGTAAATTTTTTAAAAGCCTGGAACTTCCTTGTACCATATGGCTAATACTAAATTTTGTTAATAAATTATTTCTGTTTTATACAATGCATGTGAAATGGGTGAAATATTTTTAATATTACTGGTATACTTATAATTAAAGATGTTAACTTGGCAAAATTAATAAACACAGTCTCATAATTACTAAATAAGAACCATTTGTTTAATAATTTAAACAAATTATGAAATGAATGATTATTAATTTATTTATCATCATATTAATTTACTCTTATAGAGAATTTTTGTTTAGCATTGCTGGAATTTAATTTTTTAATTGGAATCTAATGTCATTCTTATATATTTCTGTAAGGGCAAGCAAATGTTTATAATACAAAATATTTGTTTGTCCTTGAATAATATTATTTTAGAATTAATTTTTCTAGTTATACTGTAGTGACTTTCACTATGTTTTGAATTGTATTAGCCAAGAAAGATAATCATTTATTAAATTAATTTATTTTAGTATATTGCTAATGCTGCTCAACAGTGGATAGACAATTTTCTAGATATCTCATATTAGCAATTCAAAATGTCTATGGAAGTTGATCCAGCAGCAAACAGTTTTGATGATTTTCTTCAAACGGGAAGAACTGGCCGTCGAAATGCTGTTCCTGACATTAGAGATAAGAATGCTTCTGTTAGTACAGCATCTCTTCCTGAAAGTATGGAGAAACTTTCTTGCTCAGGTATAACTAATTTTATATAAATCTGTTTTTCAAGGTCCAGGAATAATGAACATTAATTGAGAATGATTTTTAAACTGGGGGTGGGTCTTGAACTTTTTTGTATAGTTACTTCCCAATTTTGTCCTACCATTTCACTTTACTTCCCTCATTGTAGTTCTGAAATATATGGTTAGAAATTGATTTCTGAAAAGACTTTTTTGTTTAAACCCACAATTAGCACATTACAACAAATTTAAAATAAACAGGTGACACAAAGAAAAAAAATGTTGGTGTATCTTGGAATGCCCTCTTGCCTCTGGCCCTTTGCCTCACCTCCCTGGATTTAAAGACTTTGTTTAGACATGGGAAGAGTTGATTAGGTCTGATTTTATGCTACTACTTGTAAGAAATACAAGTGAAAGAAGTAGTTGTAGTACTGAGTTAATGGTAGCCATTTCATTATTTAAGAGCCCACTGCTGAGTAATAAGTGCTACTCTTAAATAAGTATAGTGTATATTTTCAATTAACCATTGTGGCATAAGCAAGCAAGCCATATTTATTTTTCTTTCGTGTGTGGGAAAAACCTGAGTTTGAGTCCAGTCACTGATGGAAGTCATACTCATTTCCTTTCAGGGTTAGTAGGAGTATTTTTATAAATGTCTAGGCTAACCAATTAAACTAGTCTAGAATATACACATAAATACAGACATAAAATACACAAACACGTAAATGCTGTTAAATCCAGCACTTCAAAAACTGGACATTTTCAAACAGGTTGCTCTGCCAGAAGGCCATTTGTTTAAAAGATGATAGCCTGTTTCAGGACTGGTCCCTTATCAGACAGCGGGTAGTCTCTTGTGAACATGGCTGTGGAGTCAGAAGAAAATTTTGCGGCTCCATCTTCGGCTCCTTTAATTTATCAAAATTTTGATTTAGTTTTGAACTGTTGAAGTAAGCAATGATTATGCCCAACTGACAAATGAAAACACTGTTGGAATGATCTTTACATTATAGGCTAAAAGTACACAGTTAATTTGACCTTTAATTTAATGAACAAAAATGAATGAATTCTGAATTGAAAACAACTTATTGCATTATAGGAAAAAAACATCGACTTATATTTGCTATATATAAGAACAAGATTGCCTCAAGCAAGTCCTTTTTCATTGATGCTTTCAAATCTGATTTAATGATTTTTAGAGCTGAAAAATGCTCTACACTGGCTTGAGTAGGGGGCAATGCAAACACCAGTTGTGCAACATCTTGTATGATTTTAGGTTACTTTAATATTGCATCTTTTACTGACATCTGTGATTGATGATCAATTTTTTCAACTTCAGTGAGGGACACATTCATCTAACTTAAATTTAGTCAATGTACTAATAGGAATAACGTGGTATGCCTTTTTCTAATTCCAGTCGATAGCCTTTCGAGCTATGCTGTTTGTTAATAATCTTTTCAAAGTCAGACTCATCTTCAGAATTAGTATTAGATGATCAAGATGGTGGATTGCTTTGTATTTAATCTCCTGGGGCTGGGCATTCTTGAGGATTCCTTATTCTGAGTGCTATATCACACAAAGCTTCCTTTACTTTGCTTTGTAGTCCATCTGTACTTGAGATCAACATAAACACTAGCTAATACACATCATTTCCCAATAAAGATTTTTCCTTAACTTCCATGGATGTAATAGTAGTAGTAGTGGCGGCATATGATGCAAGAAAGCAAGCATATGAACTTATGCAGCATCAGCCAAAAAAAAAAAATACAAAACAATCCCCTCTAAATATTTGTCAAGTTCCTCCTTAAATTTATTTAATCTATCAACTTCCACAATGACAGATGGAAGTTTGTTCCAGAAATTAACCACCCGCTGGCTAAAGGCAAATTTCCGCACATCTATTCTACATCTGTCCTTTTTTCAATTTATGCCCCCTTAGGTTTGTAATCTGAACAAGTGGAAGAATTCAATCAGAATTCGGAGTGCTCAACCCATTCAAGGCCTTATACACCTCAATCAGATCACCTCTCAGGTGCCTAGTCTCCAGCTGCTGCAATTTTCAGAACTTAAGCCTCTCCCGGTAAGAGGATCCCTTCATTCCCCCTCACCAATCTTGTTGCCCTTCTCTGTACACGCTCAAACAAATCTACATCCTTCCTAAAATGAGGCCTCCAGACCTGCATGCAGTACTCAAGGCGTGGCCTGACCATTGCCTTATACAGAGGGACAATCACCTCCTTTTCCCTGCTAACAGAATTCCTGTATATCATTGACAACACCCCCATGACCTGCCCAGGCAGCTTGTCTGCATTGCTCAGAAAACTTCATATCTGACTGCACAATTACTCCCAGGTCTTTTTCATTTTCTACCTCCTTAAGTGTAGTACCACACAGTTGGTATGTTTCTCCGGGGTTAATTTTCTAGATCCTGTTGCAGTAACACACTGCCATTACTGTCATTAACAACTCTGCCAACCTTTGTATCATCTGCAAACTTCGATACTAAGCCTGATATACCTTCATCAATATCATTGATAAATATACAAAACAACAGTGGACCCAACACCGAACCCTGTGGGACTCCACTAATAACATTAGTCCATGAAAAGCAGCACCCATTGATTACCACCCTCTGTCTTCTCCCACTCAACCATCCTTTTATCCATTGTAGCAACTTATCCTTAATACCATTCTGTTCCAATTTGTACAGTAGTCTTCCATGCGCAACAATGTCAAAAGCTTTTCTGAAATCCAAGTATATGATATCAAAATTATTTTTTGCATCCAGTTCCTTTGTAACCACATCATAATAACCAATCAAATTTGTTAGACAAGACTTTCCCTTAACAAACCCATGCTGTGTCTGAATTATTGCTGCAGTCTTGTCTAGATGATCCTGCAATGCATCTTTAACCAGTGACTCCATTATTTTACCCGAAACAGAAGTTAAACTAACTGGTCTGTAATTACTCGTGTCACCCTTCAATCCCCCTTTGTGAATTGGGGATACATTTGCACATCTCCAGTCCGTGGGAAACTCCCCTGAGTCCAAGGATGCTCTCATAATTATGGCTAAGGACTTGCTTAGTTCCTTTGCCGCCTCCTTTAATATAACTGGATAGATCCCATCCACCCCATGTGGCTTTCTTATGTTTAACTTCAACAATTTCTCCTCCACTTTGTTCTCAGTTATTACAAAATAATTAAGCACCCTGTTACAATTTGATAACCTTGTGGCATTTTCAAACCTTAATTCCTCATGTGTGAATGTAGATGCAAAATACTCATTCAGTTTGTTTGCTATCTGAGCAGGATCATCAACAGTCGAACCATCGATATCAAGTGAACCAACCAGATTCATCCCCTTCCTTTAGAGTTTATATAAGTAAAGAAATCCTTGCTGTTTTTCTTAGCATCCCTTGCCAAAGATTTCTTGTAATCTGCCTTTGCCTGCCTAACCTCCTTTGTGACTTGATTACAGACTAGCTTATATATATCATAGGCTTCAGTGTTGCCTGATAATTTATATGCATCCCATGCATTTTTCTTCTCTGCCATGAGTCTCATTAGTTCATTTGACAACCATTTAGGCCTAAACCTTGAACAATATTTCTTAATGGGTATGAAACGTTTAGTAGCTTCCACTATTAATTCTTTGAACGCTTCCCACTTAGAATTTGCTGTCATGAAGGTGTCATGACATTAGAATGTCATGGCGCCTTCAACTATGGAACCATATGTCTTGGAGAGGCAGTAGATCAGAGGCTTCCATTCGTTTAGGAACTGACCAGGAGTCAAGTCTTCACCTTGAATTTTCTTTGTAGTAGTATGTGGTTGGTAAAGCAAGTTTTTAAGTTTCTGCACCTGGTCCCACAGTACTTGTCAATAAGGATATGTATGTATAAGGATATGTGGACATGTATTATGTCTTATGTAAGGCAGCCCCTAAACTAACGTTTAGGGGCTGCCTTGCATAAGACAGAGTTGTCTCTGACTGTTTAGGTACTAAGAAGCAGTGATCACCAGGAAGGCTGCTTCCTAGTACCCGTCCACGCCACGAGTTTCAGTTCCTGTAAGCGGCCCATCATCATATATGTGCTACCCCACCTAGTAACTTGATCCAAAATTGCTAATTTTCCAGCATGCTGTTTAATTATTGCTTCTATTTTTGGCTTTCTAGCAGCTAGTACAACCTGTCTCACCTTACTTACAAGAGCAATTGCATGTTTATTTCCTAAGCTATCACGAATTGCCAGTTGTAAAGTATGAACACCACAATGCATGTGCTGGATTCTCGAGAGGCTTGAAATTTCATCCATGATGTCACTTAAATCCAGTTCTGCTTCTACGTCATCATCAGGTTCTAATTCTGGAATCTCACCACTTGATTCATCTCTTTTACTTTCATCATCTGTTATTGAATCACCTCTCTCTCTTGGTCTTTATTTAACTTCTCAGTAGTACTTGACATGTTGAAGGCATCAATCACAATGTACAATACATGTTCTTTTCTTATTTCAAACTCTTGCAGAACGCCTTTCACTAGTTGATAAAAGTGCCCGCTTGTATGTTGGGCATATGTTGAAACACTGATTTTATTGGTCAAAGTTTTACTAATTTTTGCTCTACAAGTCAAAATCTAGCCATCAATGTTATTCACTTGGCATGTGCAAATATATTATATATCATCTTCAGTAACCGTAAAGTATTCAAATACATCAGACTTTGTTCTAGATCCTTTGTTCATTGTAGAGGGCTTCTACACATTTGACATTTCTGAAAAAATAAAATCTGCATTATTCGAAAACCACTCACTGGTTTAGACATTAAAAAAAAATAATAAATAAAAAATAATAAAAAAGAACAGGGAAATGAAACTACACCATAAAGCATATAACATATGTGCCAACCTCATGATTATGACTGACCCTGACCAAGTTAGTTGGAGCCAAGGAGCCAGTTTTTTTTTTTACTGGCTCCGGCTCCATAGAAACCTCTGGCTCTGACCCTGACTTCACAGCCCTGCTTGTAAAGAAATCAAGTAAAGCAGGGTACTATTTTAATGCATGTATTTAAATAGTACCCCCACTTCTTTACTTGATTAATGCAGTAGACCTACACTACCTAACAGTAGGGGTTTTATTATCACGTAACAAAAGTTACAATTGCAGGTGGAAGTTTTTTTTCTGTACACCCCTTGGCTGCTTTTGTTTAGATTCGATACATTTATTCACCTCTTGGCATAAAATACCAATACCTGTTGTCTGTTGATGGAACAAGCTAGTTCTGAAACAGGTCACAACAGTGCCTCTGAGTTTTAATGAATAATAGATTTACCTAGTGGATGATGTTATTTTGATTAAAAATGATATTAGTTACTTTTGGTCAACATGGATAACATACTTATTTCTAAGAGCCTAAGCCCAAGATTTGTCACTGTCACAGGATGGACAAGCCTGTTTCCCCGGAAGTAAAAACAGAAAAATGAATGCAGTGTGAGCATTATTTCTGAAACTAGTTGTAAAGAAGTTGTTCATCATGAGCTGCTGCTGTGCAGTATGTGAAATCTATTTTCAAAGTTATAATTTAGCTAAAGCTATCTGTTTTAGCAGAGTTGTCACTTGAGACCACCTGCTGTCTGATGAGGAAACAAGCTGTCATAGTGGTATCTCATCATTTTAAACAAAAGATCGATTAACCATTTGGCAAGGTTTATTTGAAAGAGTGCAATAACAATGGTAAATTTGTTGCTCTGAGGATTTACATAATTGCATCATATGTACAGTTTGAATCCTGGCTGCAAAAACAGGAAAGGACAAGTCTTGCAATCATGTTATTCCTCTGAGGCCATATAGCTTTAGTTGTATTATAACTTTTGAATTTCTCTCTTTTAGTACTGTCTCTTATTCATTAAAATTAATAATTTAGTACAAAGTACTCTTGCAAATTACAGCTATATGACTGTTCATACAGTGCATATGTGAACTGGTGACCATTTTCTCATCGCTTGAGAACAAAGTGATAGAAAATGCACAATGTTGGGTACAGCTGGGAAAATGTATGCTTGATTAAATTCTTCTATAAACAGTGGCCACTGTCATCCGTAAACATTTTAACTGAGAAAATGCACAATGTTGGGTACAGCTGGGAAAATGTATGCTTGATTAAATTCTTCTATAAACAGTGGCCACTGTCATCCATAAACATTTTAACTGCTACTGCTATCTTTTAGTAATTATAAAGTGAACAATTAATTCATACAGTTAATTGTTTGATTTAATTCAAATTAATGAATTAATTCAAACAGTTAATTCAGTTGTTAGTGCTCAGTATTCATTGAAATGTGCTTCTCCAAAACTGCTGAATCACTATTCCTCTCAAAAATCAAGGAAATTTTAAAGTCTCTTTTAAAATTTTAAACCTCAATCCCTGAGGGTGCCAGATTTTTAAAAGTTTACTTTATATGTATACATAGAGTATTGTTTGTAAAATAATAAGAGAAGTTTACCTCGATATAATACGTAGAACACTTCACTTCTGTATGATACTCTCAGTAATTAAAACGAAAAAATCGAAAATCTTACATAACACTAAAAAATAATTAAAAATCAATTGAACACAATTTAAAAATAATTAAAAATCAAATGAACACAATTAAGAATTTAAATAGATTAATTAAATGAAGTTTAACAAGAAATAATCGTTTTGCATTTTTTTCGTTTAATTAATCAATTTAAATTTATTTGTGTTCATTTGATTTTTAATTATTTTTAAATTGTGTTCAATTGATTTTTAATTATTTTTTACTGTTATGTAAGATTTTAGATTTTTTCATTTTAATTCCTGGAGAGTATCATATGGAAGTGTTCTACGTATTATATTGAAGTAAACTTCTCATATTATTTTACAAATATTGATATTAATGTAGAACGTATTGAGCTTACAGCTCTGGTTCATACTATCAAATAGAGTATTGTTACATTGGAGCTGCTCTGGGCATCAGTGTTATGCTGGGCCGGGCTTTAATAATCAGAATAACCCAAAATGCGTTGTGCCTAAATTCCGGGAATGGTTTGGATGTTACTGAACCTTAATTAAAGATGTCCCAGAAAGGGCCAATGAACTTATGCGATTGTCTAGTGGTTCTTTATGATAGGACAATGATCTCGGTGCCCTAAAGATCTATTCAGCATTGTGGTAAATAGAACTTGCAGCTTGGATCATCATTGTGTTTTTCACTCCAAGACCCTATCTATTATAGTCAGATCATAGAGTGCTGCAATAATAGTTCCTTTACTATAAAACTTGTGCTAAGGGTAACATGTAGCAAGAGAACTGGTAAGAGGCAAGGATACTTAAACAAAACATAATTTATTTGTTATTACGTTCACCAAGATATACATATAATACACACACACACACACACACACACACACACACACACACACACACACACACACACACACACACACACACACACAGAATGTCTTTTTCTCACACTAACATAAATAGAAATGATATTTTATGTCTCTAGCAGGTGATATGGGTTTAGTGAAATGTTTATGATCTTTTTGTGGTCCTCCTATACTATCTTGCCCATATTCTAGTTTATGATCCTCCTCTCACAAGAGTATACAGGTATATGTATATACAGGTACTGTAGTAAACGTCTTGTGTAATCACACAAACCTAATAGATTAACTAGACAAGTTAAACTCTAATTTGTAAGGTAATGTATCATGACGTGTTACAACAATAAATGTACTAATGAGGAGGGATGCTTATGTGCTAAATAAAAGAGGGTAAAAGTAAGTAAAACTTACTAATATAATAAATGATTTGGTCCAACTGTATCTGGAATGGTTACTGTATCACTCTCATCCTACTACGTTCTACTGGAAACTTCAGCTAGGAAGTCTTTGGGCAATGGAGTTTCTGGGTAACACGATTTCGTCTTCTTCACTCTGAGGAGTAGGGTTTTGACATGGGGATGATTCTCTGCTTCAATAAACCAAGACAAGGAGTGGCAATCTTGTCAGGAGAAACGGGGTTTCTCTAAGATTTTGGGCCAGTCTTCTGGAATCTTTTCTCCACTCTTTGAAGCTCTCTACTCAAACTCTTCGAACTACACTGACTTTCTGCTTTTTTCTTATCCCCTAACTCTTAACTCTGGTCTAAAAACTCTGAATTCTCTTAACTGTCCTGTCCTTTGTTTCACCTGAGTATATATAGGTCCCCCCCCCCCACTTTTACACTTTTCATGCTTCCATTGGTCCAGAGCTCCCTTTAGTGGGGAAACTAAATTTCCAGGGCTGATATCTGGGGACCAAAGAACAGCAAAAAAAAAGGAGTTACACCAATGTGAAAATGAAACATATTTTGTTTGGGGTGAGAGTTCCTGAACTCAGAAATCTAATTCCTGCAAAAGGAACTGCCTGACACAATCTACTCCACAGTTATTAGATTCAGGATTAAAGCAGTTATTAGATTAAAGTCTGAAAACAGACTTTAAGGGGTAACCCTTAAAGTCTGTTTTCAATTGTCATAACTTTTTATCCAATAAAGATAATCAAGTACCTCTTTGTTATCTGCACTTTCCATCTCCCATAATGGTCAGAAACTGATCAAGTAACAGCCTCCTGTTGTGCTGTGACCCCACTAATAAAGGTGGG